>NC_045727.1:10616292-10938322 GCF_009834535.1 Camelus ferus
AGCCCTTGGGGACCCTGCACACTGGTCAGAAGCAGCTGCTGTGGCTGGGGACAGCCCCACATATCTCACTGGGCGGTCTCCTCGCAGACCTCGGTAGAGGCCAGGGCAGGGTGGCCAGCCACTGTTCCCTGATTCTGAACCCCATTTCAGGTCTGCTTTCCAAGGACAAGGCCCCTCGCCACGTGGGTCCCTCTTACAAAAGGCAAGGCCCTTCCTGGAAAGAAAGCCCCGTGTTCCAGAGGCAGAGTAGAAGGGAGGCCCTCGACGGCCCTCAGTGCAAAGATGCCGTAAATCCAGGCTCTGTGGGCAGGGCCAGGCCACCCGCATCCTGCTGGCTCTGGGGGACACGCGAGCAGCAGGACCACTCAGGTCTCCTGTCAGTGGGCCTGACTGTCCCCGGCCTCAGCTCCCTCTTGGAGGTTTCAACTCACAAGGCACCTGGGGACCCTCTTTGGTCCTTCAGCTACTCCTTAACCCCAGAGTCCACAGGGCCTGGCAGAGGTGCTCCTCCACGGTCTGCCCCAAAGAGAACTGCTGTGCCCCTTCAGCTCCCTGGTCAGTGTCCCGCTCTGGCCATTTCAGGCCTAGGGGCCCCGGCGGGTACTTGCTTTTCCCTGACTCAGCGCAAAGGTGCTGGCACGCTCACCTGACACCGTCGTGTTTGAGATGGACTTGTTGGACTGAAAGCTGGAACTGGAGGTGCTGCCTGTGGGGGACACACAGGGGTCAGCCCGAGGTGGCAGCAGCAAGACTCCTGTCCTGGCTTCCTCAGTGCTGTGAGCAAAGGGCCAGGCCCACCTGTGCCCACCTCCTGGCCTGGCAGGACCCAGCCCTCCCCCACAGTCCGGTGAGGCAGCCCTGGACCCTGCCAGTGCTGGAGGGAGCGGAGGCCCATGGAGCTTGGGATGCAAGCAGCAGCGGGCCCTGAATGGGCGCACAGGGGACCCTCACACTACAGGACTGGGACCACTAGCTGTGCCGCCCAACCAGAGAAAGGCCCCCACCACCCCATTCCCTGCGTGTCTCCCAGGAAGAGCCCTGGGCACACCCCAGACTGGGGCATTCCAGGCTGGCACCACTGACCACTCAGACCACCTCCCAGTGTCAGACCTGGCTCCAAAGGTAAGGGCGGAGAGGGAGCCCAAGACTCGGCCTGGGTGTCCCTGGGCTAGGCGAGGGGACAGGCAAGGTGGGTGGGCCACAGATGAGGATGTGCCCCCATGTCACTGCAGAGGTGACAGGGAGGGTCCAGGAAGGAGTGTGCCCAGGGCATGACGGACCAGAGGTACGGGGTTGGGGCCAGCCACAGCAGCAATCCCAGGAGAGTGAGGTCAGGACAGGTGGTGGGTCCTGGACAGCCCCCCCTACTCCCAGCCGCTCTGCCCCTGCCACACAGACCTCAGGCTTTGGGCACCCCAAGGGGGGGCCTGCCATGCCTGGGTGCATGACATCACCCAGACCACAGCTGGCAGCAGTGAGTCTGTGCCTAGCCCACCCCCCTCCAGGATAGCTCGCATGGGCCCAGGCAGTCTGGAGGGCTGCTCTCGAAGGCAATAACTTTCCCCCAGGCTCCTGTGAGCCTCAGTCTTACCTTTCTTCTGCGGCTTCTGATTCATGATTAGCTTATAGTGGAGATCTGAAAACAAGCACAGGCTTTCCTTGTCATCTCCGAAGCCACGGCCACTTTGAGAGAAGAGGCTTGGCTTGCCCTGACCGCTGTCCCTGCTGAGCCCCTAAGAGACTCTGCCCCATGGGCTGAGCCTTTGCCCCAGGGCCCCATGGTCAGGAATGCCTCTGGCTATTCCCTGAGCCAGAGATCCTGCATGAGCACTTGCCCCCAAGCCCACACCTCCATCATGACGTCTACAGGGCACCCTCTGCCAAGCAGGGCTCAGGCGCTGGGGGAACAGGAGCGAATCAGGACGGCCCAGCCCTCCAGGGGCCCCTGGCTCAGGATAAGCAAATGTGCAACCATCAAGTGATGCCCTGGACAGGGGCTGGCCACATCCAGCCTGGGCATCAGGGAGGAACTGGGATGACAGTCAACAAGACAAGGGAGGACAGTTCTTAGAGCTTTCTGAGGTGCTCTTCCCGGGTTATAATCCTCAAATTTGTCTTTAATAAAATTATCCATTTCTTTCTTAAGAAGAAGACGGCGGGGAGGGGAGAGTCCTGACTTAATGGATACTCGGTGGTGGACTTGGCACCCCAGGGAAAGGCAGCAGGAGAAGCCAGGGGAACATTGACCAAGGCAGGACTACAAATGTGGGCGGAGGGGCAGAGTCCCATCCTGGAAGGCCTGTACGTCTGCTATGGGCCTGGCCCCTGGAGTGAGGAGCCCCCAGGGGTGTGAGGTTAGGAAGACCCTGCCCTGAGAAGTCGCGTAGGCACAGGGCCCAAGGTGTCAGGAATCCTTCGGGGGCCCCTGATCTGGGTGTGCTCAGGTTGTGAAAATTCACTAAGCGAACTTTAGGGGTATGTTTCACTTCTACACATTTTTAAAACGAGGCAAGCCTGACTCTGCCTGGAGAGGAGAGGCGGGCCGGGTTATCTGGGCCTGGGGCAGTAATATTGTGGCCACACCGGCCCCTGCCAGATGGGCAGATCGCCCACGACGACCAGGGCTTGGGCCTGGGGGGGGGGGGGCTTCAGGGTCTGCGTCTTCCTCGGCCTGCGTGCGCTTCTCGGTGCCGAAGGCCCCGGCCCGCAGCCCGGACTCACCCTTGTTCTCCCGCTTCAGGTGCTCGATCTCCTCGTGGAGCTTGACCAGCGTCTCCGAGTGCTGCTGCTGCAGGAACTGCAGGCTCTTCTCCAGGTCCAGCACCCGCTTCTGCGCCTCGCTGAGCCCGAGCGGCGCGCCGTACTGCCCGGGGTGCGGGGGGACCGCGGGCAGGCGGGCGCGCGGGCGCGAGGCGCCCCGGGAGCCCGGGACCCCGGGGCTGGGGGGCCGCTGCCCGGCCGCCACCCACAATGTGCTCATGTAGCTGCCTCCGCCGCCGCTGCACGCCCACTCGGTGGCCAGACTGCCGCGGCTTGGCGCCGCGTCGCCATGGAAACGGGCGCCCCCGTTGGAGGCCTGCGTGCGACGGGGCGGGGCCCGGGCGCTGGGGCGGGGCCGCGTCCTGGGCTGTGGGACGGGATTGTGATGGGGCGGGGCCTGGGTGCTAAGGCGGGGCTGCGATGCGGCGGGGCCTGGGGCGGGGCGGGGTTGCGATGGGGCGGGTCCAGAGTGCCCGGGGCGGGGCCGTGGAGGGGGCGGGGCAGGGCGCAGTGAGTACACCTGACTTAACAGGCACCTTCTTAAACCAAAGAGAATTGTCTGCCTTTACAGTAGGTCTTAATATTTAGTTTTGTTCACTGGTTGTGTTTTAATATTTTACTTTTTGAATAGACGGTACGATTACAAGCTCAAAAATCAAAGGAATTCCACTTCTAATAATTGCAGAGCCCTAGCGCTTTATGAAATGTGAACTAAATACATGAAACAGCTGTCGGCAGGCACTGGGGTAGAACAAAAAGCAGGCGGAAACTGGAGGAAGTTAGCTCTTGAAAGAGGGCTGATTTTGCTTGAGAGCTCTCTCTCGTCATCCAGACCCGAACAGGAAGCCACAGGCTTATTGGCTGGAGAGGGCGGAGGATGGAGCTTGGGGAGCCCCGCTGCAGCTGCAAACGAGAGGGGCACTGGGAAGTTTGGAGCTATAAACTCCTTTCAATACGAGGCTGGCCTGAGATGCCAGATGTGGGCAAGATTCCAAAGATCCCAGGGCAAGACAAATAACTGGACACCAAAATAACAGAGTAGCTGCTGCCAGCTCCCAAGGGGATCGAGCTTGGAAACTGACAAGAGAAGCTTGGTAATGCCTCCGTTTCCCATTTAAACCCCAAAAGGGCCACAGCTTGGGAATAAAGACTGTGTTCTAGAAATAAGGGATCTGCACTAAGAATAAGGACAAAATCAAAATATATGTGTCCTAATGAAACGTAGAGGTTCATGGTGCTCTTCCAGTAATTCAACTGCCTAGAGAACAAACTTCAACACGCTCCAGAGAATGGTAACAGAGCCCAGAGTCTCAGTGACACATTATCCACGATATCAGAAACACAATCATGAGAACCAGACATGGAAAGGAACAAACAAATGTGATCGAGTCAACAAAGTCCAGGTTCAGTCAACAGAAACAGATCCACAAATAATTCTAGACAATAGAAGTCACATAAAAGTACCGAATATACTGAATTTATTGTAAATATGTTAAATAAATGTTATAAGAAATGTTAGAATCTGCAGAAAAAGATGGTTATGGTGATTGAAACCATGGAGAATTTTAAAAACAATTGGAAAAACATATTTTAGAAAGGAAATCCTAGAACTAAAACCACATCAGAACTTCTGGTTTCCTGGTCCGACATGCAAGGAACTTGGACATCATCGTTCCCACCAACACAAAAATAAAAGAGCTGAACAAACTGAAAATCAGTGACTCTTCTGAGACTCACCAGAGCACTGAGATCACAGGGCAAACCTCTGCCCCAAACTGGAGAGACAGACAGCTCGGTACAGAGTCACAACTTACTGCGTAGGATGCAGAGGCCTCCACAGCATCCGGTACCAGGACCGGAGAATGTAAACTGTAATTGCTGTCTTGCTGATCTGGCTCACTGTGGGCAAGTTAAAAAACCCAGGGAGTCCAGTCTTAAGCTCTCTCCTGCCCCTGTGGTCCCACCAGCTTCCTACAGGGAAGAACGGGTGCAGGTGGGCCACAGGCACTCAAAAAGATCCATCCACCGCGGTAGAAGTGACTCAAACACGGACGATAAACCCGAAGTCCATCCTGCACCCCCATCCCGAGAAAGGAAAGGGTGGTACCTGAGCTTTCTCTGTGTTTGCCTACTTATACTCAGACACTTATGGGTAGACTCAGCTTTGTCTGCCTGCTGTGGTTTTGGGTTTTGGGGGGCAGGTGGTAACTAGGTTTATTTATTTATTTGTTATGTTTATTTTTAACAGAGGTACTGGGATTGAACCCAGGACCTCGTGCATGCTAAAACATGTGCTCTACCACTGAGCTATACCCTCCCCCCATCTGCTGTGGTTTTTAACTGTTTCTGTTTAACAGGACCCTGGCATCCATTTTGCAACTTGGTTTATGTCTTAACAGCACGTCCTAGAGAACATTCCAGCGAGTTCAAGAGTTCCTGTCTTTGTTTTTTATTCCACAGTATTCTCCCGGCTCTGTTCCTCCTTCTGCTCTCCTGGGATAAGTAATAGTGTTCCTGTTCCAAATTCACACTGTGACGAAGCATCAGAGAGGATATCCATCTCTTTACTCCCTTGCAAAGTGGGATGTTATGAATATTTTAATGTTATCACACATTTGAATCATATCTCATTAATTTTCATGCCTCTTTAGCACGCTTTCAAACAGGATGCTACTGGTCCAAGGAAAGAGGGGGCTCCATGGATTAGAAGAGGATAGAAACACACTGGCGAAGTGGGGAGGGTAGAGCTCAGCGGTGGGGCTCATGTTTAGCACGTACAAGGTCATGGGTTTGGTCCCCAGTTAAACTGAAAATAATAATAATAATAAGTAAGCCTAATTACCTCCTCCACCTCCAAAAAAAAGCATTAACCCCCCCCACACACATTTGCAGGTGTGCAGGCATGTGGTGTATGATAAGCTGGTGGTGAAAGGCTGGCTCAGTTGTTCACAGTGTTACCCACGTGTCAAAAGTAAAGTTAGATTTCTACTAGATAAAAAATAGATAAACAACAAGGACCCACTGTATAGCACAGGGATATATTCAGTACCTTGTAATAACCTATAATGGAAAATAATCTGAAAAAGAATATATGTGCATGCATAACTGAACCACTGTTCTGTACACCTGAAACCAACAGAACACTGTAAATCAACTATACTTCAATTTAAAAACAAGTAAAGTTATATTTCTATACCCCACCATGCACAGCAATAAATTCCAAGTGGATTAAGAGCTAAATGTAAAAATCTAATTTATAAAAATTAGTCCTGTATTAAGAGAAAATATTTTTAAAGTTGTTTTTAACATTGTGTTAGGAAGAGCTTCTTTAATAAGGCACAGAACGCTGGAACCGGGACAAAAAAAAAAGGCTGATAATTCTGACTCTATAAAAATTTCCTGTGCTTCCAAATTAAGAAGACAAATAAATAACAGGCCTGGAGAAAATACCTAGAACACACGTAACAGAGAAAAGAGAAGTATCTAGATTGCGTTGCCAGTTCCTACACATTAAGAGACAATATGGTAACAGGTACAGTGACACCACGTAGAGTGAAATGGCTGAGGAACAAGTGAATGAGATTATGCAGGGGAGAGGCTGAGGAAAGGAGAGTTACCAGGCGCCTGAGAAAAGTCATTTCTCACGGCCGACCTCTCCTTTAACATTTTAGTTTCCAACAATTAAGGCGAAAGGAAAAGTCGTTGTGGAATGGAATTTTCATTGGCTGGCAAAAGAAGATGCACAAATTTCTCGGGCACCAAATCGGAGGGATTTTGCTTTTGGTGGTTTGGATATGAAACACTGATTTATTGAATATGATGGACGACATCTTCAACAGAGCTTTTCCTGAGACAGGCAAGTCAGACGGACACGTGTTTTAACCTTTGCTTATTTTAAATGTATGTATTCCTCAATAAAATTAACGCGATATTCCCCAATGAAGTTAACACATAATCAAGATTTTCAAAAATCTACCAGGCCAGGAAAGCTTCTGTCTTCCCTGCCCCTCTTCACACGAGCACTCTGTATTCCGGGCTTTTCCTCCTTGTTACCACCATAGCTTTCAATGAGAGGCTTTTGCTTTTCTGTCTTGATTTATGAAAATGAACCACTTTCTCTGGGCTCCTGTGCTGAGAGATGAAGCTTGAACTCACAAATATCGCCAACCCTACCTTCTAATACAGTCTTATTATTATCATTAGCTTCCCTATTATTTATATTTGTAATCTTCACACCTTCATTTTTTTTGTTTCCTTGACTTTTTTTGTTTAACTGAAGTACAGTCAGTTACAATGTGTCAATTTCTGGTGCACAGCACAATGCCCCAGTCATGCATACACATACATATGCTCATTTTCATATTCTGTTACATTAAAGGTTAGTGCAAGATATTGAATACAGCTCCCTATGCTGTCCAGAAGAAATGTGTTTTTTATCTGTTTTTATATATATGGTTAACATTTGCAAATCTCAAACTCCCACATCCATCCCTGTTTCCTTGTCTCTTGGCTCCACTATCTGTGAAGTAAGGATGTAAGGTCCTCTCTTTTGCCTTTTCAACCCTTCTCATTCCTAGCTCACAACTTCTATCTCGTTTTCTTTTTTCCATCATCAAGGTTGATAATGTTACACCATTCTATGACAATAATGAAATATATTGTACTTTTTCTATATGTTGATTTTAAAAGGTCAAAGTCAATCAACATGTTATACTTCTGTTTTCTTAGAATTTCCACTTGCCTTGTCAGGACTTGAATTATCTCATCTCCTCGTTGCCTGAAGTGATTCTCCAGGGCACAGTCAGCCTCTCCAGTCTCTTGTTTCCTGGCCGTGTCCCTCGTAGAACCCTGCGTCTCCACCACCATCTACACCAGCTCTCCAGACACAGCCATCATGAGAGGACTTCCTTCCTCGCCTCTCTGGATAAAAATCTACTCTTTTCTGGATCCCTTGCCTTGTTCCTTTCTTGTACTTACACTCTGGTGTTTCTGGAGCACATCCTCAATCAAATTCTCAAGAAAGGGTGTGTGAGCAGGTTGATCTTCTGAGATTTTTTGTGCCTGAAACAGTCTGCTTTGCCCTGAAACTCCTCTAATAATTGTGTATGAAAGCCTGGATTTAAAATACTTTTCCCTCAGCATTTGAAGTCTATTCAGGATCTTTTGTCTCTTCTGGTCTGATGCCAGTCAGATGCTGGTTGCTTCGTGGGTAAGCTGGTGTTTCCTTCTCCGTGAGGCTGGTCTGATCTTTCTTTGTCTTTGTGTTCTAAGATTTCACAGCGATGTTCCTATCTGCCTGTCTTCTTTGTTCATGGTGCCAGCACTCCTTGGGATGACTCAGCCTGGAGATTGAAGTGTTCCAGCTCTGGAAAATTACTCCCATCATCTCTTTGAAAATTTCTCCCATCCTAGTAGGAATCCCTCCTGGCCAAATGCTGTGCCTCCCAGGCTGAGTGACACACCTGTGTTTATATTTCCATTTCTTTGTGCTTTTCCTTTTCTTTCCGGGATATTTACTCCAAATATTTTCTTCCAATTTCCCTACTTACAATTATATTTTCTGAACTTTCAAAAGCTGGGTTTTTTGTTTTGTTTTTTTTTTTGCATCTGTGGTTTTACTTAGACCACATTGATGGATTGTTAGTATCTGTAATCTTCGATCTTTCTGGTGATACTAGAGTGTGCTATTTTAGCCAGATTTCCTCCAGGGTCCTTTTCTCGTCTTATTTACCACAGTGTCTTTTTTTCATGTTGCAGACATTCCACAGATGCCTGGTCATTCCTGGGTGTCTGTTCACGGGTAAGAAGAAATTAACAAGTAGGTGGCCAGGAGCCAAAGGCAGACTTCTCAGAACTCCCTGTTCTTACACACAGCCGTCTGGAAATGATGCCTGATTGATGTGAAACTACGAAGTGTGATCTGAAGATGCCACAGCCCCGGCATGGAAACCCACTGCCTGCCAGGAGAACTGTCCAAACCCAGACAGAAATATGTGTCACGGAACTAACCCTGGGTCCACTCGCCCACACAGTGAAGCCAACCTCCTGACCCGGGTTGGGTGAAGGAAAGTGCAGTGTTTACTGCAGGCTCCAAGCAAGGAGTCCAGGCAGCTGGTGCTTAAAAGACCTGAACTCTCCAAAGGCTTTCAGGGAAAGGTTTTTAAAGTCAAGGTGAGGGAGGGGGGCTGTGGGGGTGTGTGAACGCTCACTGACTTTCTTCTGATTGGCTGGTGGTGGGGTCATCGGGAGTCAACATCATCAACCTGCTTCCAGCTGGTCCGGGGTCTCTGTGTTTGTGGATAGTACAGGGTTAACTCCTTCCACCTGGTGAGGGTTCAGTATCTGCAAAACAGCTCAGAGGACAAGGCTCAGAATATCAGCTACAGCCCTTGGGGAGGAACTTGACTTTGTTTTATGGCTAAATTAATGGTCCTTGACTTTGTTTTATGGCTAAACTATGATTATTTTGTCTTGCTTGACTGTTTCCCTTTGTTTCTGCTTTTTCTTACTTCTCTGACTGACTGTACTCTTTGGAACTTGGGGAAGCCTGGGAGGCTAAAGGTTTTCTACAGACAAGAGGCAGGTGGAGGACACAGGGTTCTGTCCCAGGAAGGCCCCTTGGGATCCTGCCCAGTTGCATTTGGGCATCATCCCAATTGCTACCCTGACGACGTCACGGGTGCAGCTTCCCCCAGCAGCCCTGCTTCCACCTGTCCTCTGGCTCTGAGCCTTTCCCCAGACTGACCCAGCCCTGCACCCTCCTTCCCCCACCTCCCCAAAGACCACACTGGACTGTGGCATTGGCAAGGAGTCAACATTTATTGAGCTAAGCCACTGGGATCTGGGGTGGTTTGTTACCACGACCCAGGCTAACTTATCCTGACTGGTAAACCCCATTCCTCCTCAGTGAAGCCAACTCATTGAAAGTCTCTTCCTTTTAAACAGGAGTGTGTAACCAAGCCATCTGAGGGGCCATGCATTCACAGGGAAAACAGCAGAGGGACGCAAAGGGAACAGAGAGGACGCCAGGATCAGAGGAGAACGTTTGTCCTACAGCGGTGATTAGTATCTTCAAAGAGACGATCCTGGACCATCGCACTAAAAGAAGGTACCGGAGAAAGGAAACAGCACAAGAGTAAGAAAGGTCTTTTGGAGACTGAGGATACAGTGGAAACTCATGAGGAAATAGATACAGAAATGGTCACAGCAGCTTCCCTTGTAAAGACCCCAAGCTGGAACCTACGTTGGTGGCCTTGAGCGGGTGAAGGGTGACGGGTGTGTCCCACACACGTGGTACGGCTCTGCCCCGGGACACCCCAGGCAGTGAAGAGGGTGGACCCTTAATGTGTAGGACGGCCTGGAGGATCTGCTGGGAAATGGTGCTGAGTGGGAGAAAGTCCACCTTGAAAGGGTACAAACTGAGTGATTCATCTACAGACCATTTGTGAAACAGGTCAGTGCAGAATCAATCCGAGGCCTGTGCGGTTCCCAGGGCAGGGGTGCTGCATCTAGAAATGGCAACACCGCCTCCTGGTGGCAACGTTGTGTATCGCAAGTGTGACCTTAGAGCAGCGGGGCAGCCTCTGCCTGGACCGAGTGACAGACAACAGACATCTGCCCTCAGGATGAAACAGACACTGTGGGTTCGGGGCGGATAGGTCGGGAAGTGCCCTCCCCGGTGGCTGCGAAACCCTTGTATGTCAACTGTCAACGCGAGTTTTCTAATAGCCTTAGGATATTGTCTTCTCCCCCACGGTCACTGTCAGCAAGCTATATCCACAGACAGACAGGGGTCCTCGGAAACACAGAGACAAATCACCCTGTAGCTGAGGAACCACCATGAGAGTGGAAATGAATCTCAGAAGAATGTTTTCTAATTGGAATTCCAAGCTGATTTACATAAAAGAATGTCAAATGGGAGCCGATCACCATCTTTTCAGCCACGCCTGAGGCTGCACCGTGGAGGCACATGTCCTGTCTTCCACCCGCTGTGTTCATAAAAGAGCCTGGAGTTCCTGTGCGTTAATCACATTTCATCCTCGAAATAAATTCCTCAAGGCACGTGTTCTTACATTTGCAGCTGACTGGGCAGGGGAAGCCGTGTGCAGGAAAGGACTTAAAAAAATAATCTGACGGGAAAACACACATATTGTGCATGTCTTCATCTCTCTGGATTGCTCTTGTCATTTGTTGGGTTTTGAAGATTTTCTCCTGTGTTTTCTCCTAACAGTTCTAGCGTTCGCTCTGAGACCCAGGTCTGCGGTCTGATATTGGACGGGTCCCTCCCAATGCAGACGCCATGTGTTTCTGGTTCAACGTGAGACGGAAGAGCCCCTTCCCCTACCCTAGTCATTTTCTGCTCATGAACAAATTTGTCCAAGTAGTTCATACTTTGGTTCCTGAGATGAGGAGCTGGATGTGGTACGGTCGGTACAATGTTATTTGTCAAACGGCTGTATTTACCGGGCGGCTGCTGTGTGCTTGCTTAGCGCTGGAGAGAGAAAGTCTAATGCTTGTCCTTAAGGAACAGACACACTCATTGGAGATTCAGTCACAAGTATTTACTTATGCAGCATCTTGAAGCGTCCAACGCCAAGCAGGTGACAAAGAAGTGCCTCTGCTTTTATCTGTGGTTGAGCCCAGGAGGCAGAGGGAGGTGAGGGCCGAGTGAGGCAGTCTGCTGTTGGGGGGAGGAGGACTCAGCAGGAACACCTGGGCTCCCGGAAGGGGCAGGCGGGCAGTGAGGGCATTTCCGGGTGGTGGGGCCCAGGGAGGCAGAGAGCGGGCGACTCCCACTTGGCTGGCTGCCTAGGGGCTTATTGGAGACTTCAGATGCCCAGACCCAGGGCTTTCCAGAGGACACAGATGCTGGGATGTTTCTAAGTGCCTCGTGGGAAACAGGTCATGAAAGACAGTGGGGCCAGCGTATGCTCTGGGCCGGGGATCTGAGAGGCACCCAGACGGTGAGTCGGGGTGTGGAGGAGTTGAGGGGTGGGCAGTTGGCACAATCCCCCCACTGTAGCCTCCGGGAGGGAGAACCCCCTTCTCCAGCCTCACCTCCAGGAGCCTCCCCTTTGTATGTCTCCCTCCAGGTGCCCCTGCCTGGCTGGCCCCTCTGCGAGGCAGTCTCCGTGGCTCATGTCCCCCAAGAGCCTCCCTTCCGGCATCAGTGACCCGCTACACCTGTACTGTCTTCACCCCTCAAGCTGCTGTAATTGTTTTTACAAAACTTGGGTGACCTCCAGCACACACGGGGGCTAAACAGCAGGTTTGCCTGGGTTGGTTCTGCAGGGACTTGGCATCAGCTGTGTCCGGTTTGTGCTGGAGCTGATTAAGTGTGATGAGAACCGCCCACCCCCAGCTGAAACCCAGCACAGGGCTCACGTGCCCACCTGGCAGGAAGCCAGGCTCTGACGGTGTTGGCAGCAAAGAAAGGGGGGAGGCCTCGGACCCCCCCAGCTTGGTCTCAGGTTAGCGGGTTCAACTGGGAAGACCGAGGAGCTGACCTCATCACCTTAATGGTCTGCGGTCTGTGCAGGGCGTCTGCGACCTAGGGGTCTGGACCACAGTATCCGTCGAGGAGTCCTAGGTTGGAAGGGAACGCGGAGCAGCCTGGAAACACCGATGTTTCTTGAAAGCTGCAGCTCCTGGCAGCGACCATCACCCCTCCTTACTGATTAGGCGGATGTGATCAGACAGGTGCGGGCCAGGACGAATTGGGAGCAGCAGAGCAGAACTGGGCAGTTCTAGTTGGACTAATCACGGACTTGGGTTCCCACCGGTGATGAGGCCCGGAGCCTGGCTGCTCCCGTGGAGACGCACACCATGGCCCCACCCTGTTTCATCCCATAAATGCCTTCGGGGACGCAGGTCTGAGTTCAGCTCCTGGCTTGGTGGCCTCATGGATAAACCATTTCACTGCTGCAAACCTCGGCATCTCTGCGGCTTTTGGCCTGGTGACACTTCCGAGTCTGCTGTCCCCAGTCTGTCTCAACTCTGCAGCCAGAGTCCTGTGCTGAGGAACTTGGGACTGTCATGAAGGTAGGGTCCCCAACGCCCCCACCACCTTCACTGCGAAGCCACTGGCGTCTCAGCTGCCACCCTGCCCCCGGATCCCTGGGCATGACTACCAGAACCCTGTCCCCTACTCGCCCTTTGCGCCCTGCTCCATTGTGACTTTTGGACTCTGCCCACGAGGCCCCCATGCCCCCAGCACAGAGGATGGCACACACTGGGTGGCTGTTTCACAGATGTCAGCTGTGTGGGTGAAGGGGGCACTTTTGAGAGTGTTCATGAGTGTTTCCAGGTGAAGGAAGAGCACCAGGGAAACCGGCAGGGGGTTGTGGGGATGAGCAGAGCCCTGCAGAGGCCTCATCATTGGGTGCCGTCAGCAAACAGTGCCCTGATGTCAGACCCCAGACCCTCACCTCAGTCTGGTAACAAAAGCTGGTACTGTCCGTGTGAACTTGTAGAAATGCCACCTTACTTCCTATCTCCATCAAATTCGACCAAAGCAACTGGCCTATCCAGGGAAAAAGGGCCTCTAATGTTCAGGCCAGATGCCCCCGTGGGCTCAGGTCCCGGCTCCCATGTGACCCTCCAGAACCATAGGAAGGGTGTCGCTCATCCCGGCATCCCAGCTCCTCGTGCTGACCCCATCTGACCTGTCCAGTGGAAGGCAAGCTTCTCACGGCTCAGACCCCACCAGGGGCCGGGACCCTGCGGGGCTGCCCTTTCCCACCAAGGTGCTTCCGGGTCACACCCACTGGGGGTGCCCAGCAGCCACCCCTGCTGCCCAGAGTGAGCAGGGACCTGTGTAGGATGCCACCTCAGGGTGGAGCCCAGGCACCACACGACTTGGGACTAAGAATGGGTTTATTCAGATCCGTGGTTGGTTACAAGTTTGGTTGGTTTTTGGTCACAGGCCCCAAATGCCATCAGGGTTTACATCAAAATACAAAGCCCAACATTTATGGTTTTAAAACTTAAAAAAACCACCTGCCAAAAACAAAGGCTTTTAAAAATGACAGTTGAACTGTTGTCCCCCAAGGGTTGTCTGTACAGTGAAAGGTGCGCTGACTTGCTGTGAGGATAACTCACAGTGAATAGGTAACTGTCGTGCACTTCGAATATTTACATGCTACCAAAAGGTTGCTGTGTCTGTAACCACTTGACTTTGTCTCCGACCCTCTCTGGTTGTAGGCCGGAAGCCAGCACCCTGCCACGCCCCCTCCGCCTGCCCACAGGACCAGGGTCCACACAGACAAGGCAGTGACCTGCTTGATGGCTCAGGGCCGGAAGGGAGGTGCAGGCAGGCCCTGACCCACGGAGCGTCTGTGCTCCGGGAGGGTCTCTTCCCCAGAAAAGCAGACGTGTGGCCCAGACTTGGAGCTGCTGGGAGCACGTGGAGGAGGGTGGCCCTTGCTTTGCCAAATGCGACAAAATGAGCTTTAAAACCCAGAATCGGAAGAGAACCACCATGCTTTCTTAGGTGTCTCTTTTAGGGCTGGTTCTCCTCTGGAGCCAGAGGTGGGCTGCTGCCTTGGTGTCACACTGCCCACTTGAGGTCAGTGAGGGCTGAGGCCAAAGGCACCCTGAGCTCCTCGGCGTCACGAGTGAAAGGAGAAAGGCCGCTCATGGCGGGGCCTCCGGGAAAGGCCCACAGCCAGCAGGCTGTCTGTCTGCCCAACACTGCCCGTCCTGCAGGGCTCATGGCCTGTGGACACAGCTCCCTCCCTGCCTAGCCTTCCAGGTTCTCCCAGATGGTTCCGAGGCTGCAGGAAATGCCGCTGGGGTGAAGGTGACAGGTCTGGGGCTCCAGCAGCCTAGGGGAACCCGGGAACAGCAGCTGGGCAGCAGTCAGGGCTGGTGCAGCTTGCCGCGCTCGGCCAGCAGCGTCATGGCCAGGGCATAGAGGACGTAGCCGAGTGTGAGGAGCAGGGTGCAGAGCAGGGGCCCGACGCAGAACAGAGAGGCCACGAAGAAGGCCAGCAGAAGGGACAGCAGCGTCCGGTAGCTGCCCAGGAAGCGCAGGCTGAGCCGGGGGCCCCGGGCACGGCTGGCTGCCCGCCCCCGCCCCACGGGGCTCAGCAGGTGCCTGTCCGACAGCCCGGGCTCCAGGAGGTGGTAGCGACAGAAGCTGCCGAGGAAGTCAGCCCGCGAGCATAGGGCTGCCATCTGGCCTGCGAACTAGAAAGAGACGGCTACGCTGGCGGGCGCTCCCCAGGTGGGCGGGCTGGGGCGCGGGCAACCCCACTCACCCTGCGGTTGATGGCGGAGGAGAGCCGGAACAGCAGGCGGACCAGGCTGGCGACCTCATAGCTGCGGATGGGCTGCAGCTCCGAGTCCCCCTGGTACTCGACCTCGAAGCGCCTCAGGCCGTTGATGATCTGAAAGCAGCAGGCATGAGCCCAGGACTGCCTGGTGCTGCAGCCTCTGCCTCGGTGAGGGTGGGGGTGGGGGCGCAGGACGTGGCCTCACCTGGTACCGGCCCAGCGGCGTCAGGATGAGCCCGTCCTCACCCACGATGCAGTCTGGCAGCTGCTTCTTGCCGCTCTCATCCTGGGTCGTCCCCAGGGCGAGCGTGAGCTGAGCCAGCTGGGCCTCGCTGAGCTGTCGGGAGAAACCTGCTCTCAGTTTCCACGGGAGGGAGTGCACCACCCCCGCCCACCGCTGGGCCTCAAACACGGGCGGGCCCAGGGCGTACCCGGAACACCTGGCACAGGCACTCCAGGGCCTTCTCCAGGTACTCATCTGTCTTGCGGACGCTGTCCTGCCCCATCTCGTCCAGGTCGTTGGCTGGGTAGGAGCCGTTGGGGTCCGCGGGGCCGAAGCCCAGCCAGGACAGGAAGGAGCGGCTGGCCGTGCTCTCCCCGTACTGGTCGGAGAGGGACTTGGCGGTCTGCTTGGCCTGCGTGATGAGCTGGGCCAGGCGCAGCACCTGCGGGCGGGCGGGCGTTCAGGCACCCGGCCCCCAGTGACCACAGGATGAAATTTAAAGACTAAGGTGCACTTTCTAACAGATGTTACCTCTACGAGAAGACAATTCAAGTGCCCACCCCAGCCCCCATCGTCCCTCTTTTCTGAAATGCCTGCGCCTCCTGGGCTCACAGTCCCAGAGCCCAGCTGGGCCCGGTGCACTCACCAGCGTCCGGACCTCGGGCCCGAACATTGGGGTGTACTTGCAGTCCTGGCCCTCCAGGCTGTACACGTGGCTCTTCACCTTGAAGGAGGTGTCACTGATGGCTGGTGGCCACGAGGACAGGAAGCTGCCGGTGAGCGCGGGTGCCGTGAAGAGGCGGTGCTGGCGGTGGGGGATGCCAAGCTCGGGCTCCAGGAACAGCTGCTCACCTGGAAGGCGGGATGGAGTCTGGCTTCCACTCCAAGGGCGCAGAGCACGCGGCCCCCCCGCAGCTTCTGAGCAGAGTGCGCACTAGGACTAGGGTCCCGAGGGGCGGAGACTGTGCAGTGTGCCCCCCTCCCACCGCCCCTGTTGGTGGCACCTCACCTCGCTGGATCATCTCGGCCAGGCTGGGCTGAGCGAAGACCTTGGCCACTCGGAAGACCATGAGTGCGTTCTTGGGGCTGACTAGGTCGGTGCGCAGCGCACGGCTCAGGAAGCCCAGGAAGAGCTTGGTGTACAGGAGCAGGTTGTCCTGCACGAAGGGCGCCCTGGGGGCCAGGCGGGCATCAAATAGGGGCTGAGGAGCGACAGAGAACCAGACGACAGAACCCTCCCCAGGATGAGGCCCTTTCTGAGGACCAAGGCTGAGTGTTGAAGGTTGGCCAGGGCCCTGGGGGTGCACAGGGGAGTCCAGGAGGGGGTGTGCAATGGAAGCCTGGGGGTGGGCCCAATGCAGAGCTGGCAAGGAAGGGCTGAGGGGCAGTTTGCCTCAGATGACGTGGCAAAGGGACAGAAGGACAGAAACTCCCGCTGCTCCCCTAGGAGATCCATCCTGGGGCCCAGGCAAGACGCCCCCACCAGCAGGACCTCAGGGAGGAGCCCCAGGAGGCCCGACGCAGGTGCCCCCAGGGGCGGGGGATGGCTGCTGGGCTCACCATCGCTCCGACACACTCCGGGCCTGGCTGTCGCTGCTCTGAGCCTGCTTCTCAGGCGCGTACCTCCAGGGCTGCAGGTAGCTCAGCCACATCTCCAAGACCTGGGGAAATGCGTGGGCTGGTAGGTGGTGCCCAGGTGGATATGGGAGGACCTGTGTACCCTCAGGACACCTGGCCCTTCAGAACAGATCACCCAGCACGCTTCCCCCACCAGAGGGAGGGAACCTGCCCTGCATGAACAGCTGAGTTCAAGGTCGGGACTGGCAGGACCCCCAAACGGACAGAACAGTGCACCCACCAAGGCCTCCCTCCCTCGTCTGCACCGGACCTCCCTCACCAGGGCACACAGAGGGCAGAGGCAAGGGGCCGACAACTCACAGCTCGGAAGGATGCGTCCAGGGGCCAGTGGCCGAAGCAGTGCTGCAGGAAGAGGTAGAGCTTCTGCTGGACAAACCTGGGGATGGCGGCCCTGCAGGGGAAGGGAGCGGTGGGCAGGGTCACCTCACAGCCCGGCCATGCAGGGGGAGTGCCAGGCACCCCTGGGGTCAAGGACCTCTGTTCTAGCCCCATTCCTCAGAGAAAGAATCCGAGGTTCAGAAAGTTGGAGTATGTCTCGAGGACACAGCATGCATGTGGCTGACCCAGTGAGCCCCTGAGCCGGGCTCAGCCACACCAGTTGCCCGCTCTGCTGGACCCTGGTGGCTTGGGAGTCAGGCCCCTATCCTCCCCCGCCTGGGGAGGGAGCAGCACAAAGCTGAGCCTGCCTTCTTTCCACAGGGGAGGAAGGGGAAAGAGGGCGAAGAGACAGAGCCTCTCCCAGGCTGGCCTGGAGGCAAAGCAGCCTGAGGGGCAGCCAGGAGGGCAAGGGGACGCACCGTTTAAACTCCTCCAGAGGGCTAGCGGCATGGGAGTGGGCGGAGGGGGAGGCCTGCTCGGGCCGCAGGCTGTTGGCGAAGGCATGCAGGTGTTTCAGCAGCAGCCGCACCACCAGCACGTGCTCCTCCGTAGGCATGAAGGACTCCTGGGGGTGGGGGGGCATTAGCACCGGGCACGCCGCCCCGGCCCTCCTCTCCCCCAACAGGACCTGAGAGCCACAAGGTGCCCCTACCCGGCCACTAGAGCAGAAGCTCTGCCAAGTTCCTCTCGGAGCCCTGCACACCCCTTCGTAGTGCTTCCGAGGGCGGCTTGGGCCACTGCTGCCGCCCAGGTCCGCGAGGACCAGCAGCAAGGGTTTCACCCGTGTTTCACCAGGACCTGGACCCAGGGTCCCCACCCACCGCCCAGGTGTAGTGCAGAGGGCTCTCAGCCCCCCGGCTTCCCCTTTCCAGGTGAACCCCTCCCATCTGCCCACCTCGCCCCTTGTGGACCTGGGGTCAACACAACCACCTCAATCCTGTGAGCAGAACTCTGGATCCATGAGTCCAGTAGGACTTTTGAGACCTGGACCCAACGGAGGACTCGTGGGAAGGCAGGACCCGTGGCTGCCGGCTTCCGGCGTCCAGACCGACCCACTCCTCTCCCTGCACTCGTTGCCCCCAAGGGGCTTTGACAGACTTGTAGGAGCTCTTGGCAGCCTCACCCCCATGTGAGCATAGCTGGGACTGGTGCAGGCCCGGCCTCCAGCCCAGGAAGCCTTGCTCCAAGCTCCAGGGCCCCGTCCAAGTGGCCTCCCTGTAACAGAAATGCCTCCACAGCCCGAGGGCGGGAGATAACTTTCTTCTGAAAGTTACGTCTACACAATGAGTCTGCAGTGTTTTGGGGAAGACACTTCAATAGTAATAAAAGACCACCAGGCTTCGGTGCCAGGCAGAATGCAGCTCCATTCCTGGCCCCGCGCTCCTCTCTTCCAGGTTTCCAGGGGCCAGGCTCCCTGCCGCACGGCCCAGCAACTGCAATGAAGCCCTGCTGGACTGTTTTCTCTCCATGCTATCAGGTCAAAACACTGTGCGTCTAGCTCACCTTCCTGAGACCTGTGCCCCCAGGAGCCTCTGGCCACAGCTGCACATGCCTCTGCCACAGGCACTTTCCCAGGCCCTCCTCACGGGCCGGCCTCCGGCTGCGGAGGTGAAGGCAGGGAACTTGCTCTTAGCTGGGTGAGGACGTCCCCAGCAGAGCCTGGAGTGGCACCCCATTTTGCAAGAGGCCTGCCCACGTGGACCCTTCTGGAACATTCCCTCCCCTCACTGCAGCTGCTGCTTCTGCACAGGAATGGAGCATGATTTGTCATCTGTTCTCAAGTAGGGGGAACCAGACAGAGCCCTGGCCGTGCGCACAGCTCCAGACAGGTTTCCACCCAGACTTCCCAGCGGTCACGGCCTGGAGCAGCAAACTTCCAGATCCCGCTGGCCCTAAACACCCTGCAGTTCTGAACTCCAACTTGCTGACCTCAAATCTGTCACTGGTCACTTCTGCCTAAACAGACTGCAACCTCCATGAGGTCACCGAGCACAGGTCCACTAGAGGCTAGGGCTGTGCCACCCATGCGCCCCGGGCCTCCCGTCCTCGGCCAGTTTCCATGTCTAGGCCTGTCTGCGGGGAGAGCCGGGCCGCTGCAAAGGCCACACTATTTTGCCCCCTTGAACCAGGGCCAAGCACGGAGCCCGGCACTGAGGCATTGTGACACCTTGGCTGGCTTGAGGTTGGGCCAGGCAGCTTCGGTGACCCCATAGCCAGGTGGGCCCTGCCTTACTCCGTCACGTGGCCACGCACCCCATACCCAGATCACCCCTCCGCATGCGGGCCTGGCTCTGCAGCACCCCAGCCAGCTCCTCGCATTACCACGGCACGGACGTGTGCTCTAGGGCTTATACCACAGGGCAGGGGTCAAAGGGAACAAAACCAGAGCGGCCAGTACTTGGTGGGCGTGGAGGGCCTGGAGGCTGGGTTGGGCAGGGCTGTGGAGGGCGCTGCAGACACTGAGTCGGTAGTGCAGAACCTCCAGCTGAGAGACGCAGCAGAGGAGAGGACGGGAGGGGGAAGGAGGAGGGGAGAGAGAGAAACAAGTGAGAGGGAGCCCAGAGGTAGGGAGAAAAAACAAAAAACAAAAACAAAAGCACATCAGTGAAAATCCAAACCAGCACAGCCCTGCAGCCTCAGGCCCCCAAGGCTCTCCCCTCCGGACCCTCAGGGTCCCTGCGGCAGCCCGCAGGGCGCCTCCCTGGGCCACGCTGCCAGTCACCAAGGCCCATGGCTTGGACTTTGAGAGGCCAGTTCTAGACGGAGGCCTCTGTTCAGAAGAGAAAAATGTCAATTATTGGACTTCTTAGGTTGTCCAGAGAAGAAATTTATCAACATGTGACGTGATCAATTCTGAGACCCAACAGTGCCCCCTCCTGAAAGACTCTCTGCACAGGCTCAGCGCCCCACGTCCCAGAAATGGTTAAAGGTGGCGCCAACACTCACTGGTCCTGAGTCTAGGGAGACCAGCCTCGTCCTCATATGTAGAGCCTCTCCTCAGTCCCCAGGGCGGGAGCCCCTGAGACGCTGGCCACACACACCCAGAGGCAGCTGGAACCCTGAGGCCGGGACCCTCCACCCCACCTCCCCACAGCAACACAGCCTACAGAAGCAGCCCCCTCAGCCAAGCACAGCCAGAGCCGTCCCCAGCACACAGCCCGCCCCGCGAGGGCCAGGCCTCCGCCTGGGTGCCATGCTTCCCCGGGAGAGGCTGGAGAGACAGGCACAGCCAGAGACACGCAGGGCCAGGGCGGGAGGGGCATGGCCAGGAGGTGCTGGCCCTTCATGCCTTCCTCTGGGCCAGACCCGGGGCTCAGCCCTACTCTCAGCAAGGAACTGGGGAGACCACGGTCCCCCTTGGGTCCCAGCCCTGGCCTGTGGCCATCCTTCCTGCCCACCAGGAGCCCCACTCAGGATATAGCACATGCCCGGGACCCAGCTCAGCCACGGACGCATTGAGGACGAGCTGTATCCCTGCATCTGGAAAACCAGGGAAGCAGTGGCCCCAGGGTGACACCCAGCTGGCAAGGGTTTCTGGATTTCCACAAGGCACAGGGCAGGCCTGGAGAGACAGCAGGGGCCTCGGACCAAGCTGCTGCTCCCGGCTTCCCACACACCCCACTCTCTCAGGTTTTGTTTTTCTGTCTCAACAGGAGGCAAAGGGCAGCTGGGTGCCTGGCAGAGCCGTCGTGGTCCCCCAGCCCCACCAGTCACTCTGAGCAGCTCTCAGAGACCAGGGGAAGCAGGGGACAGCCCCTCACGTTTGGACGCGGATCCCCCAGGACATGCAGCCCGGAAGGCCTCTGGCTGGCAGGTCTACTGCTAAAGACTGAAGCAGTGAGCTTCCTGGGGCTCAGCGGCCTCAGCCTCCATGAGACCAAGCCGCACACGGGGGCTGAGTGAGCCTCCTGGACCCCGCGGGGAAGGCAGCCCCGGCCACGGAGTACCAGCAGGAACACGCAGCAAGCCCACTTTGGAAGCAGGCAGGGCAGGGCAAGCGCTTTGTGACCGGAGAGGCCCGGTTGCAGTCCGGGCTCCCCCTGAAGGAGACTGGGGCACCCCACACCGGGACAGCAGCACTGGGGGCCGTGCCCCACCCTCCATGTGGCTGGGCAGAGCGCTGGGACTGTGGGCCCGGCTGCTGCGTGAGCAGAACCACCGCCTCCCCGGGAATCAGAGGGAAGGGTACAGGCCACTGCTCTCAGTTTGAACCCACAGACTCTTTAACTCTTGAGGAAGCTCTGGAGAGCTCCATCTGGTGGTGGAGAAAGCAGGCTGAAGAGCAAACTGATGCCCAGGAAGTGTGGCCCGAAGTCTCACAGGGTGTGGTCTGGGCGCCGCTGCCTCTCACTGATAGAACTGCTCCACCCAGACTGGTCCAGGGGCCTGGGGGCCCGGGGACAGCAACTCGGGAGGGTGCCAGGGACTCCACACCTCTGCACACAGGGGAGCAGCCCAGAAAGGAACGGGGGAAGGCGAGGAGGAGGAGGAGACAGGCCAGGCCACGTGCAGGAGGGTGTCAGACCCAACCCACCATCAAGGGGGCCGCCAGGCACCACCTCGGCAGGAAAGCAGAGGCACTGTGATGGCAGAGGGGACAGCCCCGGACATGACTCCTAGAGGCCTCTGAGGCTCCCACATCCCGGAGCACGAGCACAACCTCACCGGTCCCTGCTGCCAGGGAAGGGCTCTGCAAGTAGCCCGGGGAGGCCCCCTAGAGGCCAGGCCTCCAGCTGCCAGGGTGCAAGCCCAGCGCCCAGCACCAGGCCCGGCAGCGCAGCATCCGAGGGGAGCATGAGGACCACGGGGGCCAGAGCAGGAGGCAAGAGGGAAAGGCGGGGAACCTACCTTGGCGTGTGGGGACTGCATCTTCTGGTACATCTCCAAGGAGTAATGATGAAGCCACATCTCAACAAAAACCTGCAGAAGAGCATTAGTTGGTCAAAGGATCTCTGAGCAGGGCCTCAAGACCACGCCGTGGGGGAAAAGAACAGTCTTCTGAACAAATGCTGCTGGGAAAGCAGGAACTCCCCGCTCCAGTGAGGGCGGGCGGGCCCTCACCTCACATCATAAACAAGGAACAACTCAAAATGGATCAGACACCTAAATAAAAGCGCCAAAACTATAAAACTTTCAAACGAAAGCATGGGACAATGCTTCACAACACTGGATTTGGCAATGATTTCTCAGATATGACTCCGAAAGCACAGGCAACAAAGGGAAAAAATTGACAAGTTGGACTTCATGAAAATTAAAACCTTTGTGCATCAAAAGACACTATATACATAATAAGAAGGCAGACCACACACTGGGGGAAAACATTTGCAACTCAAGTATCTGACAAAAGGTTAATATCCAGAATATAGATAAGGTCTGAACTCTAACAACAAAAAACCAATCCAATTCGAAAATGGGCGAAGGGCTCGAAGAGACATCTCTCCAAGCAGATACACATGTGGACACGAGGCCCATAAGGACGGGAAATGCTGCTCAACACGGCACACCACCAGGGCAGAGCGAGTCCTGACCACAACCATATCCAACCTCCTGCCCATCAGGACGGCTACAGTCAAAAACCAGAAAATAACGGGTGTGGCGAGGAGGTGGGGAAATTGGACCCCTGAGCACTGGCTGGTGGGACATCCAAAATGGGGCAGCATGGGGATCCTCAAAAAATTTAGTAGAATTATCACCCAGTCCAGCAACTCCACTTCTTAAGTACACTCAAAAGAACTGAAAGCAGGGTCTTAAAGAGGTATCTGCACACCCGTGTTCACAGCAGCACTATTCACAACAGCCAAGAGGTGGAAGCAACCCCCAGTGTCCACCACATGCACAGATAAACAAAATGCTCTATACGCACACACAGCTCCACCAGGGAAGGAAGCTGAACGTGCCACGCCATGGAGGAACCTTGGAGACACCAGGCTAAGTGACACCGATCACTCGTCAGGAGCAAAGCACCACATGATCCCACTCACACAGGTTCCCCGAGGAGCCAGGTGCACAGGGACATAGATGGTGGCTGCTGGGGGCTGGCGGGAGGGGAGTGAGGAGCCACTGCTTGACAGGCATAGTTCCCGAGATCCATCAAGACAACCCAAGTACAACCACACGCTTTAAAATAGTTAAGGCTTAAATTTTACATGTATTTTATCATAATTCAAAAAAAGAAAACTAGGACCCCATCTTACCCACACCCCAGGCTCTCAACAATGCTGGTGGCTACACACTCAGCCCCAGAAGCTGGCACCAGAACTAGTGGAGTCTCTCCTGGCGCCGCAGGAGAGCCTGGAGCCCCAGGAGGGCGGACACGGGCCTGCCGCCTCCGCTGGGAGCCCCTGAGCTGAGGGGATGCGGCCTGCCAACTAGGGGAGGCCCTCCCCAGGCATGTCCTAAAGATGCTGCTGCCGCAGAACTTAGCACCCACACGACAGTGATCACGGGAAACCTCCCCAACCACACGGGAGTGCTCAGAGAGGCGGGGTGCGCTGGGGAGAGGTTCACAGGAGCCACTAGCCAGAAAGACAGAGCAGCAATCACATCACGAGAAAAACAAAACAGGGCTCTGTGGAGACGCTCCGGGGTGAAGACACTGCAAGTGACACACGCGTGAGACAGGTGGCAAGCTCCTCCTCGTCTGCTTCCAATGTCACAGCAGAGACACTAACGACTGAGAGCCGCCTCGACTGAGGGGGGTCTCCAGGCCTCTGCCCCCACGTGGGCGGCAGCTGAGCAGTTTATGTGGATCAGAGCAAAGAAGGGCCGCCGTGGCTCACCTGGAGCAGCGTCTCTGACCTCCAGATTTCGTGGGAGGCGGGGTCTGCGTTCACGGACGTCTGGTGAGAGATGTGTCGCTTCAGGAGACTGGTGTGATGCAGGCCGTAGGAGGCAAAAGGCACGGCTGGCGTCCTGAGGGAGACCGAGGAACGGGTGTAACGGGGTGATCTGGACCTCAGCCCCGGCTGCACTGACAAGCACACCCCATGGGGCCCTCCGGTGACCCCTGAGCCCCCATGGGTACGTGTGAATGAACAGCCAGAAGAGAAAAGCCTTCCTTCCAAAGTGCCTGTGACCACACGCAGCAGTCATGAAACTAGGAAACCACCCCTACTCACAGCTGATTTGGCTGAGGACCACCGGGGGCCGCCGGCACTGTGACAGTGGCATGGGCTCATGTCTTCCCACTGAATCGCCCTGGCTAATTAACTGAGGGCCAAAGTGTTTATCTAACTTTACGGTAGGAAAACCTGGCTGTTACCTCCTTGGCTCCAACGCCGGCGGTAATGGGGCTCATGGATGCCACTGCTAGGCCCCCCGCCCAACGCACAACCTGGGCCTCACCACGAGCAAACACCCGGGACCCCAGGTTGAGGGTATTCTGCACATACCCAGCTGTCAAAGTCAGGAAAAGCCCCAGGACCCTTTCAGACCAAAGGGGACCAGAGGGACAGCCGCATGCAGGGAGCGACCCTGCCTGGATCCCGGCTGCATAACAGTCCCAAGTGGTTGAAACTTGAGTGGGGTCTGGGGACTAGATGGTGGCCCGGCAGCAACCCCACCTCGCTGATTTGGGCAAAAGTGAGGAGGTCAGGAGAATGCAAATGCTTTCAGAAAACACTCAGATGTTAAAAGGCAATGGGCACTGTGTCTGTAACTCAAAAGACCCAGGAAAAAGACATACAGATAAAGAGAGAATAAAACAACTCGGAAACCAACTGGGTGAAGGGCCTGTGAATGTTCTTCTACACACGTAGCAACTTTCAAAATCTGAAATTACATGTTAAAACAAGCAAACCAGATCAGGCCCAGAAAACCTCTGGCAGCTGAATTCTGCCTGAGAGCGTGTGATCTGCCTGCCTGAGCCCTCGGCTGCAGCCTCTCCCCCTTCCGTGCCCTCTCCACTCTCCTCCTTGCAAGCCCCTTCCCTCAGGGGCATCTGTCCACTAGAGTTTGGGGCAGTGGCAGGGCATGTGCCAGCAGGTGTGGGTGGGCCGGCACTTGCAGAAGAGCCTGCCCATAGCCTCTCAGGCAGGAAGGAGGCGGGCTAGCGGGGCTGGAGGTCAGGGGAGCACAGGCAGCAGCTGCCGGGGCACAAAGGTCTCCTGGGGTGAGTCAGCCAAAAGCTCACCCTCAGACCGAGGCAGGCTGTGCTCCCCTCCTGCTCAGAGGCACAGAAGGCTCCTGACCCCGGGGCCCCTGGCTCAGCAAAGACCTGGGCCTGGGTTCCTACTAGTCTTATTCCCAAGCAGGTTGACCCTCTGGGGCCTGCTCGCAAGGCCTTTCTCTCCAAACCATCAGCCCTGGGTGTAGGCAGGGCTGTCATGAACAGAACACAGAGCCAGGCCCTCAAGGTGGCCACAGGACCTGCCGCTTCTGGGATGATCACTGAAAACCAAAACATGCCCATGCTAGGGCAGGAGGAGCTGGGGAACCTCAGGCAGAAGAAAAACTGGAGAGCTCTGGATAGAGTGGCACCGCTGTCCCCACGGACGCCCTCCGACCCAGCCATGCCCCAGTGGAAGGACCAGGCCTTAACCAGCTGTGGGACAGGCCATCTCAGGTGCTGGCCCAGGGCCAGGGGAGCTGGGGAGCCTTACCTGGGAGCTGGTGAGGGTCTGGGCCCCCCCGGGCTGGAGGAGAGTGGGGGGAGCACGCTGCCTTCCGTGGGCAGGAACCATGACAGGTACCTGTCCACCAGGACGAAATAGGCGCAGTCTGAAGTGCGGACGTGGAGGGCCCCGGGCAGCGGCTGGGGAAAGAACTTGTCTTAGAGTGCGGCCCTGGGCGCCGCCCCAGCAACTACAAGGCTCAACTCCTAATGCACAGAGGATACAGAATGTGTCCCCAAGGCCGGCTCAAGCACCCAGGGCAGTATTAGGAGGGAGTCTCCCAACACAAAGGGCCTGAGTGGACCCCCTAGTCCTGGCCAGCCTGTGCACCCACCACTAGACATCCACCTCGCCCCATGCCCAGCGAGCACCTCCTGCAGGAAGCCTCCCTGGCCGCCACTCAGGGTGATCGGACACCCCACATCGCCCGCCAAGTCTGCCCCCCAGCCTGTCCTCAGTAAGTGAGGATGCCTGAAGGGCAAAGGCTGGAGGAGCAGTGGGGACGCGGATAAAGGAGGCGGTGGAAGGAGAAGGAAGAGGGAGGCAGGCTGGCAGCTGGTGTGGGCCCCTCCCCTGCTCCCTTGCCCTGTGTGAAAACAGGAGCTGTGGGCCAGGGGCCCGCACTGCGCTGAGGCGCCCCTCTCATACCTTCTGAGTGATGAGGCTCAAAGCAAAGAAGAACATGTAATACTCGAACGGGTCTGAGGGCTGAGTCAGGAGGCAAACGTCAGGGCCGTTGGGCCGCCCCACCTGGCGCCACCATGCTGGCCACCTGGCCTCCCCACCCGCAGGGCCGACAAAGGATACTGAGGGCCAGGTGCAGGCCAAGGCCCCCGGCCGGGGGGAACTGCACCTTGTTGTGGTACAGAGGGCTGTCGGGGAGCACGCGTTCCTGGATGGACGCCTTCACGGGGCCCTGCAGAGACAGGGAGGGGGCTGGGGGCGGGCTCCGCATGGCACCCTACATGCAGGGCGGCCCAAGGGAGGCTGCCGAGGAAACCAGCATGCAGACCCTGCCTGTGGGAGCCGCGCTGTCCTCTGCATAGCACTCAAGCGGAGAAGCCTTTACCCCGAACCCCTGCTTCCATCCTCACAGACCCGCCTGGTGGGGCAGCAGCCGACCCCCTAGCCCAACATGCACGTGGCGACCCCATCTCCTTTGGTTCTCATACCCACCCCGCCTCCCACCCCTTAATCTGCCCCCACGGGACTGGGGACTTGCAAAAACAAAGCAACCGGTCACATGGCCCTGCCACTCAGCCAGAAGCCAAGCGGGCCCTCCCGCTGGCCAAGTCTGAATGACCCACTGTCACAGCCCCTTTGAGCCCCTGCCCACCCACCACCGCTGCAGCTGCCCCCATGGAGGGTGCTCCACCCAAGCCCGGCTCTCACTGCACGGCTGACTCACAGGCAGGTAAGAGACGGGGAAGTCAAACTTATAGTCCTCAGCTTGAAGTTTATAGACCAACTTCATCATCGGGCCACTGAACGTGAAAACAAAAACAGGCAAATGAACCACAAACCATCTTGCTTTGACTGTTCCTTAGCTTGGAGAAACAGCAAATAAAAGTGAGATCCTCCTGAGGGAGCATCCAGCCCCACATGGCTGAGCCTCCCTACCCGGGGTCTAGAAACTCCATGGCGATGGTGTGCTCCACAGGGTTCACCCGGCCCTGCAGGCAGCGGAGGTTCCACCCGACCAGAACACCGTCCAAGCTGCCAAAAATGCTCTCCACCAGCCACGGGAACACGGCGTGCAACTCCTGAAATAGTGGGCAGTGAGGCTCGGGCAGGTTCCCCGAGCACCGGTGCCCACCACCCACCTCCCTCACTGGCCCTGGTCTGCAGACCCACCCACGGCACCCACAGGACCAGCTCTGGATTCTTTCGCCGTGGTTACGCAGCTCACTAAGCAGCGCTCCTTACAATAAACCAAGCAGTGATTAAAAGGTTTTTTTTTAAATGCTGGAAACTTCTGCTCTTAAGAGAGCTTTATGGAAAAGGATGGCACCATTCTTCCTCAGAGCAAGCCCTGGACTTCTGGCCATCCTCATCCAGGCCGGCCTCCTGGAATTACTTGCACTTACTCTCTGACGATTCTGGGTATGACGTAAACACGCGATTTCTGCACTTACATCAGGGTTCCTCGACCGTGGCACTGCCGACATTTTGGGCTGATCACGTCTCTGTTGTGGGGGCTGTGCTGTGCACTGGGGGATGGTTACTGGCATGCCTGGCCTCTACCAACTCGATGACAGTAGTACCACCCCCGTGTGACAACTAAAAATGCCTGCAGACACTGCCGAGTGTCCCACATGGGACAGAAGCACCCATGCTTAAGAGACTCTGGTCGAGATGATCATGTGGCTGAATGTGTCACAAATGTGACAGTCACAATACGGGGTCAGGCCTCTCTGTGGGGCAATGCTCAGAAATGGAAATCAGGGACTGTAATAAGGTCTTTCAGGGAGTGGATGAGACACACCCCAAAGAGACGGCAGCAGGGCTGTACCTTTGCTGGAAAGTCCTCAATGACTTTAACCAAGTCTTGGCACCGCTGTGCAAAGGGCTTATTGATAGAGTCAGCTTTCAGGCTGGCCTGGAAGACAGGAGAAACCCCCAAAAGTGAGTGCACTTGTCTTGCAGCTTTTGCTGATATTCTGGCTCGACTCAAAACTGAAATCCAAGTGATGGGCAGGAGTGAGACACACACCACTGCCTGACCACCCAGCACCTCCCATGTTAGTTGTGCCTAAGGGAGGTGTCCAGGGGAGGCCGGGTCCTGGCTTGCTCCCAACACCCCTGACCAGCCTCTGCAGTTACCCCAGAACACTGTACATCATCAGAGCAGAACTCACCTCCACCCAATCCCCCAGCAGGGGGCTGGCCCCCTTCTCAATCCAGGGTGCTCACATCAATTAGAAATTTCCCCCAGGACTGACCGCCCACGATTTACAGCATGGTGATCGTGAGCCGTAGTGTCCAGCCCAGACAGGGGATGCTTGCTGTCACTGGCCCTCTTACCCCAGATGTCCTGTATCCGTTACCTTCAGAGACAGGGCGGGATAAAAACTACAGGTGGCTTCAGCCAAGTGCTGACGCTGATCACGAAGGTGATGGAGAAGCCAGGAAACATTCAGGACAAGAAATAGGGAACTCTAGCCCAGGTAAGGGGCATGGGGGACAACATGTATTGTGACTACACAAAGAAGCCTCTGTGCAAACAGATGAATATCAGCAGGAAATGCCAGATTTTTACCCAAGAGAGCTTTGCCCAAGGATACCTACGGCCCTGTCCCTCTCCAAAAGAGGGTGGGGTCTGCAGCGCCTCAGTGAGAGGCAGAGACCGGGCTGTGTAGGCCTGGGTCAGATCTGTTGGCTCTAGAGGGAGCACCGAGGAAGAATGTCCACAAAATGTATCTTCTGGGAACTGAAACTGGAAATGTTCATCACTGAGACGTGCCTCACTGTGCCTCTAGGCAAGTTTAACACCAGCGCAGCTCTGGCCGTCCTGGCTCAGTGGGCCTTCCATTTTGCACTGACAACAGTTACGGTCATCAGGATGCCTCACTTCCGTGTGAGGATTTACATGAAGACTTGGGTGTACATCCTGTCACTTGTCCCACTCTACACCCTGGAAACAGGAAAGGGCCCCTGAATCGACTCAGCTTGTAGGTGAGAAAGCCAGGGCTCAGCGGCTGAGTAAACCCGAGGTCCTGCACCACAGAAAGCAGTGCCAAGCCCATGACTCTAATCCATGTCCAGTGCTATTTCCACCACATGCCCCAAAAACAAGCACTGGTGAGCTCTCGGTGAATTCTTACCAGCAGGAAGCTGGGTTGCTGCGGGTGAGGGAATGCCATGGGAGCCTCCTGGGGAGCGTTGAAAGCATCCGACTTATAAAACCACTGTGGAAAGAAAGACAAAGACAAAACCTCAGCATCTGCCACAGAGCGGGAGACCGCATCGCTTCACACGGCGGGAACATGTACACAACCTAACACACACTGCGCTGCCAAGCCCCGTGCTTTACAGAGATGCTGTTCACAAGTGGCCGGCTCCAGAGCCACGTCTGCGGGGATGAGCCCTGGGGGACACTAGGGGACACTTCTACAGCACTCGCCACATGCCCGGCCTGGTTCCAAGGGCTCTCAGTGTGTTTGTCATTTAATCCACAGCGGTAGGCAGAATTCTAAAGACTCCTGTCCTGGTTATTCAAACATTCCTCTAGGTACTGCTGTGAAGGGATTTGCAGATATGATTAAAGTCTCAAGTCAGAGAACCATAAGACACAGAGCCATCCTGGCTGATTGCCAGAAAGGAGACGGGGACCTGAGTTCTACAATTCCAAAGAACTGGCTCCGACCAGCAACCTGAATAAGCTTGAAAGCAGATTCTTCTCAAGAGCCTCCAAGTAAGAGCAAAGCCCGCCAACACCCTGACTTCAGCTTTGTGAGACCCTAAGCAGAGAACCCAGCTGAGCCTGCATTTCCGAAACATAACCACAAGATGACAGATGCATGCAGCTTTAAGTGGCAAAATATGTTAAGCGAAAAAAGAAAATGCATCCTCACAACAACCCTAGAAAGTCAGTCCAGGTAAGGAAATGTGGGTAGAGAGAAGGTAAGTAACTTGCCCTCAGCCAGCTGGTAAGTGGCAGAGCCAAGGTTCAGCTGCACAATGCCCCCACAGATCTCTCAGACACAGGTGGACACATCTCCGTACCACCTGTGCCCTCAGAGAATGAAGGGAGGGGATGAGCAAGCTTCACCAATGAGCCTCTGAAGGGGCCATCAGAAAGCCAGAGGAGCTCTCCAGAATCCTACCTCTGCGGCCCCAGGTCAGAAACTGAAAATACCCAGACTCGGACTGAGCGAGAGGAAGCATGCAAGTCCCACCAGTGGGCTGCCTATGGCTTTCTGGGCACATCTCTGCCCACCGCCCAGGCACGGGCACTGAGGTGGCTACAGGGATGGAGAGTTCAGGGGAGCTGTGCAGGCAGCTGAGAGGCTGAGAGGAGACACGCATGTCAGCCACTTGGCACCATGAACACCTCCTGATGAGACTGAGCAGAACCCTGTGCCCCCTGCCTAGTACAAAGGCCCCTCCATGTCCCCTGCCTTGTTTGTAGAAAAGCTGAAGTCTCCCAGGCCTCCCTGAGCCACAGAAGAGTAGGCTCAAGCACTGAGTGATCAGGACAGTAGAGTCACAGAATCTTCCAGTGTCTGATGCACATTCCCAAGTTGTTTCACGGACACCGCAACTGCCACCAGAGTTGGTGCATTACATATATAACTGCATGACAACCAGACTGCAGCCGTGACAGGAGATGCTCCATCTGTGGCTGGCACAATTCCAAGAACTGGCCTCAAGTGAATGGGGCTGACACTATTGCTCATAATAACCTGTATCTCTGTGTGCAGTAGAACCAGTGCGGTTTGCTCTGCCTGGACACACGAGCAGGCAGCTAACACTGTCGGCAGAGATGCAACAGAAACACGTGGACGTCCTCCACTCTGAGAACCCAGAGCCCTGTGAATGAAGCATGAAGGAGTTCCAGGAGATGGACTTTCGCTCCTGACCCCACAGGAACAGAATGGTGTCTGACAGTGGGGCTTTGTAAGCGGCTCTTTTGCCCCTTTCCTGTTTGTCTATTTCTGTTCCCCTAAAACCCTAATTACAGAAACGAGACCACTCCTGGCTTCTGCTCTAGTGAATGCACACAATGCCTCACCTAACCTGTCGATTACTTTCCTAGATTAGAAGAGACAGGAATGAAAACTTCAGTAGTTAAAAGGATGACTGGCTCTCCACCTGCAGCTTTCCCCTCAGCAGTTCTGCAGGCGGACCACACGGGCTAGGTAACACCTGGGGAAGGATCACCAGGAGTCAGCTAGTCTGCACGCGGTGGAAAATGACACAGAACCTAACTCCCTGCCTTGATTTGCTGAGATTCCTTCCTCTTTTTCCCTTTAAAAACTCTCAGGGCTGAGCAGAATCTTTGAAGCTGGTTCTGGAACACAAGTTGGCCTTCTCCCCAGATTGCCTGTCTTCAGATTAAGCAACTTTTCTTTTCTTCCCACACATACCTCTGGAGTACTGGCCTTTCTGTGGTGAGCAGGCGAACCTGAGCTCAGTAAAACTAACTTTGTTCAACTCTTGATTAAATCATCAGTTTCGGTTTTAAGACATTAAAAACAAAAAAACGCTTCAGTCCTGAACCAAGTGGTCAAGGGAATACTCCAAAACTATCAAAGCAGCATAAAATCCTAAACTGTTGGCATAAAGGCGGAGCTTTAGAGATGATGAGGTGAAAACTGCTCCCGTTCAAAGGAAGCTTTTCAGAGGCATCGGCTGAAGGACGCCAAACCAGGCGGGGTTCGGGGAGAGAGCAGCACCTCTCCGCCCTTGCTCTCCGCGCGCCCCTCTGCGCTGTACACCAAGCCCTCGCTTCCTCCCGCCACGTCAACACCCACCGCCTTCAGGAGCGGCTTCCGACCGGGTGTCGCGGTTTGTCCACGGGAGCCTCCGCCCCGTCGGCGCCATTCTTTGCAAGACCTTCCTCTGGACGCGCGCTGGAAGCAGGGTGCGCTCCCGCCCGCCCCGTGAAATGAGCACCGGGCCCGCAAGTCCCAGATGAGTTAACTGAGCCTCCGCAAAGCCAGCCCGCACGGGGAGAAAGCGTCGGGCGGGGACCCACTCCCGATCTCCCCCACGCCGCTTGCTGAGCCCCGAGCACTCTCTCCTCCACTCGTTCAGCGAACGTTAACCGAGCGCCCACCGGGGCGGCGAGGCGCGCGGGAAGGCGGCAGGAAGGCGCAGGCCAGCCCTTGGCTCCTCCGCCGGCTGACCCGAGGCCCGGGGCTCGCGTAGGAACGGGGAAGGCTACGGCGGAGGTCCGGGGTGGCCGCCGGAACGAGGGGCCCGACCGCGCGCGACTCCCGCCACTCACCTGAGGGACCCATAGCGCTGCTCGACTCAGGAATGGAGGCCGCCATTCGGCTACCCAGCGCCGAAATGTCGTCATCAAGCTGCGCGTGGCGTCACGTCCCCTGGCCAGGCGGGAAATGCCCCGCCACTTCTTCGGGAGGCTACCTTAAAAGGCGCGTGAGCAAAGCAAGCCCCGCGGAATTGTGGGCCTACCCAACAACCTCGGGGAGCGCTTGCGCAGTGGAGGCAGCCAGGTCAGGGAGCTCGCGTGCGCGTAAGAGGCGCCGTGCGTTACGGCCGCGAGGAGCTCCCCCTACCGGGAGCCGGCGCGGAACCGTCACAGGCTGGGCCGGACCGGCACTTATTAAGCGTTCAGTGTATGCCAGGAGCTGCGCTGGGGGCGCCACCTCAGAGGGCACGCAGGGGCGCCCTGTCGCCGAGGAGCGGGTCTCCGCCACTGCCCGGGCCCGATTCTGAGCGCCGAATGGCGGGGCCGCTGCGGGGAGGCAAGCACGCGGCTGGCCGGTAGAGGGCGCGGCGAGGCGGGGACCGGACCGGGCGCGGGGACCGGGCGGCGTGCACTCTCCGCAGCCGCTCAGATGGCGGCGCAGGGCGCGGGACCGGGGCCGGGGGCGCCCCCGGGGCTGGAGGCGGTTCTGCAGAAGCTGGCGCTGCGGCGGAAGAAGGTGCTGAGTGCCGAGGAGATGGAGTTGTTCGAGCTGGCGCAGGCGGCGGGCGGTGCCATGGACCCCGACGTGTTCAAGTGAGCGCGCCAGGCGGAGCCGAGGCCCCGGGGGGCGGCCGGCCCAGGCGAGGTGGGCTCACCGGGCTGCGTCTGTTCTCGCCAGGATCCTGGTGGACCTGCTCAAGCTGAACGTGGCGCCCCTCGCCGTCTTCCAGATGCTCAAGTCCATGTGCGCCGGGCAGAGGCTGACGAGTGAGCCCCAGGACCCCGCGGCCGTGCCCCTGTCCGCGTCCAGCGTGCCCGAGACCCGAGGTCAGAGATAGGCCCGGGCGGCGGGGAGGGATGGGAGACGGGAGGTGGGCAGCGCCCTGCACAGCGCGGGCTTGACCCTGAGTATCCAGGCCTTTCTGTTGGTCTTCTGACAGGTCCCGCTGGGCCCATCCAAGGGCTGGCCCCTCGTACCTCAGTTCTGACTTCGCTACAACCCCTGAGGGTGCACGTCCAGATCAGGGTGCAGGGTGGGTGCCCCAGGGTGGCCCAAGCAGTCTAGGCCTTGACTGGGACTTTGGCGACCCCAGCCCCTTTGCACCTCCACACTAATGTCTTCATCTCACAAACGTGGGAACAAGGCAGCTTTGGTTTCTGTCCTTGCGGCATGTACAGCCTCTACCAAAGTCCTCAGGGAACAGGGTAGCAGAGACCTTCCTTCTGCCGCCTCGTCCATACCCCTCCGCGGCCCAGGTCCTGCCCAGGAGTCTGCAGGATGGGCTCAGCCTGGACGCCTCCGGCTGGCAGGGGGCAGAGGCCTGAGGGGCCTCTTCAGTCTGGGGATCATGGCTAGGGATGCACAGGTGCTGCTGACCAGCGTGTCGTGATGGAGCGCTTATCTTCGCCATGTGTCGCTTCTGCTCCCAGTTTCAGAAACCATCTGAAATGCAGCAGAACCTCCAGGCCAGCCCCTTGGCCAGAAGCGTCCTGAGAAGGCCTTGACGCTGGGGCGGAGGGCAGCCTGGCTCTGTGGGTGGGAGTACTGAAAGGCCGTGGGCCCTGGAGTTCAGGCCTCCTCACTGATGGACACTGTCTCCTCTCTTTGTGTCTCTCTCTGAATTCTAGAGGCCTCCTTTCTCTCTGCCAAGAACTGTACCCCCCCTGCAAGGCCCTCCTTTTCCTCGGCCCCACAGCCTGCGGCCTCTCCGGTCCTGCTCCGCGGCCCAGCTGCCACGCACTCACCTCTCTCTCCAGGGCCCCCCGGTTCCCTCCGGTTCTCTTGCTGCCTGTTCTCTCCTTTTGCAGGTTGCGTTTATTAGTTTATCTCTGGGGGTTGGTGATCTCTCCGGTTTCCATGGAAACTGCTATGGCCTCAGAGAACCAGAGCAGCTTGGAGCTGCGGGGGCAGGACCTGGGGGGCCACCCTGCTGTGCAGCTTGGAGACCGCGGACATGATTTCACAGCTCAGCTTATTAGAGACAGCTGCAATGCTCCCAGGAGGGCTGACCACCCCTCTCCCCAGAGGCTAACGCTGCTGCTGAGACTTGGGCTCTGCAGAGGTGCCCCGCCACCCTGGCTGGGGAGGACGATGACACGAGAGGAGCGGGGAAGAGGCAGCGTAGTGTGCTGAGGTGGGAGAGACTCTTTGGCCTCTTAGATGCTGTCACCCCCCTAGACTGGCAGCCTGGAGGGTCAGACTGTGGGTCCCCTCTCCTACCTGCTTCCTGAGCAGGGGTGCCTTCTAGGCACTGCCAGGTGCAATGAAGCTGGGGCCCCAGAGCCAGGAGCATGTGAAGGCGTGAGAGCCCAGGAGTGCTCCAGCTGCCCCCTCCCAGGTGTCACCCACCTTACCATTCCAGGTTTGCTTGGAGCTTGGGCCAGGGGATGAAGGAGCCAAGGGGCAGGTGGTGCAGGCCGCCAGCAGGAGCCGGGCCTGAGCTGCAGCCTGAGGAGAGGGAGAGAGGAGGGTGTGGTCAACAGGTGTGTTGGGGTGCCAGGCTGGGAGGTGGGGAGGAAGCCCAGGCCAGGGTCAAGAGAGGTGTGGAGTGCTGGGCCCCACGGGCTCGTTCTTGAGCACTCAGGCCTTGGGTCCTGGATGGAGAGGCCCAGTGGGGGCAGAGGGCAGATGAGGGTGCAGAGGCTGAGAGGCAGAGGCCACCAATGAGACCGAGATCCCCGAGGCTGCACGTCACAGCACCTGTCCACCCAGAGCTCTGGTCACCTGCTAATGGCAGGACCCGGGGTGGAGAACGTATGGAGCGCTGTCAGAGAGCAATGGGGGATGTTGGTGGCCTAGGATGATGGTGGACATTTAGGAATGTTGGGGCCATTGGCCTTCAGGTCTCTACAAAAGTGGGGTAGGGTTGCTCCACACCAAGGGCCAGAGCCGCATTCAGGGGCTTGGGTCTCTGGATCCCTGTCCCTGGCCTCCATGTGGCCTATGGGGGCTGTCAAGCTCACTCATTTCTTTTTAATTTTTTTTTATCAAGCTCACTCATTTCTGCCCTTTCCTGGCAGAGAAGGGGGGCACAGAGGACCCTTAGAGCACAGAGGAGTAATGCTTGTCTTGGGGTGGGGATAGAGTTAATAAGGAAAGATAGGTTCAACTGAGTGTTCTCTGTTAACATTTAGGGAAACCATGTGTTTTAAAAAGAGGTGCCCCAGAAAGTGGAAGGTGGAGTTCGGTGGGCAGAGCCCGAGGACAGTTGCACCAGAAGGAACTGGAACACCTCTTGAATGATTTTTATTCTGATTACGTGCTAAAGTGATATATTGGGTGTTTGAGGTTAATTAAAATATTTAAGTTAGTTTTCTGTTTCCTTTGCTTGTTAACATGGCTCCTAGGAAGTCGGAGGCCTCACAGCCCATCTCTAGGTGCAGCACCACTGCAGGGCACTCAGGACAGGCTTCTCCCTACCTCCACATCGCTGGGCGTGTGCCTGGCGGGGTCGCAGGGCACATCCACGTGGGGATCACCTCCCCAGAAATGAGAGCTGAGCTAAGGGTTAATGTGCACGTGTGCAATCCGCCTTGTGCGTCAGTCTTTGTTGTTGTCTTCTGTACATGTTCTGGAGACACTGATTAAGCCCCTGCTGTGTGCTTTCCAAAGCCTGGCCTGCCTACCTGCCCTGGCACCAGACCCTGCCAGTCAGCCTTCCAGACTGCAGTGCCCAGAGGGGGCTCATTCCTCACGACACGCCCCCCTGGCCCTCCCACACAACATGCCTCGTGTCCAAGTCACTGGGCAGCCTGCTGGCCTGTGACTGCACCACAGGGAGCACCCACCACAGGAGAAAGGCGCCCTGGTGGGAGAAAGGGTTTTATCATGCTCGTTCTGCCCAGCCCTACAGCAGAGTGAGCAGGGGCCCTGAGGCCACTCCAAATGTAAATGGCAGAGTGGGCCCCCCGAGTCATGGAGGCTGGTGTTTGGGGATTCTGCTTCACTGGGGTCGTAGAACACAGTGCCCATGGCTGGTTTCAGGGGAAGGAGGGTAAACCGGACTGTCTTTAATGTTCAGTGACCCTTGTCTGTCTTTGATCCTTAAGAGGGCCCCTCAGGAGTCAGGCCTGGGAGCATGCCACCCCCACCCCCACCCCGGCCTGCAGTCACCTTTGGCCCAGCCTCACTCTCCAGTCCAGTCCACCTGACCCCAGTAACCCCACACAGGTGACACGGGGAGCCTGAGTGGGTCTCCCCAGCAGCCCCAGAAGCACACAATTCCTGAAGGGTTCCAGGAATCAGCTGGACAAATGGTCTACTCCCATGGTTAGGTGGTTTTCTTAGCACCTTCTATGACTCAGAGGCCATTGGTTTCTTACTTCCAGGGTTTATTGCCCTTGTCAGATTTAAAGATGAGTATTATTCTCATCTTTGAGTGACCAGAGGTGTCCTGGTCGTTACAGCGAGGGGAGGGGAGCTGACAGGTGTGCGGGCCAAGGCACAGCTGGCTGCAGAGTGAGGCCAGGGCTGGGACCCACCCTGTCAGTACGTGGGGTCTTGGCCTGAGCTGTGCTTTGGGGCGCCCGGGCACCCAGGTTGGGTGCTGGGCTACCACAGACCTGATTGTCCCAGCCCGCCTGGGGAGGGCACTCCTGTGTTGGGATTCACTGTGGGGCAGTGGGGCCGGGGCACTCACAGGACCAGGCAGTGGGGACCAGAACACTGGCAGTTGTACCAGGGGTCATGTGGGGTGGCAGTCCACTCTGTTTTGGGAGTCACTGATGGGCAGAGCTGGCCTGGCTTCTCCCCACCTGCTCCTGTCTGCGCCCCCTTGGCTCTGGGTAACCCATTACCACATCGTTACTGCATCTGCATAGAACCCAGTACACACAGGCTCTCCAGGGGAAGCCCAGGGAGGCAAGGCAGGGCTCCCCAGTCCACCACAGCACAGACCCCCTGCTTGCCGAGGAAGAACCTGCAGTCTCCTAAGGGCCATCCTGGCCCTGCAGGAGTCGGGGGGGGGGGGTGGATTCTGTGAGGAACCTGTGTCTCGGGTGCAGAGCTCTCCCTTGGCCCACAAGGTGATGGACAGTGAAGCAAATGACTTAACAGGCCCCTAGGAAGCCCCATCACATCTTCTCTCCAAGAACTCGTGGTTCCCTGTTGCAGCTCTTGACTAAGAACTGGGGGGTGGGGGGTCCGGCAGGGGGCACACAGCCTGGTCAGCCGTGGGAACAAAGGGGGACAGCCCAGGCTGAGGTAGGCCCGGCGTGGATGGACCATGACCCAGGCACATTTGTCCCCTGGGGTTCCTGTCCATCTCACTGCGATGCATCAACACCCCGAGCCCAGGAAGCCACTGCTTTACAGTGAGCTCCCACCCTGGTGTGGCTGTGGATCTGGCTGCCTTCACAACGGAGGGAGACCAGAGGTGGCAAATTGGCAGCGGAGGCTGTGTTCTGTACCTGAGGTGACACGCCCTGGACAAGAGGCCCTCTTGCTGAGCATCTGCAGAAAACTGAGGGAAGAGGGAGGAAAATAGGAGCTTCCAAGCTCCAAATCCAGGAGCCTTCCTGATGTGCTGTGTGTCATTAGTGTGACAGATCAGATGGGGACAGGATGGCCGGGAGGAGGAGGTGCCGGGGGCAGCCTTGGCGGGGTCGGCACGCTGAGCTTCCCCACGCTGCTCCCGGCCCAGGCCGCCTGGAGCCTCCAACACGGACACTGGAGGCTGCAAGTGTGTCCTCTGCCCCAGTAGCTGATGACGGTGCTCTGTCTGCTCAGGGAGGAGCAAGGGCAGCGGAGCGCTCGGCGGAGGCCCCACGCGGGCAGAACGCAGTGGCCGGGAAGGATCCAGCCAGAGGATGCCCCGCCAGCCCAGCGCCACCAGGTTGCCCAAGGCAGGCGGGCCAGGGAAGAGCCCAACGCGGAGCAGCACCTGAGCTCAGGGGGATGTCTCACGCCCCCACCGCGGGCCTGCTGGCCTCTTGCATGGACTTACCTGTTGTTTCCTCCAGTCGGTAATAAACTGAAAAACTGAGGGGCTGTTTGAGATGTTTTCTGTCACCTTCTGAATATATTAAGGCACAAAGATTTAGACTTAGTTCTGTATGCTGGTCCAAGTCACGCTTCAAACCAACCAAGTGACTTTGACCAATGACCCCAACTTCCTGGACCGCATTCTGGGGCCAGAGAGAAAACGTCTGTATTACCAAGTCCTTCACGGAGTCAGAACGTCTTGCTTCAAGGAAAGGTTGGGTGTTTGCAAAGGCCGCCCCCAGGGTGCTCAGGTGCTGCAGGGCTGGGCACCCAGAGGGGCCCCACCTAGAGCTTCAGCCCATCATACAGCCAGCATGCCATGCAGAGTCCAGTAAAACCCTTTCCCCAAAATGGCCTGACCCTGCAAATCTGACCCAGTTTACAAGTTATGTGGACCCCCTTCCATGGACCTCAAACTTTCAAACCCCAGCTCTAAGCTTTTATGCTTTAGTCCACATGTTCCATCAATAGAGAAGCCTGCAAAATGGCAAATTCAATACAAAAACCTCACTTAGTTTTCCTACAATTTAGTAAATCTTTATGCTTTTAAACTTTGGATTAGAAATATTGACTCTTTGCCCCCAGGTCACGTCACGGAAGCAGCGGCTCCTCACAGACAGGTGGGCCACCCACTCCAGCAGCACAGCTGGACAGATGTCCACGCGGCTGTGGTCCTCCCGCTCCTGCGGGCGGGTGAGAGTCCCAGCTGAGCACAACAGACAGGTTTAATTCAGAAACTTTAATAGGTAAATACATTCTGTAACGTTATAGTCGCGGGGTACGGGGCCGCCAGCCATGCCTCACGGTCAGTACTCCTCTCCTTCCTCGGCCTCGGCCTCCACGGAGTCCACGCCGACTTCTTCGTAATCCTTCTCCAGAGCGGCCAGATCCTCCCGGGCCTCCGAGAACTCGCCCTCCTCCATGCCTTCCCCCACGTACCAGTGCACGAAGGCGCGCTTCGCGTACATGAGGTCGAACTTGTGGTCCAGGCGGGCCCAGGCCTCGGCGATGGCGGTGGTGTTGCTCAGCATGCACACGGCCCGCTGCACCTTGGCCAGGTCTCCGCCCGGGACCACCGTGGGGGGCTGGTAGTTGATGCCCACCTGCCAGAGAACGGGAAGAAAGCACCGCGTGAGGCTTCGTCAAACCCAGAAATGGCGGCTGCGTTCATGGGAACAGACGGCACGAAGGTGCCCGCTGGCGACCTGGGGGAAGGCTGGGTTCGCCCTGTGCCATGCCAGGCACAGGGCCAGGAAAGCAGGGAAAGAGGAGCCCCAGAGCCTGACACCTGACAGTCCCAAGCTGCCCGAGGGCCTGTGTCCCAGCACCTGTGACATGGGATAGGTGCCCAGGTGACAGAGCTGTCTTCATTCTGAGAAGGGACACTTGTTGGGCTTCTTCATTTCCTCCAGAGGCTTCAACAAGCTGGGGACTAAGTTCTGTGGCTGAAGCTGTTCCCACCACGCAGTCAGCACAACTGGTGGATCACCGGGGAGGGTCGGAGCCCTGCTTTCCCACCAAACAGTGTGTGCACAGCAGTGACAGGCACACGTCAGAGGTCCTAGGACGCTGCCACCACTGCCACAGGACGTGGCCTCCATGCGTGCTAAGTAGGAGGGAGGGAGATTCTGGTGCTGGGACCAAGGGGAAGACAGTCCAAGCTTTAGATCAGGGATGACGTGACCAGAGGTTTTGGCAGGAGATACGGGGTCAGCGAACGGTCTGTAAAGGTACACGTTCTAGGCTGGTGGGCCGTGGGGTCTCTGTCCCAGCTACTCAGCTGTGACTGTCGCACAAGAAGAGCCACAACAACATGCCAGTGAACGGGTGTGGCTGTGATCACGTGAAACTTCATTTACAGACTCAGGTGATTGGCCCGGCAGCTGTGCTGACCCCTGGACCGGAGGAAGAGAACCCAGACACCAAACCTTGGTTAAGAACCCACCGCAGCAGGCCCACCAGCAGCAGCGAGGCTCTGAGCCAGGGGAGCGTGCAGAGCAAGGCTTGAGGAAGGATAGCTCCATCCTCAGAGGGAAGACAGGGTCTGGGAATCAAGTGTGGGAGGAAGGTTTCCATCTGGTATCTGGGTGGCGGAGCAAGCTGGGTCCAAGGCAACCCGGGCACCTGTCTGCTCTACAAGGTGGCCATTTCTCCACAGAAGGATTCATGACAGCTCTTTCAATCAAACGCTCCGTAGGACATTTAAACTGGGTGTGATTTCTACACACCACCGGAACCAAGTGGGATTCAGAGTTAGCAGTCAGTTTATAGTTAACACCCCAGGTTCAAATAGCCACGTGAATGATCAAGACACCCGGGAAATTGCTACATTTCTATTATAAGAAAAATTCTTACTGTAAGAAAAAAACACAGAAAAAATCTCTCATTTCTAAGTCCAACCTACATTTCCTACACTAATTCTACCACCCAAGAAACGCCTCCAGATAATTTGTTAAAAAATACGCTCATCACGGATACATCGTGTGATGACTCAGGAAGGAAATGCAAGAGACACCAGGGAGTGACTTGTCCCTGGCTCACTCATCTACAACCCAGCGTGGCTGCCCTGGCACGGGACCCTCCGCAAAGGGGCAGCGTCCCATCCCAGGGTCTGCCGCGCGCGGAAGGTGAACCCTTGCCACCTCCCGGTCCTACCTTGAATCCGGTCGGGCACCAGTCCACAAACTGGATGGTGCGCTTGGTCTTGATGGTGGCGATGGCCGCGTTGACGTCCTTGGGGACCACGTCCCCCCGGTACAGCATGCAGCAGGCCATGTACTTGCCGTGGCGGGGGTCACACTTGACCATCTGGTTGGCCGGCTCGAAGCAGGCGTTGGTGATCTCGGCCACAGACAGCTGCTCGTGGTAGGCCTTCTCGGCCGAGATGACCGGGGCGTACGTGGCCAGGGGGAAGTGGATGCGGGGGTAGGGCACCAGGTTGGTCTGGAACTCCGTCAGGTCCACATTGAGGGCCCCGTCGAAGCGCAGGGAGGCCGTGATGGACGACACGATCTGCCCGATCAGGCGGTTGAGGTTGGTGTAGGTGGGCCGCTCGATGTCCAGGTTGCGCCGGCAGATGTCGTAGATGGCCTCGTTGTCCACCATGAAGGCGCAGTCCGAGTGCTCCAGCGTGGTGTGCGTGGTCAGGATGGAGTTGTAGGGCTCCACCACGGCCGTGGAGACCTGGGGGGCCGGGTAGATGGCGAACTCCAGCTTGGACTTCTTGCCGTAGTCCACGGAGAGCCGCTCCATGAGCAGAGACGCAAACCCCGAGCCGGTGCCGCCCCCAAAGCTGTGGAAGATGAGGAAGCCCTGCAGCCCCGTGCACAGGTCCGCCTGAGGAGAGCAGAGCAGGGACGTGAGCCGCCGCCCGCATAGCCGCACAGCCGCCCGCCCCCCGCGAGCCACGTCTCGCGCCCTTTTCCTCCACAGGTCTGCACGGACGGGTCTGACCCGTCCACCGTGAACACGCGGTACACCGAGGGGCCGGAGACCCGTGGAGGCCCTGCAGCCACGCTGGAAGGCAAGACCCTGGGCAAGACCCTGGACTCACGGATCTGCGGGGCTCTGCCCAAGTGACATCCCCGGGGGACGTCCCAGGCCTATCCGGGAAGCCTTCCCAGGGCTGCTCTCACCAGTTTGCGGATCCGGTCCAGGACCAGGTCGACGATCTCCTTGCCGATGGTGTAGTGGCCTCGGGCGTAATTATTGGCCGCGTCTTCCTTCCCGGTGATCAGCTGCTCCGGGTGGAACAGCTGCCTGTAGGTCCCCGTGCGTACTTCATCTGCAGAGAGGACATGTGTGAGTGTCTCAGGACACCTGCTAGGTCACAGGGATGGCGGGGACCCTGCTGTGACACGATCCCCCCTGCTCGGGGCTGCGGCAGCCCATCTTACTGCTGGCAAAGCAGCTGCTTTCTGTACCAGGTCTTCCTCAGTTCAGAGCCTGAGCCCCACTTTTCGAGCCCTAACCTTTCAGCCTCTCACTGAACACGGCCCCGGGCACATACCTGTATGTGCGTCCTCTCTGCAGAGGGATTCACAGGAGCACACGGGCTCTCGGGAGGCTCTCCCACCAACCCAGGAGAGCTGCTACCCCAGGCACCCAGTGCCTACCGACCACGGTGGGCTCCAGGTCCACGAACACCGCCCTGGGCACGTGCTTGCCAGCCCCAGTCTCGCTGAAGAATGTGTTGAAGGAGTCATCCCCGCCGCCGATGGTCTTGTCACTTGGCATCTGGCCGTCGGGCTGAATGCCATGTTCAAGGCAGTACAGCTCCCAGCAGGCATTGCCGATCTGCACGCCCGCCTGCCCCACGTGGATAGAGATGCACTCACGCTGGGAAGCAGAACATGCGCGTGAGGCTCCCTGACAGTCGTCAACATGGGGCGTACAGATGAGACCTGACACCAGAATCTAACACTTGTCAAGCCGTGTGGTTTCTTTTAGCGCTTCTCAGACATCACAGCCTGTGAGCACCAAAGATCATTCAACGTCGAAACACCTGCCCATCTGGTTTGGATGGAGACACACTTGAACTGGGAGTCGGAATACAGTCACTAGAGACATCTTCCAAACAACCAATAGAAAATGTTAAAATTTTATATAAAATAAGCAATTATGCCATTTTGTTTCCACCCAAGGTTGGATTTACCACCTTGACGTAAGCAATGGCTCAATCAGACAAAATATGTGAAACAATAGTTTTCAGTCACTGAACAGCAGGCAGCATGAGCCAGTGATGGGTTCTCAGAGCAGGAAGCAGAGCAAGGCCTACAGGTGCTCCAGGGACTGCCTGGGGCTTCCAGGCAGCCGTCAAGGGAGGAGAAACCTACACTAAGGCCACGGACCTCTATGAGTTGAGCAAATCTAGTGTGCAGAGAGGCCAAGGCAGCCGGAAAGCCTGGTGCTGGTACCGAGAGACAGCTGTGCGAGCTCTGTGGGGTCATCAGGGAAGCCCACCCCAGTCCATGCTGGGCTGCGCAGCACACATGGTGGGATCCTGAGCTCACATCTGCCGAGGCAGAAAGGCGTCCCAACTCACTACGCACCAGGTGGAGTTCTCAGTGGGGCCCAGCGAGGCCAACCCTGTACAGGCTGTTCTGAACCCACCCAAGAAAGCTCAAAGGCAAGCCTCAAAGGATCAAACTGTTCCCAGGGCTAGTAATAGCATCCAGAAAACCCCTAGAAAGAGTTGAAAGAATACCCCCAAATCTAACACCCAACCATGTATAATTCATAATGGCTGGCATCCAATGTAAACTCCTCAAATACCCCAGAAAATTTAAAAATAAAAATAAACCCAGAAAATACGATCATAAGAGAAAAAGCAACCGATAAAAACAGACCCAGAAATGACCTCTGAGAGAATTAGTAGACAAAGACATTAAAATAACTATTATATGTCCATATGCTGAGGAAGGTGTAGGAAAAAATAAGCATTATGAGGAGAGACTTGTTTGACATTTAAAAGACTTACATCAAATTTCTAATGATAAAAAAGACAATGTCTGCAATGAAATACACTGGATGGGATGAAAAGCAGAGTATATAGGAAGAACAAGAGGTCTGAAAATGATGAAAAAGTTCTGGACACAATGGTGACAGTTATACAACATTTGAACGTACTTAATGCTACTGAATTATACGCTTATAAATGGTTAAAATGGTAAACTTTGTGTCATATATCTCAGCGCACACACAAAGGTGATACTCAGCACATAAGGGAGCTGTGTTGCAACAACATGGGTGAATCTCAAAATAATTACAGTGAGTGAAAGATTTCAAGTAACAACGAAAAATTAACTCAATGATCCCATTTATATAAAATTCTAGAAAGTACAAAAAAGTCAATGATACTTCAATAAAACTGTAAAATAAAGGCAAAATGAAGACTTTCTCAGGCATTCAAAAGCTGAGAGAATTAATCACTAGCTGAGACCAGTCATCTCCACCACAGGAAACGTTACAGGATCCCTGCAGCAGGACGGAGACCAGCACCAGATGGAAAACCGGAACCACACAAAGGAATGAACAGCAACAAAACACCACCACGTGTGGGCAAACGTGAACGTCTTTATACCGTATCTTTAAAATAGAGTTGAATGTTGAAGCACAAATAGAGATTTACTGTGGGGTTTATGCCTCATATGGAAGTAAAATGTGACAAACAACAGCACAAAGGTCAAGATGGGATGGAAGTGTGCCACTGTGAAGAGGTGAGTCACAGCTGAGGGGGACAGGGCAGACGGAAGATGTCTGCTATGGTCCCCAAGCCATCACACAAAGGTAAAGTGGTGTAGCCAAGAACCTAATATGGGAGACAACATGGAATCATAAAGGTAACCCAGAAGACAGCAGGAGAAAAGGGGAAAGGGAACAGACAGATGGGATAAATAGGAACAAATGGCAACGTGGCAGATTTAAACCTAACCACAGCAATATTCACATTAAATGTCGTTACAAATCAAATGTAAACACCTAAATGTAAAACACCTAAAAGGCTGACTGTCAGAAAAAAGAGCACGCCCACCCGCTCCCCACGCACCTTGTGCTTCTGCGGGAGCAACCTGGCAGTTGCACCAATGGGAGCCTGGGGTCTCTTGGCTTTGGTCACTCTGCTGTCCGGGGGCAGTCCTGGCCACACCTGGCCTCAGCACCTCGCCCGCATCGAGCCAGAGACCACAGGCCAGGATCATCAGTGTTGCTTTCAAAGCAAAGCATTTTGCCAGGAAAAGAGGGCCATTTCAGGATGATAAAGGGGCCAATTCCTCAGGCATAATAATCTTTGATGGTTATGTGTCATTAGTCATAGCTTCTAGACACAGAGCTTCAAAATATGTTTAAAAAAACACAGAACTGAAAGAAGAAATAGACAATCCACAAGCAAAGACTTCAACACGCTTGACAGCTGGCTGAACAGCTAGACAGAAGCCAGTAAAGGTCCAGAAGACACAAACAGCACGACCAGCCACATCGACCACTGGCATCAGACACCCCACCCTCACCGAACACACCTCCTGGGCACAGTGAGCATCTGCCAAAATGGACCATACTCCTCACCAACCACATGACAGGTCTCAGGCCACTTCAAACAATTCCAATAAAAGCTGGGAGAGTGGACCCCAGAGAGCCCAGAGCAACCCTGCCGCTGCCACCAGCCCCAGCCACTGTCACCACACGCCAGAGCAGCAAGGCAAAGACCCTCGGCCGCCCCCACCCCCAGCACTGCCAACCAGGGTGCAGGCAGACAAAGGTCACTGATGTGAGAAATGGATGTGGTTTCACCAACAGGCAGGACATAAGGAAGATGTCCCTGTGCGCCCAACTGCCACAGAGTGGAACAGCCCTGAGGAGCACTTGGCAGCACAGGAGATGGAGAGGCCTGCAGGCTGGTGCTGAAGCAAAAAGGCTGCGGAGGCAGCAAGTGTGACAGGCCCTGCTGAGCCCCAGTGCAGGACAGGGAGTACGTGGCAGACCGTGACCACTGTGGCGCTATCCATGTTGCCAGGGTCCGCCATGCAATGACCAGCAGAATTACCGCAATGGGACAGTGGGGAAGAACGAGGCGTTGGGGGCCCTGCCGCAAGCCACGGTGCCCAGCTCAGCACACAGGGTGACCACAGTATTCAGTGTTCCTGGGCAGGGGAAGGATGGAGGGGCCGATGCCCAGGGTGCAGAGAACAAGGCAGACCCATGAGACAGAATCTGTATTGGGATATAGACCTCAGTTCTGCAGGGGCCCTCCTCGCCACAAAGACAAGGAAAACTAAGATGACCGAATATAAGAAGCCACGGCAACGTCGGCACCGCCACAACCTCAATTACAGACAGAGACTCCCTGAAAACCCCAACCCACAAGACGGCAAAGACAGAAGCAGCCCGTCCGCTCCTGAGGCGGAGCAGGGTGGGCTGACCGTCTCTACCGTCTCCGGAGTGGTCGTCCAGCAAAAGTAAATCCCAGCAATGAGAAACGAACAACAGATTGATGCTGAAGACCTTCAGGGACTGGATAAACTGGAAGCACCTGCGCTATCTGTGCAGCCTGGGGTTTTATTGTTTTTACCTGAAGACATCTCTTTTCGGTAATGACAAACCTGGGGTTTTTTCAAAAGCCTGGCTTTTCTCAACATACATTTAAAGGTTTTTTAATTGTTTCATATCTGGGAAGGTTTAGTTTTTAAGAATCTCATTTTTAATTTGTAATAAAAGTTTACACCTTGATATTTTCAAAAACTCAACAGACAGCAAGCACCTGTTAATAGAGGTCTTAATAAAAAATGTTCAAATGATGCAAAATGTTTTCTGAATGTTGGAATGCCATTAGACATCAGTAACACAAAGATATCTGAAAACCCCCCCAATATTTGGGAACTAATAACAAGGCAAATTAGGAAGTATTTTGAATGGAAGGAAAATGAAAGCATGACATAGCAAAATTTGTGGGATGCAGCTGGAACAGCCCTCAAAGGAAAATACATGTGTATCTGTGTATAAAGGTCTAAAGTCAGTGACCTGTAAAACCAGACAGGGCTCAGGGTAAGCCACCCCAGATATGCCAAGGTGACATACTGATTACTCTGAATTAAAGTTACATGAGAAACAGCTGGTACAAGAACACTCTGACCCCCCTTTGCTCCCCTGGAAGCAGGAAACAAAGCTGCAGGGAGGCACCCTCCTTACGTGGGGGGCGGGAGGGGGGCACCATGATGCCTGAGACTGGGGCTCAAGGCTAAGAAAGCTGCATAAACAAACTGCATTACTTCTTTAACTTGCTGACCCAAGCAAAAACCTCTTTCTTATGTCAAATCTTCACAAGTAAGTGATTCTTTGTCGAAAAAGGGTTATAAACAGCCCACTCTGGTCACTTCTTAGGTCCTATACCTACGCGGCCTCCGTTCGCACTGAATTAAATTTGTTTTCCTCATGTTAACCTGTCTTCTGTCAATCTGATTATTAGACCAACAAAAAGAACCTAGAAGAGTAGAGAAAAATTTTTCCTCCCCTACAAATTCTTCTAGAAAACCGAAGGCAGGAACACTTCCTAACTCATCCATGAGGCCAGCATTACCCTGATAGCAAAACCAAAGACAGTCATGAGGAAACTACAGACCAACACAGGCACAGGCACAGGCACAAGAATTTGTTAAAAAATTTCAAAATCAATGACACCTAAGCTTCTACCTTAAGAAACTAGAAAAAAAGCAATGTCCAAATTATACAGGAAAAAAGGAAATAATGAAGAACAGAAATAAACTAAACAGAAAAACAAAAATCAGTGAAGCCAAAACTAGTTCTTTAAGCTGAACAATCAAATTGATAAGCCCCTGGCCAAACTGGTCCAGAAAAAGAGACACAAATGACCAACAGCAGGAATGAAAAGAGAGGGTATCACGGCCGACGCTAAGGTATTGAAAGGATAAAGGAATATTATGAACAACTGTGCCAGTAAATTCAACAACACAGATGAAACGGACAGATTCCTGACACACACTGCTGACGCTCACTCAAGAAAAGTTAACCAGAATGAAAACAAAACAGGCCATCAAAATGGCCACATCATGAGACACATAATTTTAAGCATGGGTATTATTTTCCCATCATATAATTACCATCACATTACAGTTCAGAAAGCTCAAACTGCTTCAAATTGTTTCTAATTTCCTAACCCAGATTTGTGATTCTCCTAGTGATGGTCTAGAAGCCCAGAAATTCAGCTTCTGGTTGTGTTTCTAGTAAATGACAGACAAGGGCCAAGTCATAGCTGATTCTCTAATTCTTATTCCAGCCAAACTTCAGTACTGAGCCAGAAAAAATTACCCTGCAAGGCAGGGACAAATTCTCCAGAAGGTACTCAGCTTTGTGATGAGGCTCTAGGATGCACAAACCAGGATTTAAACAAAATTTCTGCTGCTGGGATTCCCATTAACTTCATCTTGAGACACAAACCCTTCCAACAAAGGGAAAGCATTTGTAATGGCCAACAGTCTCTAAGAGGCCAGAGTCATTTCTCTTTGGTTATACTCACACCAACTCATCACCCCCTCAACAGGTGTTTCCTAATTATTTGGTTAAACTAAGTATTGTGAATTTCAGCACTTCAACTTGAGAAGACCCTGGCACACCAGCAAACAATGGCTGCACAGCTCTTCTGAAAGTATTAATCATGATATTTTTCATACTTAAGACAAAGCCTTTGCTAAAAATAACAGCTCCTACAAATGATGAAATGCACAAATTTCTCCTCATCTTGAAGTTTTCTTTTATCTGTCAGGTAACAGAAGACACCTTTCCTTTATACTTAGAATAATTCACATTTACAAAAAAACAAAAAACTTTTGAGCAGTTTGATTTCATGCTGTGCAATGACCAATAAGAGAAGCCTCAAAACCAACTTCTGCAAAGGGAGAATGCAGCAGCTAGTGAGTTATTTCATCACCTACTTTATTCATAGTCTGGAAACTACCACGGTGATCAGAAGAGGACACGGGAGCTGAGGGGACATCAATCTCAGTTAACAGGGAACAAGGGAGACATGCACTGGACCATGCAAAGTCCTGACGGGGGTTATTCCAGCCTCTCAACGTAAAGCGGATTCTTGGGCACCACTGGTTTTAGACGTGCATAATGACAGAGGTGTTGATGGGGTTTCATTCATATGTAAACCAGTAACATAATTAATTCAACAATCACCTAGATACCTATGAACTGAGAACGTTAAAATGAATAAATTAAAGCCAGAAGCCTACCCTGCCGTGGGAAAACAGGAATTCTCATATACGCGTTGCTGATGTAAAGAAATTTGACATCCCATATACACCCACCCCAGTGAGAAACAGTGCATGCACACTCCTCACTGACACTCTAGGTGTGAGTGGCTGGAAAACATCCACATATTCAGCGACTGAAAGCCGAACTCAGCCACACCCTGGAATACTCCGCAGCAGTAAACTAGGATCAGCTCTTTGCCGCTAATGCAGAGGGACGGGGGCTGTTTGCACAATGAAAAAACGAGGCAAGAGAAAGGGGAGACGTACACAAACCTACTCTTGTGTGCTTGGTTTTGCTTAAAAAAAAGAAAACAAAAACAAACAACCCTTCTAATGGATGAAGCGAGATTTTTTTGGCATATGCCGTCTTATATCGTTATTATTTCAAGGTCTATTCTTGTAAGTGCCCTCATGAGCTCATAGCAAAGACAAACTAGAGTTTAAGTGCAACCCTTGGCGTTACCTTCGGAAGGAAGAGTCTGTGGAGTGTGTCCATCGCCAGCCCCGACCCACATGCTCTGGAGATGAACTCGCCACCCGGGCCTGACCCCCGGGCCCCTGTGCCATCCCGTCCTGTCCACTGGGCCCCACCGCCCGTCCAGGCCTGACCCCTGGTCCCCTGTGCCCGTCCCGCCCGGTCCTCTGGGCCCTACCGCCCGTACCATGGTGGTCACCGCCGAGCCGCTCGCTGTGCTCCCAACTCCTCTTTGTCCGACACCACGCGCGCAACTGCCGGCCCGCCGCACTGCACGCCGTGTCCTGATTGGTTCGCAGGCTGAGCAACTGCCATTGGCCCCGACAGCCTCGAGGGCAGGCCCCAGGCCAGGACCCTAATGGCAATTGGCCTGTTCCTTGACCAGCGAATTCTCTTTTGATTGGTCGTCACTTTGGGCGGGAAGTGGCGACGGGAAGGTCTCGTATTGCGGTGGCAGGAAGCCGCGGGCTGGCGCCTGCTGAGTGACCACAAAGGGAGGCCGGGTAATTTATCTGTAAAATGCGGTCCCTTTGTGTTGCTGCACGGGGTGTAGGAAGTGACAGGGCTCATCACCGACAGGGCTTTGCAGACTTGGCTGGAGCAGACACGTGCAAGGGCTCCTCAGTTAGCAACCTGCGCTGACGTCATTACCCCGCCTCCTGCCAGAGCACGAGGTACCGGCCACGAGGTAGGTTCCGGGAAGGAGGCGCTGCGAAGCTGGGGAAAGTTCCGCCTTCCAGGGGGCGGGGCTTCTGCATGGGTCCGAAAATATCGCGAGTTTTCCAAGCAGCAAAGCTGGGTGGGTGGGCTGGATGGGGCAGGGCAGGCGGGGGACAGCGAGGTTGCAGCGCGGAGGGCAGTTGACCGCGGCCGGACCAGGGGCTTGGCTTTCCCGGGTGGGTGGAGCCAACCGGCAGCAAGGCGGGCTGACTCGGCCGTTTAGGGGGAGGATGGGGCAGGAGATTCCACAGGTGGTCACTGCAGGAGGCCAGAGAATTACCAACCTGCTCACACACCTTGGCGAAAGGACACAGAATTTCCAAGGTTCCTGGAGGGGTGACTGATAACCTCAATTCACCACCCTCCCAGGATGCCCCCCATTCCTGCTGCTGATACGTGGGAGAGTCGTGTTTACCCGACCCAAGAAACGAGCCTTTTCTTGGCTGTTCTAAGCACAACCCAAATACACTGGAATTTTCATGGAGAAGACAGGACCAAAGAGGAGTTAATTAAAGAAAATACAAATAAATATAAATTATGAATTACTATAAAGTAAAATTAAAAACATAGATGCAAAATCCAGATTTCCTACCCTGCCTACCACTGCTAGGTCTTGGAGGCATGGGATGGTGTTCACAGCAGCAGTTCAGATGGTCTGGGCTCGAGCAACACCCCCTACCACCGCCATGGATTCCATGGGGCTAACTCTTCAGCTCCCCACTCCTCCCTTGCTCAGGCAGATTTCAGAGAATGTGGTCAGGAAGTTAGAAGGGTCGAGCAGCTAACTAGGGTTTCCAGGGAGTGATTTTGGAAAACCAGAAGCCCTCCTCTTCCAGGGAGGCCCACCACGATGGGTGCAAGGAACTAGGGCCAGCCTTGGCCAGAGAAGGTGATGGGAAATGGGAGAGAGGGAACCTCTGGTAAGGGCTAGAGCAGGTGGGGACAGATGTGACTGCCATGGCCAGGGCTGGGGGACAAGAGAAGGAAGAGCTGGGAAACTGGTCCACGGTGACAAGTGATGGGGAATTTGGGAGAGGTAATATGGGGCAAGATGCTGGTGGACTTTGAAGGGTGGAGTCTGAGCTAAATTTGGCCCTGGGGAGAAGAGCAGATTGGGGAGAGGAGTGTCCAGCAAGGGGACAAGAGAGGACAGAAGCTGCAGGAGACAGGAAAAAGTGGAGGGAAAGATCACAATGACTTGGGAGAAATGTAAGATTTCTTTTGCCTTCCTTCCCCCCACCACAAAGCTCCCAGAAACTGGGGAAGGCCTGGACTAACTGAAATAAATAAGCTGATCTGAGCAATGTCATTTGGATGCTAACAGAAATGAAAGTTCCGGGAGGCAGAAGGATGTAGGGTCAACTGGATCACATGTGGCATGTCATCTGAGTGACTGAGAGGAGTCAGAGGAGTAATGCCTTAACTTGAGTCCAGCAATGCAAAAGGGGCCAGTCTGGGGAGAAACAGTGGTCTCTCAACTTCTTAACCTTCCTCTATTTACCAGGCTTCACCTGTCTCTGGCCACTCAACTCTTCCTGTCTCTGGGGTTCTTTCTTGCAAACACTTTGGTGCTTTATCTTTTATTTTTATAACAATTTTATTCATATAACATAATATTCACCAGCTTAAAATGTACACTTCCATGGTTTTTGGTATATCCACAGAATTGTGCGACCATCACCACTGTTTAACTTCAGAACATTTTGATCACCCCAGGAAGAATCCCTGCACCCATTAGCAGTCACCTCCCATTGCCCTCCCCTCTCCCCAATCCCCTGGAAACCATTAATCTGCTCTTTGTCTCTATAGATGTGCCTGAAATCATACAATATGTAATCTTCTGTAACTGGCTTCTTTCACCTAGCATAATATTTTCAAGATTTATCTATGTTTCTCACCACTTTATTTATTCTCGTAGATAAATAATAGTCCATTGTATGGGTATTTCATATTTAACCCATCTTCAGTTGGTGAATATTTGGATTGTTTCTGCTTTTTGGCCATTATGAGTAACGCTGCTGTGATAATTCATGTACAAGTTTTTGTCTTGATAGATGTTTTCATTTCTTAGGTATATACTTAGGAACAGAATGGCTGGATCATACAGTAACTTCCTGTTTCACATTTTAAGGAACTGCCAAATGGTTTTCCAAAGCAGCCGCACCCACCAGCAGTGTAAGGGAGTTCCAATGACTCCACATTATCTTTAACACGTGTTGTTACCTGACTTTTTGCCTATAGCTGTCCTAGAGGTGCATTGCACTGTGCTTTTGATTTGCATTTCCCTAATGACTAGTGATGTTAAGAATCCTTCCGTGTGGTTACTGGACATTTGTATATCCTCTTTGAAGAACTGTCTGTTAAGATCCTTTGTGCATTTTTGTTGTTGAGTTGTGAGAGCTCTTTATATATTCTGGATACAATCCCCTTAGCAAATACATGATTTGCAAAATTTTCCACTCTGGATTATCTTTCACTTTTTTGGTGGTATCCTTTGAAGCATAAAAGTTTTTAATTTCAATGAACTCACATTCATCTATATATTTCTTAGTTTGCTTGAACATTTTGGTAGCATATTTATGAAACTGTTACCCAAAAACTGGGTTCGCCTCTTGGTGGGTATCTAACCAAAAGACACAATGAAGTCAAAGAGCAGGAGAAGAAAGGATTTATTACTCACAGCAAATAAGGAGAACACTAGGGATATTTCCCAAAACACCAGGGATATCTCCCCGAACAGCAAAATTGGGGAAGATTTAAGCTAAGGATGTATGCATATTTATGGAGGAGCTTGGGTGGTGTATGCATATCCATGAAAGAGCTTGAGAGCAGAGGAGAATTCAACATAGAATTGGGGCATAGTTTGACAGAGTCCAGACTCTAGTTGATTGAAGTCACAGAAGTCAGCAAAGGTCCACATTAGCATTCTTTGGATTCCAGTTAGTCTGGTTATGTCGAGAAAGTTATGTCTGGTTCTCTTCCTTTGAGGACCCTATACACTATCTGCCTACAGAACCATTGCCCATGCACAGTCATAAAGAGTTACTCCTATGTTTTCTTGTAAGAGTTTGTTGAGAGTTTATTTAAACTACTCGATAATGTTGCTATATCAGCACCCACTTTGTGTGGCCAAGTGGCCTGCAGGGATCTTCAGCTGATAATTCACTCCTCCCAAGAGTGCATGCCCTAGATGACAGCCTGCAGGTCACAGGTAATGTAAGTTGTTGACATGAATCCCTCAACTGCCCTTATGATAAGCATTCTCCCTGACCTCCCAGGCCAGCCCCTTGAGTGATCCTTAGATAAGCTTACCAAAACCCCATTCTCATTGTTCTGAATTGACCAATCCAGACTCAGCCAGGGAACTCCAAAGCACTCCACCTGCAGACCCTAAAAAAGGCATGTCTCCCAGGTCCTGTCATGTTCTCTGCCCACACAATGCCTTAACCGCCTGTGGCCCCTCAAGGTGTGCTGTGTACCTCCTCTGGGATCTGTGAATAACAAACTTCTCTACTTCAATTCCTTCATGGTCTCTTGTTGAAGAGCGGCTCACCATCCAATACCCTCAGGGCTCCACTTAACAAATGTTAATTCAGCCATGTCACAACAGCGTTCTATCGGTCCAGCTCTTACATTGAGGTCTTTGATTCATTTTGAGCTAATTTTTGTCTGTGGTATGATGTAAGGGTCCAACTTCATTCATTTATTTGCATGAGGATATTCATCTGTTTCAACACGGTTTCTTGAAAAGACTATTCTTTCCCTCATTGAATTATTTTGGCACTCTTGTCAAAAATCGATTTGCTATCAGCACAATGAGAAGACAAACCACAGACAGACTAGGAGGCATATCTGCAAAAGATACATCTGATAAAGGATTATTATCCAAAATATACAAAGAACCCTTAAAAGTCAACACTAAGAAAACCAAAAACTGATTAAAAATGGGCAAAAGATTTGAACAGACACCTCGCCAAAGAGGATATACAGATGGCAAATAAGAATATCAAAAAATCCTCAACATCATATGTCATCAGGGAAATGCAGATTAGAAAAATAGTTAGCTACCACTACATACGTCTTAGAATGGCGAAAATCCAATACGCTGACACCACCAAATGCTAGTGAGGATGTGGAGCAACAGGAACTCTCATTCAGTGCTGATGGAAACACAAAATGGTACAGCCACTGTGGTAATTTTTTACAAAACTAAACATTCTCTCACCATATGATTCAGCAATCACACTCTGATATTTACGCAAATGAATTGAAAATTTATCTCCACACAAAAACCTGCACATGGATGTTTATAGCAGCTTTATTCATAATTGCCAAAACTTGGAAGCAACCAAGACATCCTTCAGTAGGACGGATAAATAAACTGTTGTACATCTAGACAAGAAAGATTACTCAGCACTAAAAAGAAATGAGCTATCAAACCATGAAGACATAAGACAATCTTAAGCACATATTAATAAGTGAAAGAAGCCAATCTGAAAAGGCTACCTAATGTATGATTCTAACTATGTGACATTCTGGAAAAGGCAATACTGTGGAGACGGTAAAAAGATCAGGGGTTGCCAGAGGTTAGTGGAGAGGGAGGGATGAACAGGTGAAGCACAGAGGGTTTGTACGGCAGTGAAACAATTCTGCATGATACTGTAATGGTGTCTATATGTCATTATACATTCATCGAAACCTATAGTGTGTACATCACCAAGAGAGAACCCTAATGTAAATGACTTTAGGTGATAATGATGTGTCAATATAGGTTCATTGACTATAGCAAATGTACTATTTGGGCAGATGTTGATAATGGAGGAGGGTGTGCTTGTGTAGGGGGTGGGGGTATATGGGAACTCCACCTTTTGTTTAATTTTCCTGTGAACTTAAAACTGCTCTAAAAAACAAAATCTATTTTTAAAAAATTAATTGGCAAAATATTGGCCATAAATTTAATTGGTCACAAATTTACATTGGGTACAAATTTTTAAAAATTAACTGGCCATGTTTTTGGACTCTCAGCTCTGTTTCACTGATCTGTAAGTTCTTATTTCAGTAATACACTGTCTTGATTGCTGTAGCTTTGTAGTCATTTAGACATCAGGATGTGTGAGTCCTCCAGCTTTGTTCTTTTCCAAAATTGTTTTGGCTGTTCTGGGTCCCTAGCATTCCACTGACAATTTCTGCAAAACAGGCAGTTGGGATTTTGATAAGGACTGAATGGAAACTGCAATTTAGGGAGTACTGCCACATTTACCATATTAAGAATTCCAGTCCATGAACATGGGATGTCTTTCCTGAATTTATTTCAATGATGTTTGGTAGTGTTCTGTGTACAAGTCTTGCATTTCTTTAGTGAAATGTATTCTAAGTATGTTTACAAATAAATTTATTCTTTTTGATTCTATGTAAGCAAAACTGTTTTCTTAATTTCACTTCTAGATAGTTCATTGCTAGTGCATAGAAATGCAATTGATTTTTGTATATTAATCTTATATTGCTGAACTTGTTTATTAGTTCTAATATTTTTTGGATTGGATTCTTTAGGATTTTCTATACATATGATCACGTTACTAGAATTCATTTTACTTCTTCCTGCCTAGATTCCTTTTATTTCATTTTCTCACTTACTTGCCATGGCTAGAACCTCCAGGAAAATGCTGAATGCAAGTGGTGAGAGTGGGCATCCTTACATTCCCGATCAGAGGGGAATGCCCATTGGTGTAGCAGCCAACAGGTTTTTTGTAGATGGTCTTTACCGAGATGAGGACAGTTCCTTCTCCTCTTCCTCCTCCTCCTCCTCCTCCTTCCCCTTCTTCTTCTTCTTCTTCCTCTTCTCCTCCTCCTCCTCCTTCTTCTTTTTGACTTACTTATTTATTTGATGGAGGTACTGGGGATTGAACCCAGGACCTTGTGCATGCTAAGCGTGCACTCTACCACTTGAGCTATACCCTCCCCTCTTCTTTTGTTTTTTGATGCTTTCTCTTCCCTGCATCTTTGTGGTGCTGCTGTGTGGAACAGCCTTGCTTGGGTTGGGGGAAAGCCCAGCCTTACCCCTGGAAGCTTACAGTTCACATGTCCATCATGCTTGGCCTCAAATATCCTTTGGGTGTTGCTGCCTGTGATGAGAGCACTTCTCTGGGTAGATAAACAGTCAGTGCCCTGAAACCCTGCATACCAGCTCTCACGGGGTCATTGGTGAGGCCTGAGAAGGACATTCTGTTACAAAACTGCCCAAGACTCTTGCTTTGAAATGCATTTTTCTGGATTTCTGTGTAGGCATTTCAGAACAAGGAACATCTGCTTAGTTACGTTTAGGCCACACAAGAGCAGGGGAAGGTGTCTTCCCTGCAGGAAGTGAGAGCCCATCTGAGCATCTCCTCAAGACAACAGGTACAACTCAAATCCGGCTTCAAAACCTGACATAAGAATAGAACTTTAAAAGTTAACCATGTCTTCAGTTATTGTGTGCCAGGGTAAAGCAAGAATCACAGTAGAAGATTAGAGATAAAAGTTAGGGAGTTCTAGGTCCCAAATAATTACCAACTATTAAAATTCCAGCAGGGAGGGAATAGCTCAGCGTAGAGCGCATGCTTAGCACACACGAGGTCCTGGGTTCAATCCCCAGTCCCTCCATTTAAATAAATAGTTAAATTTTTAAAAATATTTTAAGAAATTCCAAAGCTTTGCTTCTCTACTTGGTACCCTGTCACATGTTTCTCATCTATACAGGGGCTGATTAATACGCTCTTATAACTCTTCCCGGATACCCAGGACCTGCTGAAAATCCTCTCAGTATAACATGATTTAAGATAAAACTGTCACCATGTCTATACAAGAAAAACACTTTTTAATGCTGGATTTTTGCTTCCTCTCAGGACTATCATGGTTTTCTAGTTTATGTTCTTTGCCTAAAGGGAATAGAAGAAATCACCCAGGAAAACTCTGGGAAATGTCTGGATCAAAAAAGCTCAATGAGTCTGGTTCCCTGCCTAGTCCAATGTTATTTTGAGAATAAAAGTGGGGTGGAAAAAAAGAGACAGTATCAGCCAAATAACAGAAGGGAGCGAGGGGGCTGGATAAGGCAGTGTTCCCAGCGGCACCTTCTTGCCAGGGGGTGGTCCACCAGCCTGCCGTGAACCTACTGAACCAGACAGGCTGGAGGTGCCCTTAAAATCCTATTCCACAAACCACATATAAACCTGCAAACAGGTGGGAAGTTCTGGGGGAAGAGGATACCTGTTTTGATTTTGCTTTGCTTGGATGGATGGTCATCATCTTGCCGTGACAAGGGCACACCCCATCATACACACCTTTTCACTTTCAAAGCAGTGGAAAGAGCTGGGCAAAGAGCCCCGGTCCCAGGAAGAAACCAGCCTGGTCACGTGATGGGCCACAGGGCTGGCCTGTGGTGCGGGGACTGGCATGAAGTGGTGCTCAGTACACTGTGCCTCTCACTGACAGCCACGAACTGGGGGGCTGCTGTGAGGTCCCCCACGGTCTGAGGGGCCCTAGGGGTGCCCAGAGCTGGTGGGCTGTGGGTTGGTCCCAGGATACTGCTTCCTCTTTTTAGGAAACTGTGCATAGCTAGAGGCTAGGAACAGCCAGCCTGAGTTCTGCCAATTCATAGGACATTCCTGAGAGTCGTGCACTCCCCCGCCAACCTATGAGGTGTCTTACTGTGCGGGGGATGTCAGGATTGCCCAGGGCCACTCAGGCAGACCTGTACTCTCAGCTTACCAGGGCCTGCCTGACTCCAGCGCCCCCACACCCTCAGTGCTGGGGATTCCTGGATGGTGTCCCGCTTGGTGAGGGATAAACGAGGGAGTCTGCAGCAATGGAATGCGGATGGGATCCAAACCAATCCCCGCAAACCTGCACCTCAACCTCCACCAGCTTCGGAGGCCACCCTAGTGGCCTGGGCTTCCTCATCTGTGAACTGGGCACAGGGATAGGGCGTCCCCAGAACCTGGCGAGTTAGGAGTGAGTAGGCTACCTGGATGTTCGTGACAGCGAGGTGGGGCCCTGCGCTGGGTCTGGCGCCCGGGGGGTAGGGCGGGCTCTGCGTGCAGACGACACCGGCAGGCGGCAGGCGGCAGGCGGCAGGCGGGGCGGGCTCAGCGCACAGAGCAGCAGCAGCAGCGGCAGCAGCAGCAGCGGAGACAGCAGGTGGGTCGCAGGGTCCTGTGCAGACGACTCGGGAGGAGGCAAAAGCTCAGGTGCCTGGGGACGGGGCGCGGTGAAACTGGCTCCGGGGGTAGCAGGGGCGTACGGCGGGGCCCGGGCACAGCTCTGAGCCTGAGGTTTCTGAGCCAGACCCAGGGTGCCCCCGCTTGCGGCCAGCGCTCGGTTACTCCAGCCCTGCGGGGTGGGGGAGGGGAAGGTGACCATGATGTCTGAGGCCAGGTGGCCGCCTGGGCTACGCCCAGGACCGCAGCTCCACTCCTGTTCCGGGTCCTGGAGGCCTGGCCCAGCTCCCAGGAAGCCTCCGGTTTCCACCTGGCTCTGGGTTCCCAGCCGCGCTCCCTGGGGCTGCCCCCTCCTCACCCTCAGGGCTACCCCCTCAAACACACCCAAATTCGCTCCACCAGGCTCCCTGCCCTGCCCTGCAAGCATCTCTGGGACCTCCTGCCCAGCCCTGTCCCAGCCCAGCCCTCCAGCATGCCAGCGTTCAAGGGCGCTCAGGTCCCCTGGGTGGGGTCCAAGGAAGGACTGAAGCTGGTCAGTGACCCAGCCTGTCACTCTCCTCCAGCCCTGGTAGGTGCTGGCAGCTGGCTCCGTGCTTCTCCCAACTGCCCACCATGGCCTTGGGGCTGCCCAGCGCTGCTGGCCTGGCCCGCCTCTGCCAGAGGGTGAATCGGCTGAAGCGGCTGGAGGACACCACCATGGAGACATCACTGCGGCGCTGCCTGTCCACACTGGACCTGACCCTGCTGGGAGTGGGGGCCACAGTGGGCTCGGGCCTCTATGTGCTCACAGGCACTGTGGCCAAAGAGATAACCGGCCCGGCGGTAGTCGTGGCCTTCGGAGTGGCCGCTGTGGCCTCCCTGCTGGCGGCCCTGTGCTACGCGGAGTTCGGGGCCCGCGTGCACCGCACAGGCTCTGCCTACCTGTTCACCTATGTGTCCATGGGTGAGCTGTGGGCCTTCCTCATCGGCTGGAACTTGGTGCTTGAGTATGTGATTGGTGGTGCCGCCGTGGCCCGTGCCTGGAGCGGCTACCTGGATGCCATGTTCGACCACCAAATCCGCAACTTCACTGAGGCTCACATAGGCGTCTGGCAGGTGCCCTTCCTGGCCAGATACCCAGACATCCTGGCTGCCAGCATCCTGCTCCTGGCCTCCGTCTTCGTCTCCTGTGGAGCCCAAGTCTCCTCCTGGCTCAACCACACCTTCTCTGGCATCAGCATGCTCGTCATCCTCTTTGTCATCATCCTGGGCTTCATCCTGGCCCGCCCACACAACTGGGGAGAGCAGGAGGGCGGCTTTGCGCCCTTCGGCTTCTCTGGCATCATGGCCGGCACTGCTACCTGCTTCTATGCCTTCGTGGGCTTTGACGTCATCTCTGCCTCCAGCGAGGAGGCCCGGAACCCGAAGCGTGCCGTGCCCCTGGCCATCGCCATCTCGCTTGGCCTGGCAGCCAGCGCCTACATCCTGGTGTCCACTGTGCTCACCCTCATGATGCCCTGGCACAGCCTGGACCCCGACTCTGCGCTAGCCGACGCCTTCTACCAGCGGGGCTACCGGTGGGCCGGCTTCGTTGTGGCGACTGGCTCCATCTGCGGTAAGTGGAGCCCTGCCCTGGCCCCCAGGGAGCACACCTCCATCTGGGCCTTAGTTTTACGAGTTGTATAATGGGTTCAGGAAGGTGCTAATTATGAGACTGTCCCCCCAGGCTTGTTGGGAGGGACCTGGCTGCCCCACCCTCATCGTCCGTTCTGCGCATGTGCGTCCAGGTCTCTCTTGGACAGCATGACTCAGCCCTCACCAGATTCCCAGTGGCCTGCGACCTAAACTGAGGGGTCCCATTCCTGGGTTGGGGGAGTGACAATCCCGACTCCACAGTCACTCAGGCTCACTCTGAGAACCCAGACAAACTCGTGCCCCTGCTCCCAAGGTGGGAGTGGCCCCGGGGGTCTGTCTGCCATGCTGACCAGCCCCCACCCTCTGCCGCAGCCATGAACACAGTCCTGCTCAGTAACCTTTTTTCCCTGCCGCGCATCATCTACGCCATGGCCGTCGACGGGCTCTTCTTCCAGGCGTTTGCCTATGTCCACCCCAGGACACAGGTGCCCTTGGTGGGCATCCTGGTGTTTGGGGTTCTCACGGCTTCTGTGGCGCTGCTGCTGGACCTTGAGGCGTTGGTCCAGTTCCTGTCCATCGGCACACTGCTGGCCTACACCTTCGTGGCCATCAGTGTTATTGTGCTACGATTCCAGAAGGTCTCTCTGTCCAGTTCCCCAAGCCCAGCCAGCCCTCGTCCCGCGCCCAAGGAGTACAACTCCTTCTCAGACCGTATAGAGCTGGTGGGCATTGAGCAGGCCCTGGCCCCTGAGCCTGGGCAGCTCCGGCCAGTCCTGAGGCCCTACCTGGGCTTCCTGGATAGGTGTGGCCCTGGAGCTGCTGTGACTTGGGCCATCTGCATCCTGGTGGCCTCAGCCATCACCCTGGGTGGCTTGCTGATCTTCGGGGACTCAGCCCTGCACCTCCCTCGCTGGGGCTACATCCTGCTACTCCTGCTCTGCAGTGTCATGTTTCTGCTCAGTGTCCTTGTCCTGGGGGCCTACCAGCAGCAGTGCCAGCAGGACACTTTCCAGGTACTCCCCACCCCCACCCCCCACTTGCTGTCAGCCCACCAGATCCTCCCACCCCCCGCCCACCTGGTCCTCTGCCACAGCGGAACGAGCCATGGCTCCCGTCTCTGGGAGGCAGCAGGCACAGCCCCCTCCACCTGCAGTCGGGCCCTGGTCTCCAGGATCTCCAGAGGCGGAGAAAGTCTCTGAGGTCTCGGGAGAAGCCCCAGCCCAGCCCTGCCCTTGTGCCTCAGATCCCCCTGGTGCCGCTGACTCCAGCGCTGAGCGTCCTCCTCAACATCTGCCTCATGCTGAAGCTGAGCTACCTGACCTGGGTGCGCTTCTCCATCTGGCTGCTCATCGGTGAGTGGGGCCTGGGCTGGGCTCTGGGCAGCCCGGAGGAGGGCGAGCCCCGGGACCTGCCGCTCATGCTCCCCCGCCCATTGCAGGGCTCACCGTGTATTTCTGTTATGGCATCTGGCACAGCAAGGAGAACCGGCGGGAGCCTCCAGGGCTGACCGCCACACGCTACGTGGTTTTCCCCAGCGGCAGCCTGGAGGGGACAGTGCAAGCCGTGCAGCTCCCCAGCGAGGCGCCAGCCCAGGAGCCCGGCCACGCCGAGCAGCCCTCCAGTCCATGAGGAAGGCTGAGGACCTGCCCACCCTTGCCCACCTCCTTGGGAGGCCTGCCTTCTCTCCAGGGTGGCTCCAGTTTGTGGGCCTGGCCACGCAAGGGGGTCCTTGGGACCTCTGGACTGAAGGGACTGAGCTTCACATCTTTGGAAATGGGAGTGGCCAGCGCTGGTGCGGTGGACTCTTTGCCCAGTGCCTTCCAGTTTATGACCAACTCCAGCTACCTGGGCAAGTGGGGTGGGCCGGTGGGGTAGAGTCCCCAGCCTCAGGGATCTACAGTAATAACTGCCCGTGGCCTGCCAGCATCCATTGTTCCTTGTGGCGCCGAGCCCTCACCTGCCTCCAGGAACCACTTGTCCCCAGTGCACAGCAAAGACACAGAGCTCTGCAAGGCAGTGGAGGGGGTGTGCAGCCCTGGGACAGCCCTGAGTCGGGGACATTCAGGCCAGTGCCCTCTGCCCAGCTCAGAGGAAGCTACACTTCCCAGCAGTAGGCACCAGGCACAGAGGGGTCCAAGACTGGGGCAGAGTCAGACTCCCCTCCCCAGGCTCCTCACCACAGGACGGGTGGACCCAGAAAGTCAAGCCTGGGCCCCCAGGATGCTGCCTAGAAAGGGCAGAGGAATTTTGGGGTCCCCTTGGTTTCCCCGGGGCTTCCAGAAAGCGTGTTACGTGCCCGAGTCCTGCCCAGGGAGGCAGAGAGACACTCACACGGGCATGCAGCCACCTGGCCCACACCCTGGGGTGCACACCCACTTGTAGACTGAGGCAACAGCTGTTTCCAAACTCAGACTTGTGGCAGCTCTCCAGCGGTCATGGCTGGTGCTCCCAGCTCTCCATCTTTGCCCCATCCCCAAGGGCTTTGGGTAAAGGCTCCAGTGGTACCTGCGTGGGGATGGGTACGTAAGAGCCTGGGCCTGCTCCAAATTCCTTCCAGCCCACCTGGTCCGAGGGGGTCCCCAGGCTCACCCTGGCCCGCCCCGCTGGTCCCCCCGGTGATGCTTTCACCACCACAGACACCTCCAGCTCACGTTCCTGCCCGGAAGGACCACGCGGGAAGCTGCTGGCTTTGGCAGACTTTACTCCTTCACTGTATAGCCATCACATCAGCTTTCTCTGGGCCCCTGTCCATGTGACCCCACCCCAGGGACGCAGGGATCCAGAGGCGGCAGAGACCCCAAGGCTTTGCTGAGGCTCCAGGTGCCAGATGGTTCCAGATGCTAGCCCAGCCTGAGCCCCAGCCTGGCCCTCCCCATTCGGCCCACGTCACTGCACCAGCAAGCAGCCAGCACGCCTGCTCACCAGGGCCCATGAGAAAGCAGCCCCTCACCTCCCAGGGGCCTCCCCCAAATCCCTGCCGCTGACTTGGGGCCAAGACCCCTACAGCCTGTCCCTCCCTCGACTGTGGGCACCCCCTGCGGCGTGGGGAGCTCCCAGCAGGCAGGAGTCAGACCCCCATGAGGATTCCAGAGCCAGAACCAGGCCAGCCTCTGGGGGCCTCTGTGATTTGTTTGGGACTTTCCCTTCAGCCCAGATGGCTGGACTCCACCTGAAGTGAAGGACAGGGTCTCCTTCAAGCTGTTGCCTCAGGCTGGTTCTTAGGTGTGACCTCGGGCAGCAGTGAATTCCAGACACACTCCTCCCCACCCCAACAGGTTCCAGGAGGCTGGGCTGGGTGTCACCCAGGGGGCCCAGAGAAGGTCCTAGAGCCTCCAGTACTGCCGACTTAGCTCCTCCATCCTCTCCTCCCAATCCCAGCCCTCCACAGGCCAAGGGCTGTCCCCAGAAGGGGCTGGTGCACAGAAAATGAGTGGGTGCCTGTGCCCTTGCCTGGGGGCCCGAGGGGGTTGGGTTATCTGGCCTCACTTGCATTCCATGGATGAGGCCCCACACTGGGTGGGGCCCTGCCCCAGGCAGCCCAGCACCAGCACAGTGGAGGCAACCCTCTTATCAGGCCTCTGTCTACTCTGCCTTGGACTCGGGCAGCACAGACCCTGGAGCAGCGCAGCTAAGAGTGTGGGGGCTCTACCTGCGATGGGGGCGCTGCCAGGGGAGAGGGCTGGGGTCTGCACAGACAGTGGGAGGGTCTGTTCTGACCACTGGTGAGTGGGCTGAGGCTGGGAGCACTGGTGACAGAGCCTGGGAGAGAGTTCTCCAGACACAGACACAGCAGGAGCCCCTCAGGACTAATGCCCTGTGACATGCTCTGCTGCAGGTCCCTGTGCAAAACTGGCTTCTGTATCTCCCCAGGCAGCACCCTACCAAGGCCTGAGTCAGGGGAGGGATGGTCCGCCTGGGAGTTGAAGGATGGAATTCTCCACCCCCTCGCCCCCCGTGCTGGGGCTCCATCCACGGGGTTCCCCAGGCAAGGCCCCCACCTTTCCCAGCCCAGACCCCCAACAGCAGGGAACAGCTACTAGCCTCAGGAAGGGCTGGCGAGTGGGGGCCAGTGAGTGGAGACAGGGCCAGGGTCCCGGTGTCCAGCTCCCAGTAGCAGCCGTGGCCATCGGGACAGATGCTGGGTCCTCCCTAAGGCCCCTGGGCAGCCGGGCACGGGGGTGTGGATGCCTGCTCTGTCTGCTCGGGGCTGGTGGTCACCTTTGGAGCCTTTGCCTGCAGGTGAGAACAGCAGATCAGAGCTCTAGCCTGTACCCTCCAGAAGTGTAGCGAAGCCCAGGGGCCAGGTCGGCCCACAGCTCACCTCCTCATACTTGGTCTTCCAGTAGAAAGGAGCTTCTCCATCCACGTACAGCAGCAGTAGGTCACAGAGGAAGGTGATCTGGGAGAGGAGAGGCAGGACTGACCTGTGTCCTGGCCCCCAACCTGCCCACCCCTCCTGCCACATCCCCAGCCCTCACCCCAAGGGCTGACCTCAGGCACCAGGGGCCCATGCTCACCAAACCAGAGGGAGCCCACGTTAGGCAGACTCACCACACCCAGCCAAGCTGCTCCTGTGCCCAGAGTGATGGTCGTAGGAATGAGCGCGAACTTCCCTGCCTGAGAGATCTGGGTGAGCCTCAGCCAGGACCATCACCACCACCTCCCCTCCACCCCTGTCCACCCCTGCCACCTACCCGCCCCGTGACGAGGATGTCGAAACGGATCCCGTAGAGTTTGAGCAGACTCCGGGCCTCCACGCCCGAGGCCTCCCACCAGTGAGTGGCTGTCCTGGGTATAGGAGAGAGCCTGGTGGCCTGCTCTGCCTGCTCCGGGGCCAGGCTGGCCCTCCCAAGCCTCCATCTGACTCATCCACTGACTCCATGAACCCCTCAGCCCCATCCCTGGGTCTCAGCCCTGTGTTGTCACTGCAGATACAGCAAAGGAGCAAGCTGGGACCCGCCTCTCAGGAGCTCCCTGCCTGTGGAGGGGACAGGGGCAGAAAGGTCCCTAAACAGACACTGGCCGTGGGGGTGGGGGAGGTGGGGGGCAGACCCAGGGCTATGAGGGTCTGGGGAGGGATCTCACTCCTCCCCCGTGGACCTGGGAAGGTTTGCTGCAAGGGAGACTCTCAGGATGGTTTTCCAGCAGTCAGGGAGGTGTTCTTGACAGAGAAAGTAGGGCCGGTAAGGACACAGGGGTATGGGGAACAGACCCTGGGTGGGGGGCCAGTCCCTAATCATCACAAAGGGCAGGAGATCAGGGAAGCCAGGCCAGGCCAGGTCCAGGGAGAAAAGTCAAAGGCATCATCTCCAGACCTGGCGGCTGTGTGAGCACAGGTGCGTGTGTGTGTGTGTGCGTGCCTGTGTGTGCACGCCTGTGTGTGCACGCACGTGACAAGGTGACATGAGGTGGTAGAAGGACAGGATTCCAGGGGTGGGGGGGTCTGTTTAGGAGACTCAAAGACATGACAAGAAACACCATGCAAGATCCCTGAGCGGCAACCTACATGTCCAGTGACAGATGACGATAAAGAAGATGTGGTGCGTGTATACAATGGAATACTACTCAGCCATTTGGCAAAAATGAAATAATGCCATTTGCAGCAACATGGATGAACCTGGAGATGATCCTAAGTGAAGTAAGTCAGGTAGAGAAAGACAAATATCATATGATTTCACTTATATGGGGAATCTAAAATATGACAAATAACTTACAAAACAGATACTCACAGACAGAGAAAACAAACTGTGGGAGTCTGGGGTTAGCAGACATGAATTACTGTATACAAAACAGACAAACAATGAAGTCCTACTGGGTCGCACAGGGAACTACATTCAACATCCTATAATAAACTATACTGGAAAGAATATGAAAAAGAATGTGTATAATAACATATTTATATGTATAACTGAATCACTATGCTGTACGCCAGAAATGACACAATGTTGTAAACCAACTACACTTAGAAAAAAAGATCCTTGAGTGAATCCTGGATTGGAAAATAAAAAGATTTAGGACTATTACTGGCACAGCTGGGGAGGGAAATTTAAACATTAGATTCATCTTTCCAATGTTACATTTCCTGAGTGTGACAATAGGACAGCAGTCCCTTGGGAAAGGTCCCCACTCTCAGGATAGCCCTGAGAGGGGCGAGTGTCCACCGGATGTCTGCCATTTACTTTCAAATGGTTCAGTTTGAAATCTATCTAAATGTACCTGCTCGCTCTAGAGGGAGAGAGAGAGCAAATGCAGCAATGTGGTAAAAACAAAAACAAAAGCAAACCCTACTCAACCCAGGTGCCACTGTACGGGTGTTCACAATACTGAACTCTGACATTGTCTATAGATTTTTAAAAATTTTTTGATAAAGCTTTAAGGGAAAATTAAAAAAAGAAAGCCTCCTGTGTGGTGGAAGGGGGAGGGACGAGGGGCTGGGGGGTGGTTCTAGGAGCAGCCAGGGGTGTGGGGTGTGTGTGTGTGGGGAGGGCTCAGGTGGGAGGCTGGGCGGAGCCTGTGCTGGGGGACCTGGAGCTGAGAAAACCCCGTCCTGCCCCTGGGCCCTCCACCCACACACAGGAGGCGTCCGGAGTTCTGGGAGGGTGGTCTGTCCTGACCGCCACAGAAGGACAGGTGGAGGAGGACCAGCTGAGGCGCAGGTGGGCAGTGGGGGCCGCACCTGAAGTTGTAGCTCCTCTCCTGCAGCTGGAAGGAGTAGTGGGGCCGGCAGTCAGAGCCCCCAGCGTCCAGGTCACAATCCCAGCGGACTTGGATGCCCACGGCACCACCCTGTACACAGCACAGCATTGCTCCACCGGCTCGTGGGCCCAGAACGCTGTCCCAGCCCTCCTGGAACCCTGTCCCGACCCATGGACCCACCAGCAGTGCCAGGTCCTCAAAGACCCCTCCAGCCGCGGCCACAAGGTCCCCGATGCGGAACACCGGGCAGGAGGGGCTGGAGCTTGGGTCGTAGCGGCAGCGCTTGAAATAGGTGGGGTCCTGGGTCTCCAAGGCATTGGACCTGAGACAGGTGGGCAGGGGTCAGGCCAGGCAGGGGACAAAGAGGGTCTTTGGCCAGTCCGGACACCCCCACCTTACTTGGAGAAGTTAAATTTGTGGAAGGTGATGGTGTTTTTGATGAACAGCGTGAAGTTCTCGGCCTGGACCAGTAGGGGCTTCCTGCAGGGAAGGAGGGGGGGGGCAGGCTCTGAGGTCCTGGGGCCCCGTCCTGGGGGTGGGGGTGGCGGGTTGGAGGGGAGAGACTTACGTGGGCACAGTGCCGCTCTCTACCGGGCACCAGCCCCGGATCTCACAGGTCCTGTGGGTCCCGTTGAACACCACACACTGGCCCGTCTTTATGCCTTGAAAACACAGGCAAACTCCAGGCCCCCAAACCTCCCCGGGCCTGGGGAGGGGGTGGAGGGGACTGTTGACAAAAAGGAGAGGCACAGAGGCACCAGAAGGCCCGCATGGAGAGTCACCCAGGGCCCCAGTTACCGTGGCTGTGCGTCCCTGCCTCCCCTTCAGGACAGTCCTCGTCGGCCCAGCAGCTGGCCAGCGGGATGGAGGGGTGCTGGGATGAAAAAGCAGAGTTGCCAAGGGCCCTGTGGTCCACAGGCACTCGACCCTCCTCGCCTTTGCCCCCCAGGGATCACTGAGTTTGAGGCACATGAGAAAGCTGAAGGGTGCAAATAAAATAGGGCAGGGGAGCAGCCCTGGCTGGACGGGTGAGCAGGTGCTATATTCCAAGGCCGAGCATCGTCCCCTCCCTGCCTGTTCTTTCGTAAAACAGGGACCTTGGTGCCTGCACACAGCCACGGAGTTCTGGGATCAGCCAGAAGGGGAAGGTGCTAAGCTTCCCAAGGGTCCCATGCCCCAGGAGGTAGGTACAGGCTCACAGACGCAGTTCCATAGTCCTGTCCCGGGCTGACATGGATGCCGCTGCCCTGGCTCAGGGGCAGCAGGGAGACCACAGCGTCCGGCACTAAGAAGGGCTCAGTGACTCTGAGCCAAAAGTGGTGAGTGGGCAGAGGACACTGTGGGGTCACCTGCTCTCCCTTGCTGTCCCTACCCGTGTCCTGAGTCTGCCCCTCCTCTCTGCCCTGGCTGGGCCACCATCTCCTTCAACCAGATCCCACAGTGACCACCATGGGGCCCCACCTCTGCCTCATCCACCTCCATCCAGCAGCCTGAATGGTCCCTCCTGAGGCGCAAATGATGACCCTGGAGGTGCCTCATCCCATAAGCTCGGAGCCTCTGCCCAGGCAGCCGCCTCTGCCCGGATGTCCTCAAGATCCCAACTGAGCCTGGAGTCCAGCAGGAAACCCTTCAGATGCCCATCCCTGGGGCTCCCAGCTGTGGCCTCTGCCCCCAACACAGAACCTGCCACCATGGCCGGGCCAACTGTGCAGGAGCTTGTCGACGTGGAGGGTGGTTTTGCAGCCCTGGAGGAGGCTTGGCGAGTGTTCTCTGAAGTCTGTGATGCTACACGGAGCACAGTGCACGTGCCGAGAGGGTGGAGACGACCAGGACTCCAGAGGAGCTGGTCTTGGGAAGAAGGGTTTTCAGATCTGATGAATTACTTCCCCGCCCTGAAGTTTTGAGGGGAGAGCCAGAAGCTGGGACACCAGGAAAAGAGGAACCACACAGATTCCAGAAAAGTACAGAACCATGGCCCCAGCAAAACTGCAGGACAGTCCAGAAACTGAACAATAAGTAAATGTCTTCTGAGCATTTAGAAAGGGAAGGACATTGTGTGTGTTTGTGGAGTGCACGTGCCTCAGATCCTTTGAGGACGGGGAGACGAGGGACATAAAACCCCCAGTAACTGGTGGGACCAGCGACCAGGAATCAGGGGTAGGTGACCACACTGTTACTCTCCAGCCCAGCAAATGATTATGTTTTAGCCTTGATGAAAGAAAGATGCCACCAGAGAGGAAGGCTTCCAAAGCTATGTCCTGGGTCCCAAATGTTCAAACAAAATTCACAGCCGGGGAACTATACACTTAATGGTTAAGATGGGAAATTTTATGTTACTTGTTTTTTTATCACAATAAAAATGTGCTGAATCCATGCTGAATCCCTGGGACTTTCCTAGACAAGGGGGAAAGGTGAGATTTCAGGGAGAGGATCTGCATTTCTGGATGAGAAATGGACAAGGATATAGTGGGGGATGCTGGCTTGACCACAGCTGTCATGAAAAATACCCAGACATCGTAAGTGACCCTGAACTCAGCACAAACACGAATGTGCTCTTTGCCCACAAAAACGGAAGTTGCCTTGGGACACCTGAATGGAGGCCATGTGTAGAGAAGGGAGGTGATCTTCCAGCCTGCCTCCTGCTACTAGAACTGACCTGAGCATTGTGCCCAGTTCTGGGTGATACTCTGACAATCTGCAGAGACCCCAGAGGGGTCCTAGATGGGGAGGGACCTAGACACCTCGTTGGGGACAGTGGTGGAAGACTCTGGAAGAAGGCTGCTCAGAGATCCGGAGTCCTGTCACTCACAGGCTGGGCGGCTTTGGGCATGTGAGTCTCCCTTGCTGAGCCTCTGTTTTCTCATCTTAAATGGGGTCATTTAAGTAGATCCTATTGGGCAGGGTACTTGGGATGACTATGTGAGATGATTCGCGGAAAGGTTTTCTCCCAGAGCCTGGGATAAAGTCGCACTTACTGACGAGCCCTCAGTCACCTGGGAAGGAGAAGAGGGGATATGGCTAGTGACCCAGGGCTGGCGGAGGAACTAGGGACCCACTGGGAAGCCCTCAGGCAGCCTTACCTCTGGGCATCTGCCCTGAACCTGTTCCGGCGTCACAAGGAAATTAGTCACCAAGAAGAACACGTTCTCTCCCTGGAAGGCAAGTGTCAGGGTTGGTCCCTGCTCCCCTCCCCAACTGGGAGAGGCCTGAAGCTGGAAGCCTGGCTTGTGAGGGAAGGGTCCCATCGAGTCATCAACCCTGTGCCCCAGGAGGATGGGAGGCACAAACAGGAGCCTGGCTGGGCTTCTGGCCATTTCTGAGCCCATGTCTGCCTCTTTGAGAAAAGCTTATTTCTCACGTTCACTCTTACTTGTTCCACCACTGAAGTTCAGAGCCGAGTTGGACTGGGCACCCACCCAGGCTAGTAGGGAGGTGGACCCCTCACTGTACCCATGGCCAGGGGAGCCAGAGGTGAGCACGGTCTGGGCAAAGGATGGCGGGCGTCTGTGTGGTGTGCATGAGAGCTCAGTGAGCTTGAGGGAAGCACATCCAGGAAGAGGAGGCGAGGGCTGGGCCAAGGGCAGTGGGGGTGGCAGTGGCCAGGATCTCAAGGGGCTAGGTGGTCCCCATCGTGGAGAGGGAGCCTTCCAAGTGTCAAAGGCAGGGGCTGGCAGGCTCAGCCTGGCTGCCCTGTGGAGGGCACCTGGGGACTCTCCAGAAGACCACAGCCCCATCCAGGTACAGTGAGGGCAGAAGAGCAAACTGTCAGGAAATGGAATGATCAGGAGGGAGGGACAGGAGGGCGTCAGGCTGGGTCCGGCTTCAGCGCTGGTGGACATCATCGGATAACAAGAGGCCACGTGGAGAGAGGAACATGATTTCTCTCTGGACGTGGTAGGGTGCACTCAGGAGGTGGCTGTGCTCAGGGCAAGTGGTCACCAGGGTTACAATTTGGGCATCAGCATGACAGAGGAGGAAACTGAGGCTGGGGACAGTGTGGGTGGAGGGAGAAGGGGTTGGAAATACAGCGTGGGAGGGCCAGAGAAGGAGCATCTGACAGTGGTGTTCCAGCTCCAAAAGCTCTAGGTGCCGGCCCCCACACCCCTCCCACCCCATACTCAAGCTCAAGCCTTGAGATGATTCTCTCATGTTCAGAGCAGACTTGGTAAATACATCCCTCTAGCCCGGCTTCCCGACCCATCCTCTCATCCACCTGGAAACCTCTTACATGCCCGAAAGCCTGGTCCAGACCCCACTCCTCTGTAAGGCCCTTCCCGAGCCTGGCCCTGTGACAGCACCACGCCTCCCCCAGCCTCACACACCTCTCTCCCACACTGCAAGGGTGCTATTAGAGGTGTCAGCACATAGCAGCCTCACCGAGGCACTTACCTGTGGTGGCTTCACGAAATCAGCCACGTCCCACAGCCGATTCCCCAGGTCCCTGATCTGGGTCACGGAAACCCCTTTGAGCTTGGTGATGACAGAAGTCTGGGGGTCCAGGTCCTGCTCCTGGTAGCCTTTTTTGGTGAGGAGGGCCCACCTGGGAAGGAGGTGATGGGCAGTGCTGTGTGTCCCCGGCACACAGCAGATCTGGTCCCCACATGCTCAGACTCTCTCCCCACACCCTATAGGCTCCCAGCCTGGTGATCAGGGGCTCTACCTCATCTCCATGCATCGGAGAGCCAGTGGGGAGGGAGACCTCATGGGGGTCTCCCGTCAGGCGCCCATAGACTTGGAGATGTCCACCACCACCTCCTTCACCAGCCAATCTCCTCCTCCTTCCCTGTCTAGATCCTGCTCCCTCCTTAAAGCTAGAACTGGTGGTCTCTACCCGGGCCTTGGTGCTCCAGCTCTCATGAGAGTCAGGGACTACCTCCTGCCCGATCTGGGGCTTCCTGCTCTGTGCCAAGCCCACCAAGGGGCTGGGAACAAGTCTCCACTACCACCAGCCCAGCCCCTGAAGAATCAAACCCTCACCCCAGCCCAGCAGGACCAGCCATGCTCCCTCCGGCCAGCATGCTGGGAGCCGTTCTCTTACCCCACCACGTAGACCACGACCCCCAGCTGCAGCAGCCTCTGCAGGGCGCCCACCCGCCAGTTCCGGGTCATCACATACTTCTCCGTTTTATAATCCAGAAGCCCCCAGCCCACTGCGGTCCCAGCGAAGCCCATGCTCCCAGCTCCTGCTGGCGCCTGGGGTGCATGAGTCAGCACAGCAGCTGCAGCCACAGCTGAACAGGAGGTAAAGCAGGCGCCAAGCCAGGTCAAGCCAGCCACTATTAAAGGGACACTTCCACCTAGGGCAGGCCTCCACTTCCCAGCCCTGGGATCAGGCCCAACCCCCAGCTGCTCTGGGCCTCCCACCCACTGCAGCCTCCCTCCACCCGGTCCTGGGCACGCAGAGAGGAGCAGTCTCTGTCCCTTGCCCTCTGGCCTCACTCCTTGGGGTGATGACAGGTGGGTTAGGTACTGTGTGGGCAGCACGGGGCCAGCAGGAGAGGATAAGGAAAGCTTCAGGAAGAAGTGACCTCTGAGCTGACATTTGCAGATCCTGAAGTTCAACGAGCAGAGTTGGGGAGGAATGTTCTTGGTGGAGGGAGCAACATTTGCGATGCTAGAGCATGAGAGAAAACTGGGACCCACAGAGTGAGAGCGTGACTAGCTCGCGAGAGGAGGGGGCGGGGCCCTGCATGGCCCCAAGGCCTTCTGTGCTATGCCCTCGACGAGCTGCTCCACCTGCAGGCTCTGGAGTGGAAAGGGGGCGATGCTGGAGCCTCCTGGGGCGGCGAAGAGACAAGTCAGTCGGTCCTGGCTGCTCACGGGTCTAGGTCAGCCCAGGCCGGCGGCGGTATCCGCAGCAACCAACAACTCGGAGTTGCCAGGGCGACTGCTGCGGGAGGCGTCTTATTGGCCGCAGCGGGCGCCTGTTCGCCGGACGCCACCTCCGATTGGTCAACGGGCCGGAGGGTCCGCCCACATTCCCGGCGCCAGGCTCTCCGTGCAGCGCCGCGCAGTCCCGCTTTGGTGTGCGCGACTGCCAAGCGGGAGTAACCATGAGGACTCCCTGCGAGGGGCCTGGAGAGGAGGAGCAGGAGGAAGGGGCGGTGGCAAACACTGGGCGTCCTGAAGGGGTGCCAGAGGCCCAGGAGGGTTCGGACTCGGATTTGGACTCCGACCTGGAGACGGAAGGTGCTTCCGGGCGGGGAGGCTGGCTGGGGCCGAGTGGGCAGGGGACCCGGTCCAGCAGGAGCGCATCCCTCTGTTGGATACCCTCGGGGCAGCCAGTGGCCGTTCCAGCCCCTTGCCCTCCGCTCAATGCTCCTGGCGGCATCAAGAGTTCCACCATTACAACAGGATTCCAGAATGTTACCATGCAAAAATCTTGCCAGTGTAAGATGGGCTGTCCCACCCTAAAATGGAATGAATCAGGGCTGGGTTTTCCCAACCGTCAGGAAAAACTAAGCTAAGCAATGCATAGAACTTAGAATTAGTTCAGTCTCCTCCCCCATAAAATGTTCACAAAGCATGTGTGTTCTACAGTCCAGTAGAAGACAGTTCACATTTTGGGGTTGGACAGGAAGGGTAGAGCCAGGATTAGTGACTATAAGCTGTGTGACATTGGGGGAAAGATCTGCCTTCTCTGAGGCTCGATGTCCTCATCTGTATTTGGGGGCAATAGTCCCTACTAGCACAGGCTGGGCAGTGACAGAGGCAGGGGAGGTGGCTGTGCTGGGGAGGAGTCTACAATGGTCCCCTCTCTCCTTTCAGGCACCCATGGGCTTCAAGAATGGGTCAAGGACACCCTCTATCTGAGGTCTTGCCGGGCCCACGGCGTCGTGCCTGCCTCCTGCTTTCTGCGCCAAGGGAGCACCCCAGAGCTCAACCTGCAGCACCGTGGCCTGGGGCCCCAGGTACCCCTAGAGGGACCCTGGGGCCAGGGTTGGAGGACAGGGACTCAGGAGGCAGCAGTCATGGGCGTGGTCCCTTCTTGAGCCCATCCCACACACACCCCGGGTTTGCTCTGTGCCAGGCATGTCCCAGCCCCCATATCTGGGTGACAGGTGGTATCAGGGCTATGACAGAGTTCAGTATAAGGGCTGGAGAGCCTGCAGGGAGCCTCTAACCTTCTGGGGAGTCAGGGAGGGATCCAGGAGGTGAGATGTGGGTGAAGCCTAGAAAAAGCTGGTGTCACTGGGCATGTGGGAAGGGAAAGGCCTTCCATCTGGAGGGCACTGAGTGGGCCGAGCCCTGGAAACAGAGCCAGGGTAGTGGCAGCTGTGTCTGGGGCCTTCAGCCCTGGGAAGAGCCGGGCTCCTCAGGCCCCTCTCTGTCCCAGGGGGCCCGGGCTCTGGCTTCTGCACTGACCTCCAACCCCTACATCAAGCGGCTGGACCTTCGGGACAATGGGCTCTGTGGGCCCGGTGCAGAGGCCCTGGCAGGTGCTCTGAGCAAAAGCAGCAGCATCTGTGGTAGGTGCTGAGCCTGGGACAGGAGGGCAGGCTGCCCCACACTGAGCCTTCTCACCCGGGGGCCTCCTCCCTGGGTGGGGAGGGAGGGGTGGAGTTAGACCCACCCCCTGTGCTGGACCCCCGACTCCCGCAGACGGTGGCCTCCCAGTGCCTGAATGCAGGGTGGGAGAGTGCTTCTGCACAGAGGGGCAGGGATGGGCAGTGAGGGAGGAGGAAGGGCTGGACCTAAATGCCACCTCTGCCACGGAAGCGCGGGTGACGCTGGGCAAGGAGCTCAACCTCACTGAGCCTCAGCTTCCAATCTGTTAAATAACCCCAGTCATCAATGCCACTTAGCCCTTGGGGATGTGGGGGACACATCTCAGTAGTGTCTGCTCACATAAAAGCTCCCTGCACAGACACCGGGACACTGCCTGTCTCTGGAAATGGGGCAGCGGGGGCTTCCCTGGGAGGGTTATGTTGCTGCCAGGCAAGACTCATCAGCAGGGGGCTGCATGTATGTATGTCACAGACATCCTCCACGACACTAGGATGAGGTGGTTTTAGCTCTTTGACAAAGCTTGTGGATACATGGGGTGGGCATGGGGGTCTGGGAGGCTGCCTGGGGCCTGAGGGGACCCAGCCAGTGGGTGGCAGGCAGAGTCACCATGCTGCTGAGGACAGCAAAGCTGTCCTGCTGCAAAGCTCTCTCTGCTGCTGTGGGCCTGGAAGGTTCAGGGGACGGAGGAGGGTGGCACCTGGCTGTGTATCCCACTCACTGAGGAGTGTGCTGGCCCCCAGATGTGGACCTGTCAGAGAACCAGCTGGGAGCAGTGGGAGCCCAGGCTGTCTGCTCCGCCCTGGTGGTGAACCCAGCCATGCAGAAGGTACAGCTGGCAGGGAACGACCTGGAGGAGCAGGCGGCCCAGTACCTTGCTGAACTCCTGGTGGCCCACACAGGCCTGAAATCCCTGGACCTGAGCTACAACCAGCTGAATGACCAAGCAGGTAACATCTGGCCACTGACCAGGGCCAGGATGGTGGCACTTACGTGAGTGGAGGTTGGCAGGACCACTCAGAGCATCAGTGCTCTGGCTTCTGCTCCCTAGGGATCCAGCCATGAACAAAGCAAATTCCCTGACCTCAAGGAACACACATTAACAAGCTAACTCTCCATCATCATTGGTGCTACACTAGAAACAAATAGGGCATGATTCTAGAGAAGAATGGGAACCCTCAGCTTCAGAGGTGACAGGGGAGGACTCTGGGAGGAGGTGACATTTAAACTGAATGTGCAGAGGGGAAGGAATCAACCATGAAAAGACCAGAGGGAGAGCATTTCAAACAGAGGAATGATTTCCCAGACAGTGTGACTGTGCTACTGAGAGATGGGCCAGGCTGTGGGGTGGAGAGGCAACAAGGCCTTAGGACTACAAATCATGGCAAAAGGCATGAAGATTTTATTCCAAGTGCTGTAGAGGACATCAATGGGATTCCTTGATCTCACCACTTTCTCTTATGCCCCCAGGGTCTTTGCATGGGATGTCTGCTTTACCAGGAACAAGCAGTTCTATCTGCCTGTCCTCAACTACCCTAATCAATTATAAGAATCACCTGGGACCCTGGGTTAGGAATACAAATTCCACGGCCCTGGACCTACTGAACCTCTGAATCCTCTTGGGGGGTGCCTGTGTATCTGGATTTTAACAGATGCCCCCAGGAGACTTGTCTGATCCAGAAAGTTCGGGAATCACTGCTCTCTCTGCTTAGAGCAGTGGGGTGGCACCAGCCTTGGCTTGTAAGAATTAGCCCTGGAGTTTAACTGCCAGAGAACCAGTCTGCCTTGTAAGAAAATCGTTGTGGGAAGTCAATGAAAGTAAAAGAAAAGCTCACTTCAGACTTTCAACTAATTACTAGGTCAGGGGGCCAGCTCCAGGGGCAGCGAGAATGCAGGGGGCTGGAAGGCTGCACAGTAGGGTTGGGGTTTGGCCTGGAAAAGGACAGACTCAGCAGGACCATTTTGTTTCCCCAAGGGGGGCTCTGTGGGTGGGCCCGACTCCCTTAGAGGTGAAGGAGCTTGGGTCTCAGTCTCCCCACCTGACCCAAGGCGGGGGTAGCACCTACCTCATAGTTTGGCCGCAAGAGTCACGAAGAACGAGCTACAAGAGCCGGATTCATGGGTAGAACCTTCTCACCCCTGAGCTGTTCAGCAGAGAGGCTTCCCTTCAAAGTGGCGGACCGCCACCCTCTTCTCTCAGCTCTGAAAGTGTCTGAGAACCGGCGTGTGTTAGACCCAGTGCCTGGAGCCGCGTCCCAGCAAGTCCTCACTGCCCCGCGGGGAGCTCTCCAAGGTGCTGACACTGCCGTGCACTGTGCGTGTCTTCAAACCAGCCTCGGTAGGCCTGTGCTCGGTGCCGGTACCACGGAGAGGGGTCAGATTCAGATCCCCGAGAGAGACTCCCAGCTAGGGAGGTCTCATGCCCAGAACCTGGAAGGATGGAAGCACAGTGGACATGGGGTCCAAGGAGGTCCCACCCAGCCCAGCCAGGCAAGCAAGGCTTCCTGGATGGGGGTGAGGAGCTCTCAGCCACGTGAAGAAGGGGGTCAACTGTCCCACCCGGGGTCGGGGTGGGGGTGGGGGGCAGCTGGAGGCTGAGAACCGGGAGCAGGTCTGAACGTTGAGAGTGGATAGCGGGGCTTCTGCCTATCTTACAGGTAAAACATCTCTCAGGGTTTCTAACCCACACAGCCCACTCTTTCCTGTTCACCACCACCTCCTCTGCACTGGCCTTATCACCTCTTGCCTAGACTGTGGCATAAACCTTCCAGCTAGTCCCCTGGCCTCTTGTCTCTGCCCTATCTGAATCTTCTCTCTTGTTTTGTTTTAAATGGAGGTACTGGGGATTGAAGCCAGGACCTTGTGCATGCTAAGCATTAACTCTTCCACTGAGCTACGCCCTCCACCCACTCTGTCTCTTAAAGAATCTTTCGAGTGCCCATCAAGCCTACCTCTTTTCACCAGCCTTCCCCACCCGCACCAGCACCAGGTCTCATGCACTTTCTCAAGTCTTGTGTTCCCCATCCGCTCTTTCCTGGGCCCACTCTCCATGGTGGCTGCACACGGGCGTGGTGAGTCCCTCAGTCTTCAAGGTTCTCTACACTTTCCTGACCACCCCCTCTACTGGCAGGGTTAGCCCCAACTCTGTTCCCACATCTCCCTGTTTGCAGTCTACAATAGCTCACATCCCATTAATTTGTATTTATAGCTTCTCTGTTAAATGTGACTTCCTTGTGAGCAGGGCAGGCCCACGTTGGGCTCAACTCCCTGACCCCCGTGCACAGCAGAGACCCTGGCCCACAGCAAACATTGGCGTCATTTTTTGAATCTTGGTGTTTCTTAAGGAGAGATGCTTGGACCAGCCCTGGCGGAAAACACAGGACTCACTGAGCTTAACATAAGCTGGAATCACCTGAGAGGCCCAGGAGCCTTAGCCTTTGCCAGGGGACTGGAGGTATGAGGCCCCTGCCCAGTTAGCCCCTCCCGCCTGTCCTTTGGGGGCAGGTCTCCCAGGAGCCAGCCCCCCATCTTTGCAGCTTTTCAGAAATGAGCCTTGGATCTTTTCTGCAGAGCTTGGGTGACTTTCATTTTCCTGGGTCCATTTAATGATGACAATGTCTGGTATCCTGTACCTGTCCTCACATCCTCAGTGAGGGGTCCACACTTAATGTCACACAGCTCCCCAGACACTCAACTGGAGGTACACCACGCAGGATGGTGATGCACACTTGCTACTGGGCATACGCAGCTGCTTCCCTGAGATGACAGCCCTGCACCCCGGGATCCCAGCACACACCCTCGAACCCCCACCTGCTCACCTGGGTCCTGTGGTTCGTGGGCCTCAGGAGTGGATGGGAGGGGTGTCTGAGATGCTTCCGGTGCCAGCTGCCTCTGTGGGACCCTCCTCAGGGAATGGCAGCTGCTGCCTTGCTCTCCCACAGGGCTGACCTGGGGTCTTGCCCCTGACGTGGCAGGTCAGGCTCTGTCTCCCCAGGGCACCTACGAGCTCTGCTCTTCTCCCCATCACAGTCCCCAAGACAGGTTAATCAAACAGCCTCGAGATCTGTGACCTTAAGAGGCCCGTGGCCGAGAACCCAGTCCAAGGCTCATTTACATCCTCATCCTCCCTCTGTGCTGTGCTTCTGGCCTTTCAGCTCCACCGCTTACCCTCGTCCAAGCCCCAGGGCTCTTCCCTGGAACCTCTGTCCTCTCCCGCTCTCAGCCCATGCTCTTTGCTCCTCATGCATTTCCACAAGCCCTGTGTTCCCCAGGCCCCCCCAGCATCCTGGGCTCAGAGGCCGTGGCCCTGGCTCCCTCCACCATCACCTGTGGTCCCACAGCTTCGCTCCTTTGCATCCCAGGCAAACATCTTCCTGAGGGTCCTGGACATCTCGTACAATGGCTGCGGAGATACCGGAGCCTCTGCGCTGGGGGGAGCTCTCAAGACCAACAACATGCTGGAGGAGCTCATCATGAGGTGAGAGCACTGGGGCCCGCGCCCCAGCCTCCGGGCCCATGGCCACCCAGGGACCCGTGCCCATCTTGCTGCTGCTACCCCCCCGTGGCGCCCCGACCTGCCCCGAGCACTCAGGGTGGGCTGCGGCCATGGTCTGGGCATGCCCAGCTCTGTCCTTCTCACTCCAGTTCATCGTTTGTACATTGAGACTCATAATTCCTGCCGTGTGGGCTGGGGGCTGGGAAGTGCAAACTTGTAAAGCATCTTCAGTGGAGCCTGGTGTGGATGGACGCTTCACACAAGTGGTCCTCCCTTCAGAGGGAATGGTCTGCCTGCTCAGCACACGGCTGCGGAGGGCCCGCCCTGTGTGACCTGCTGGGGTCTCCGTGTGTGAGCTGCCCCTCCAGGCCGAGGCCTCTGCGGGAAACTGGAACAGGGACCCTAAGCCCAGAGGGAAGAAAAACAGTAGAGGCCAAGCAAGTCACAAGCCACCATGGCTGAGCCCCACGCCTGGGTTGTCTGAGTGAGCGGAGCCTGCCCACCAGGGCGAGAACATCTGCTCAGTCCTGCCCACTTTTCCTCCCCATGTAAGGAGCCACCGCCAGAGGAGGCCACAAGAGATGCTGCAAGTCAGGGCTGAGCTGGGGTCTAAGGAGTTAGAGGGAAGTGGGGCTGGCCCTGGAGACTGGAGTCTGGGCCAAGCAGGAGCAGGAGGAGGAGGTGGGGAGGGAACTGGGTGGTGGGACGTGGGAGCAATCTGTGGGGCTGCTCGCAGTGTGGCTCAAGGCACATGCCTTTCTGTTGCAGCAACAACCGCATCTCTGCCGCAGGAGCCCTGAGCCTGGGCCTGGGCCTGCGGGTCAACCGGACATTGAGAATTCTTGTGGTGAGTGCAAGGCCTGCCTGTGCCCATCCACAGATCCCTCCCACACCATGGCTCCTCACCCCAGTGGCTACAAGTGCATGGGTTCTGGAGCCCAGATGGGGGAGTGGGCCCCTGGCTTCCTCTTGCGACTACTTCTCCCCCTTGTCATCCACTCGCCCATCTCTGGCCTAGCCCACGACCTCCTTCAGACTCCTTCCCCCCATCCTTCCCTCCCAGGGCATCACCAGCCTCTGGGCCATCCCTCCTGCTCAGCCCACTGGAGCCATGCTCTGCTGAAGATGGCCAGGGCCACTCGGCTTCCCTTCACCTTCCCCCTGCTCTTCCTCTGGCCCTGCTGGGAAGAAGAGCCGGCCCAGGTGTGCTGATGGCCAGGCTCACACCTACCTGGGGCCCTGTGTGTGCAGCAGGGGTTCCCTTCCTCCAGGGCTGCCAGTAGGGAGGAAGCAGCTGAGCAGCCTGAGAGCAGAAGACAGAAAAGGGAGAGTGGAGCCCTGTGCCAGCAGCGTGAGCTCAGCGGACAGTACCACCAGCTCCAGGGGGCATCTGGCCCTGCCTGGCCCTCAACTGGGATAGGGGCCCCCTGAAGGACCCCCTTCCCTAGCCTGAGGCTCACTCCTCTCCTGACCACCTATCTAGAGCCCAGACCCCTCTCTTGAGCTCTGGGTCCCCCAGCAACCTGCTAAAGAGTCCCCCAGACGGAAATAGGCCCTCGGATTCTGGGAGGTGAAACTGAACACACCTTCCTCCTCCAAGGGCTGCCTCTAGATGGGGGCCCCTTCCCATCAAGTCAGAAGCTGGGGCCTGTGTTTGCCCCTCCCTGTCCCTCCACTCTCTCCCTCCTTCATCTCACCTCCTGTAGAGCACCCAGACTGCCTGCTCCTCCTCACTTTCTGTCCACACGCTGCTTTCCCTTCTCTGATCCTGTTTTCCCACCTGCTACAGGTGATCTTTCTAAACCAGAAACGTGCCCCTGCTTTAAACCTATCGGCGGCTCCCCTCTGGATGAATCCAAGCTTAGTGCGTCATTCCCAGCACGTGAGCTCTGGGCCCCACCAGCCCCACGCTCCCTGCCGCCTCGATGCTCATCACTTTCAGCCCCAGCTGCCCGCCATCCTCCCGCCTCACCATGCAGTTTCTCAGCCCTCCTTGGCTCCTGCAGCTCCCCTTGCTGAAATGCCCAGCTCCACCCACGTCACCTGTAAAGCACAGAGCAGGTGTTTTAGCCCCCGCCCACCCTTTACTTCCCAGGAAGAGTTGGTGCACTTCTCATATTGCACTTTTATACTTCCTTTCCTCTCCTCCCCACAATGGTGAGCTCTCTAAGGGTAGGGTGTGTCTTGTGTGTCCAGATTATTGGTTCCCGGCACAGAGTGAGGGTTCAGCCAGTGTCCACCCCTTTCCTCTCTTCCCCAGCTCGCAACCTCACCCAGGGCATTGCATCCGTCCAAGGGAGGGGCCTTCTGGGCTGAGAGCGCGGGACCACCTCTACGGCACAGCATCAGAGATGAGGAACAGCCCCCCCTCTTCCCTCTCCCATTTGCTCCTGCCTCTCTGGGCTCAGGCTTTCTCACCTGTGTGTGCTTCCTAGGTGTCCAGGAATCCCATGCGAAGTGAAGGCTGCTTCGGTGTGCTCAAGTCTGTCCAGGCTAATCCCTTCTCTGCCCTAGAATTGCTGGATTTCTCTGTAAGAGCCTCTCAGAAACCTCATCTCTGATCCTCCCACAGCCCTGGGAGGTATCCTTTTCTCCATTTCAGAGGAAGAAAGTGGGGATTAGAGAAAGAGTGCCCAGCGTGGATACCTGGTGTGGCCTTGTTCTAGTTCCACTCGGGCCTGAATGTAGGTCATGACGCCACTCCAACCACACTCCCACCCCTAAGCGGGGTGCCGCGGTGGTCCCCCTCGGACCCCTGCTTGGGTTCTTCACTGGCTGAGAGGGCACAATGCTCACTGTTCACTGATGTTTGGATTTGCAGGTTCGGCCCGTGCAAGGCGGCATCCTCCCCGCCTGGCCAGTGCTGCCTGCAGGTATCCAGTGCTGGAAGGTTCACTTGGGTGGCTGGTGGGAGATTAGGACCCCTTTTCCATTCAATTTTTCTTTTTGATATGGAAAAAAGTTACTTAAACATTAAACAGTTAAACATTAAGGAGAGAATCCCTAGATACGAACTTTGACGACTCTAATCACGAATCACGCCTCATTCTACCTGATTTATTTCAGCCGAGGCTTGAGTCAAAGCCTTTCCAGAAATGTTTTCACAGTTCCAGTCCTTCAGGTTTGGGACAACTGATGTCAGACATCCTTAGTGTTGCCTTCTACCTGCCTAGTCTCTACAACTCCAAAGCCAGAGACTAGCTTGCCTCGACCATGTTCCTTCTGCTCTGAGAATTCCGGTCAGCAATGGATTCTACCACTTTAAAAAAAAAACATAATGATACAAGAAGTCTTCTAGCAAAAATACACGCTCATTCAACATCATGTGTGGTTATTATCGGAAGCTTTTCTTATCATGGAATTGCCATAGTGTTTGGAAATAGAGAGGCCTGGGGCCAAATCCTGAGTCCACCAATGTGGGATCTTGGATTCTGAATTAGAGACCAACACTGGTCTATGAGCAATGCTCTATATTCCTGTTCCTTAACTGCTATTGTTAGTCCAATCTGAGTAGTATAGATTTTATCTTGGTTTTAAGGGAGGCACTTTGGAATCTTTCCAGTTCACAGAAGCCCTTCCCAGGACGCAGCTGTGTCTTTGCATGAAGCGGGGCTACTATCTACCGCCCAGGGCCATTGTGAAGTTAGGATGAGGTGACAGACCCGATGGAGATCCTTGTGCAGGGAAAGACTGGTGCTCAGGGAAAAAGACTCTTCTCCCCAAAACTCTGTTTTCACTTTTTAAATTGTGAAATATTTATGCCGAAAACCGCACATAGATTTAGGGTGGATCTGCACAAACAGCATACGTCTGTGTAACCAGCCCCCAGATCAAGAACTAGAACAGGCCCCCAGCAGCCCTCCTTGACACTCCCCCTTCTGTTTTTTAAAAACTATTTTATAGTTGTTATTGTATTAATTATTTTATTTTGGTGGAGGAGAGGGGTAATCAGGTTTATTTATATTTGGAGGAGGCACTGGGGATTGAACCCAGGACCTTGTGCATGCTAAGCATGTGCTCTACCACTTGAGCTGTACCCTCCCCCTCCTTCTCTGTTTAATAGTTCGGGTTGTGGTGACTTTGCCACGCACAGGAGAGAAGCCACCCTAAAGAGACCTTGTGTGTGTTGATGAAATAGTCCAGTTCTCAGAAAGTAATAATGTACCACCTTGTAATGGGGTCTCTCCTCAGGATATCCAGGTGAACAGAGAATTTAAGGACCTCGCCAGCTCGTTGAAGGTAATTCTTCCAGGGCTTTGCATAAAGACTGTGGCCTGCAAAGTAGAGTATGAAAAAGAACTGCTGTCTGTCTCCCGAAGCGCTAAATGACTGTGAAGTGTGGTTTCCTCATCTCCCAGTGGCCACTTCAACTTCAAGATGTCTTTTAACACTTGAGTCTGCACCGAGTACCCATGTCAACCAGGTGGGAATTCCTACTGAGCCAGCCTGCGTAGTAACTCCACACCTGTGCTAATCCGGGCCTTCCTATGCTCTTACTCATTCATGTAAAACAAACTTGTATTATACGCTGCACATTGAGCTGGGCACGGGGTCAAAGATGCCCAGTCAAGTCCCTGCCATGGAGACCTCAGGACACAATTAAAATATAAGGTGGTGTGCAACTGTCACTCCCAAAGTCAACTAAAAAGAATGCAAACTGATACAACTATTTATGGAAGGCAATTTGTCATTCTGCACTCAGAGCCCTAAAACAGACTGTCCTTTGATGCAAAGTTCTGATTAATCTTCTCTACAGCAGAGATGCAAAAATAAATTGATGTCCAAATATGCACAAGAAAATGCTGCTTACAATATTAAAACTGGAAATAACCAAATGCCCCAAAACAGAGGATTAATTAAGATTTGAAACTCTGCCAACATTAAAGATCAAGTGTTCAAAGGACATTCAACAATTAGCAAAAATGCACACAATTTATGGCATGAAAGGAGAAAACCAGGATAAAAAAATTACATATTTGTCTGGCAGTTCCTCAAAAGGTTAAACATGGAATTGACCATATGACCCAGCAAGTCCACTCCTAGAGAAACAAAATCAAGTGTCCACACAAATACTTGTACACATATGTCCATAGCAGCGTTATTCATATTATCTACAAAATGCAAATACCTACCAAGTGATGAATGGATAAATAGAATGAGGTATATCCAAACCATGGAATAGTATTTGACAATAAAAAGGAATGAATTGGGTGATGGAAATGTTTTAAAATCAATAATGGTAATGCTTGCACAACTCTGCAAATATACTAAGAGTAACTGAATTGTATACTTTAAACAGGTGAGTTGTATGGTAAAATTGTTTAACAGAAATAGGGATGAAGTTCTGACACGTGCTACCACAGGAATGAACCTTGGAAACACTGTGAGCAGTGAATGAAGCCAGTCATAAGGACCACATATTGTATGATTCCATTCACGAGATGTTCAGAATTGGCAAATACAGAGACAAAATGTCCGTGAGAGATTGCCTCCAGCTGGGAGATGGGAGGGGCTGGAGATTGACAGCTAAAGGCTGTGGGTTTCTTTGGTGGATAAAAATGTTCTAAAATGGACTGTTGTGGTGGTTGCACAACTCTGTGAATATAGGAAAAAAAATCACTGGATTGTACACCACTTTAAATGGGTGATGTATACGTGAATTATATCTCAAGAAAACTTATCAAAAAATCATATTATTTGGCTCAAAATGTGTTTAAAAATGTATCAATGTATACACTAGGAGAAAAATGAAAAAGATCACCCTCCCCACACACATATTAACAATGACCATCTCTAGGAGGTGGGCTTACGGATTTTTACTTTCATTCCTTTATATTTTTCTGCATTTTTCACACTTCCTACTCTAAGTATGTGTCGCTTTTATACTCGGAAAGATATACAGTATTTAAGAACACGGTGGAATAGGTGGCATGGCGTGGTCGCAGCCCTGGCCAGGACGGGGGCGCTGCACACTGAATCGCGCTCCTCCGACGAGGCTCAGCCACAGTGACCGCACGGAAAGCCAGGACATAATCAGGGTCGCAGAGGCCCTGAAGGTGGGGCCCCGGCCCCGCAGGATTAGCGCCCTCGGAAGCGCGGGCTCGGTCAGCCGAGTGAACCCGGAAGGGGCCGACCCTCCGAGGGGACGGTCACCTCCAGAGACCAGGGTCCCAGCCTCGAAGAGCCCTTCCCGCCGCTGCACCCCCTCCCCGCGCCCCTAGAAGCCAAGGAAAGCCAGCCCGGCCATCCTCACGGGATGGTCCGCCCTCCACAGTGGGCACTGCGCGTCCCAGCCCTGGGATGGGGCCGGGGCTCCGCCCTACCCAGCTCCCTGTAGCGGGCGGTGTAAACCAGGCGGCCGAGCCCGCGAAGACCCGATAGGGAGCGGGGTCCCGGGCCAGCAGCACTAGGTGGTGAGCGCCCTGCGGCCGCGCTGACCTGAGGGCAGGGGTTGCGCGGGAGCTCCCGGCTGCACTCCACTCTGCGCGACCCACGACCTCGCAGCCTTCCCGCCAAGCCCACATCCAATCAGAACGCACCACTCTCCGCGGGTCGCGCGTCGGCCAATCGGGAGTGGGGTTCTGGGCCTCGGCCCACCCCACGGCATCCGGGACCAATGGTCGCCGGCGGCGAGTGGGCGGAGCGCGCGGCGAGCCGGCGGCGGCGGCGGCAGTTAAGCATTAGCAGCGGTTGAGGTTGGAGCGGCGGCGGCGACTGAACTCACCATGGTACGGCCGGCGGACGGGGAACCAGAGGGCCAGGGGGCTGGGGTCCGGGCGAGGGAACCCTCTTGCCGTGGGCGCCCGTCTGATCGCGCAGGTTGGGCAGAGAGACGGGAGAGGAGCCGGGTATAACGAACGTCAGCCGGTGGCCCATCACACCGCTCCGCCAGGATGTGCGAAGGTCCCGCACGTGGGCCCCGGGCTCGAGGCGGGAGGCGGACTGGTGCCGAGTGACGCTGTCCTTTCCCCCTTTCTCCCCATGCGCGGACCGCGGGAGGCCGGGCCCCCGGGCACCGGTAGGAGAGGGGCGGGGTCGGGGCGCCGAGAGGGCAGGTGGCGGGTCCAGAGCAAGGTTCAGGTAGTTCCTGCAAAGAGAGGTAGAGCTGGCCAAGGAACGTCCACGTGAAGGACCCTGGCGAGGTCGCGGCGGGCTCCTGGCTTCGTGAAGACACCTGCGAGTGCCCTTGCCAAGGTCTTAGACCAGTTCCATCCCACAGACCATCAGGTGGAAGTGGCCTGACAGACCAACTCCCAGCCCCATTTCGTAAATGAAGAAATTGGGGTATTTCCTTGGGTCACAGAACTTGCTCTCATCCTACCTGGCCTGAGCAAGTAATGTCAGGCTGGGGGTCTGGTGAAAAACCGGAGATCTGGATCACATGAGACAAAACAAGCAGTAGGACCTGAAAACGGTGCAGGTGGGGGGATTCCAGAGGACTTCCCAGAGTGCTGAGGACCAAATGCTTGTCACTGGAGGTCTTGCTGGAGCTGGAGGCTTCTTTCTGGGATGACGTGTGGTGACTGAACTCTGATGCCCTGAGAGCTGGTGCATGCGTAACAGAAAACTAGACTTCAAGTTCTCAGGATTGTACGTTAGAGTTTAGGGTGGGTGGGACACCTGGGATATCACTTATCTCCTCTATGTATTTGTAATGATTATGTGTCTAAAATCAAACGAGTGACTAGTGACTATGGACTTACGTTCCTGGCAGAAAAAAGATGGTACATTCGAAACACATGCTTGGAGGAGAATCTTTAAGATACTACTGATAAAAGTAGAAGGTACAGCAGGGTTTAAGAAAACCACCAAAGGACAGTTCAGTAGCCCAGTACTTACGGTGTCTGGGAAACATTAACTCCTAGGCTTGAAGGCAGGAGGGAGGGAGCAGTTACTAGAAGTTGAAAGAGTAGCTTTATCAAGACCCTGACTGATGAAAGGTCTGTGCTCCGGTAAATGGACTCAAGCAGCCACGGCAGTCTGGGAGAGGGCACAGGGAGCAGCGCCCCAACCACACCTTCCTCTAAACTCCCTGACTCTTGCTGCTGCCTGGTGCAGGCTGAAGCAACCAGAAGCAGGAGGCAAGTCCACTTGGATCAGTCTCTCAGAGCACGGAGCTGGACAGAGAACAGAGGACAGACCTAGAGCTGGAGATGGAGCTCACACACCGTGACCACCCTGCCTGGGCCATGGTCCCCCTGTCCCAGGCTACTCTCCCTTTCCTGACTCTCCTACCTCTTACCGCACCCTGTAGTCAGCTCACAATCAAAAGCTGCTGTATTCTGCAGAGAATTACTCCAACTAGCTGTGACGTGGCGTTTACTATTGACATTACATGGCTTCCAAGTTTTAAAATAACCTGATTTTTGCACAGTAGCGAACACTTAGGTTTGGAGCTAACTCTGGCCCCCGTTATCAGCCAGAGAGGTTTAGAACAAGGAGTTTCACAGGGACAAGGGGTCACTTAAGGCTCCTGGGAAATATGGTTTGCGAACACCCTGGACAGCCTGAGGCACAGACCAACACGATTATGTTGTCACGCCCCATGGTGACAACTGCCAGGGAGAAGGGAGCCTCATGTACATGTTCTGCTTCCCAGCGCGAGTGCATCTCTATCCACGTGGGGCAGGCGGGCGTGCAGATCGGCAATGCCTGCTGGGAGCTGTACTGCCTTGAACATGGCATTCAGCCCGACGGCCAGATGCCAAGTGACAAGACCATCGGCGGCGGGGACGACTCCTTCAACACGTTCTTCAGCGAGACCGGGGCTGGCAAGCATGTGCCCAGGGCGGTGTTTGTGGATCTGGAGCCCACTGTGGTCGGTAGGCACTGGGCGCCGGGGGCAGCAGCTCGCCTGTGTGGGTGGGAGAGCCTTCCGAGAGCCCGTGTGCTCCTGTGAATCCCTCTGCAGAGAGGACGCACATACAGGTATGTGCCCGGGGCCGTGTTCAGTGAGAGGCTGAAAGGTTAGGGCTCGAAAAGTGGGGCTCAGGCTCTGAACTGAGGAAGACCTGGTACAGAAAGCAGCTGCTTTGCCAGCAGTAAGATGGGCTGCCGCAGCCCCGAGCAGGGGGGATCGTGTCACAGCATGGTCCCCGCACCCGCCATCCCTGTGACCTAGCAGGTGTCCTGAGACACGCACACATGTCCTCTCTGCAGATGAAGTACGCACGGGGACCTACAGGCAGCTGTTCCACCCGGAGCAGCTGATCACCGGGAAGGAAGACGCGGCCAATAATTACGCCCGAGGCCACTACACCATCGGCAAGGAGATCGTCGACCTGGTCCTGGACCGGATCCGCAAACTGGTGAGAGCAGCCCTGGGAAGGCTTCCCGGATAGGCCTGGGACGTCCCCCGGGGATGTCACTTGGGCAGAGCCCCGCAGATCCGTGAGTCCAGGGTCTTGCCCAGGGTCTTGCCTTCCAGCGTGGCTGCAGGGCCTCCACGGGTCTCCGGCCCCTCGGTGTACCGCGTGTTCACGGTGGACGGGTCAGACCCGTCCGTGCAGACCTGTGGAGGAAAAGGGCGCGAGACGTGGCTCGCGGGGGGCGGGCGGCTGTGCGGCTATGCGGGCGGCGGCTCACGTCCCTGCTCTGCTCTCCTCAGGCGGACCTGTGCACGGGGCTGCAGGGCTTCCTCATCTTCCACAGCTTTGGGGGCGGCACCGGCTCGGGGTTTGCGTCTCTGCTCATGGAGCGGCTCTCCGTGGACTACGGCAAGAAGTCCAAGCTGGAGTTCGCCATCTACCCGGCCCCCCAGGTCTCCACGGCCGTGGTGGAGCCCTACAACTCCATCCTGACCACGCACACCACGCTGGAGCACTCGGACTGCGCCTTCATGGTGGACAACGAGGCCATCTACGACATCTGCCGGCGCAACCTGGACATCGAGCGGCCCACCTACACCAACCTCAACCGCCTGATCGGGCAGATCGTGTCGTCCATCACGGCCTCCCTGCGCTTCGACGGGGCCCTCAACGTGGACCTGACGGAGTTCCAGACCAACCTGGTGCCCTACCCCCGCATCCACTTCCCCCTGGCCACGTACGCCCCGGTCATCTCGGCCGAGAAGGCCTACCACGAGCAGCTGTCTGTGGCCGAGATCACCAACGCCTGCTTCGAGCCGGCCAACCAGATGGTCAAGTGTGACCCCCGCCACGGCAAGTACATGGCCTGCTGCATGCTGTACCGGGGGGACGTGGTCCCCAAGGACGTCAACGCGGCCATCGCCACCATCAAGACCAAGCGCACCATCCAGTTTGTGGACTGGTGCCCGACCGGATTCAAGGTAGGACCGGGAGGTGGCAAGGGTTCACCTTCCGCGCGCGGCAGACCCTGGGATGGGACGCTGCCCCTTTGCGGAGGGTCCCGTGCCAGGGCAGCCACGCTGGGTTGTAGATGAGTGAGCCAGGGACAAGTCACTCCCTGGTGTCTCTTGCATTTCCTTCCTGAGTCATCACACGATGTATCCGTGATGAGCGTATTTTTAACAAATTATCTGGAGGCGTTTCTTGGGTGGTAGAATTAGTGTAGGAAATGTAGGTTGGACTTAGAAATGAGAGATTTTTTCTGTGTTTTTTTCTTACAGTAAGAATTTTTCTTATAATAGAAATGTAGCAATTTCCCGGGTGTCTTGATCATTCACGTGGCTATTTGAACCTGGGGTGTTAACTATAAACTGACTGCTAACTCTGAATCCCACTTGGTTCCGGTGGTGTGTAGAAATCACACCCAGTTTAAATGTCCTACGGAGCGTTTGATTGAAAGAGCTGTCATGAATCCTTCTGTGGAGAAATGGCCGCCTTGTAGAGCAGACAGGTGCCCGGGTTGCCTTGGACCCAGCTTGCTCCGCCACCCAGATACCAGATGGAAACCTTCCTCCCACACTTGATTCCCAGACCCTGTCTTCCCTCTGAGGATGGAGCTATCCTTCCTCAAGCCTTGCTCTGCACGCTCCCCTGGCTCAGAGCCTCGCTGCTGCTGGTGGGCCTGCTGCGGTGGGTTCTTAACCAAGGTTTGGTGTCTGGGTTCTCTTCCTCCGGTCCAGGGGTCAGCACAGCTGCCGGGCCAATCACCTGAGTCTGTAAATGAAGTTTCACGTGATCACAGCCACACCCGTTCACTGGCATGTTGTTGTGGCTCTTCTTGTGCGACAGTCACAGCTGAGTAGCTGGGACAGAGACCCCACGGCCCACCAGCCTAGAACGTGTACCTTTACAGACCGTTCGCTGACCCCGTATCTCCTGCCAAAACCTCTGGTCACGTCATCCCTGATCTAAAGCTTGGACTGTCTTCCCCTTGGTCCCAGCACCAGAATCTCCCTCCCTCCTACTTAGCACGCATGGAGGCCACGTCCTGTGGCAGTGGTGGCAGCGTCCTAGGACCTCTGACGTGTGCCTGTCACTGCTGTGCACACACTGTTTGGTGGGAAAGCAGGGCTCCGACCCTCCCCGGTGATCCACCAGTTGTGCTGACTGCGTGGTGGGAACAGCTTCAGCCACAGAACTTAGTCCCCAGCTTGTTGAAGCCTCTGGAGGAAATGAAGAAGCCCAACAAGTGTCCCTTCTCAGAATGAAGACAGCTCTGTCACCTGGGCACCTATCCCATGTCACAGGTGCTGGGACACAGGCCCTCGGGCAGCTTGGGACTGTCAGGTGTCAGGCTCTGGGGCTCCTCTTTCCCTGCTTTCCTGGCCCTGTGCCTGGCACGGCACAGGGCGAACCCAGCCTTCCCCCAGGTCGCCAGCGGGCACCTTCGTGCCGTCTGTTCCCATGAACGCAGCCGCCATTTCTGGGTTTGACGAAGCCTCACGCGGTGCTTTCTTCCCGTTCTCTGGCAGGTGGGCATCAACTACCAGCCCCCCACGGTGGTCCCGGGCGGAGACCTGGCCAAGGTGCAGCGGGCCGTGTGCATGCTGAGCAACACCACCGCCATCGCCGAGGCCTGGGCCCGCCTGGACCACAAGTTCGACCTCATGTACGCGAAGCGCGCCTTCGTGCACTGGTACGTGGGGGAAGGCATGGAGGAGGGCGAGTTCTCGGAGGCCCGGGAGGATCTGGCCGCTCTGGAGAAGGATTACGAAGAAGTCGGCGTGGACTCCGTGGAGGCCGAGGCCGAGGAAGGAGAGGAGTACTGACCGTGAGGCATGGCTGGCGGCCCCGTACCCCGCGACTATAACGTTACAGAATGTATTTACCTATTAAAGTTTCTGTTTGGCACCGTCTGGTCCTGTGCTGCACTTCGCCCTCACTCCCATCCCGATACCAGCCTTCTCCGAGCGGGTTTCTAGGGAAAACACACTTTTCCGCCGACAGAGAAAACGAAGCTCGTCCGTGTTGAGCTGCGGCCTCGCTCCCGGAGTACGGCTCGGCCGGGAACCAGAGAAGCTGTCATGTCTGACGTCCTCAGCGCTCCTCGGAGTCGCGAAGCGGTCTGGACCGGGTCGGCACCGCGTCCACGCTGTCTGGGGAAGGGAGCGCAAAGGAGGTTGGGCGGCCCCGACCCGCTCTGGAGCCGCTGCCCCAAAGTCGGCCTCCCGGCACTTCCCCACCCGCCCCAGCCGGCGCACCTACCCTTGCTGAAGTTACGCTTGCGGGCTTCGCTGGGCCTCCGCCTCACAGAGCCAGGGTCGTTTCCGACGCAGGCGCTTACGTCCCGGGCGGCCAGCGAGCGTCCAGCCGCCGCGCGGCGCTGACTCGTTCCTTCCGGGGCGCGGCCCGCCCCTCCGGCGAGGTCAGCTCGCTTCCGTGTCTCTATGGTCCCGACTTCCGCCGCGAGTCACACCTCGCGAGATTTCGGCCGTGCAGCAATGGCGAGACCGTGAGTGTCGCTTATAGAGTCGGGAGAACGTGCTGGGACGGGGCTCGGGCGAGATCGGGCCGGAGGAGATCCGCTAGGCCGGGGCCGCCTGGAGCGGGGTGTTGGCGGGGGGGGGCGAGCGCCCTTTGGGCCCGGACAGCCGCCCGCGACCGATCTCCCGCCTCTTCCCTAGATGCCGCGTCACTGCTCCGCCGCCGGCTGCTGCACACGGGACACGCGCGAGACGCGCAACCGCGGCATCTCTTTCCACAGGTCAGCGCGCTTGCGCGCCGGCGCTCGCAGGGTCACGTGCGCATGCGTCTGTCCGGCCCGCCGCGAGGAGCCACGACTGCGCACGCGCCTCGGCGCCAAGCGAGACAGTGGGAGGGTCGCGGTGCTTGAGGGGTGCTTGCTGGGGGCGGTCAGCTGTCCCCGGGCCCGCTGCCCCGACTCCTACCTGTCCGATGTCGCCGAGCAAGTCCCTTTCGCTCTTGAGTCCTCAGTTTCCGCATCTATGCGCGTGCAGGGTACTCGCGTCGTCTAGGGGAGGCATGAGCATTGCCGGCCCTTCCGGTCCAGGACCTTGGGCGGCGCGAGCCCGGGGCCTCAGGTACGCCGAAGCTGACGGGCTTCTGGCCCCGCAGACTTCCGAAGAAGGACAACCCGAGGCGAGGCTTGTGGTTGGCCAACTGCCAGAGGCTGGACCCCAGCGGCCAGGGCTTGTGGGACCCGGCATCCGAGTACATCTATTTCTGCTCCAAACACTTCGAGGAGAACTGCTTTGAGCTGGTGGGAATCAGGTGAGCTTCATGGCAGCCGGCTGTGAGGAGAGGGGGCGGGCATCGGGGCAGTTGCCGGCTATAGAGAGGTTCCTGGAGCGGCAGCCCTGGTTCTCCCCAGCTCGGAGCTTCAGTGTCCACTCACGACAGAGGAGGGGAGTGGGCTCCACCCCTCAGGATCACTGTGCTAGTGGGTGCTCCCCAGAACCCTGCAGGTGCACAAATGAAATCATGTGTCTTGGCTCTGGTGGAGACTTTGCATACACTCACTCTGAAGAGTCCTGCAGGGAAGAGATTGGTGCATCTCTTAACTTGGTATTCCCCAGACTCACGGTTTGCCCTGTGCCTCCCCAGCTCCCACTGAGCTAGTTGGGGATGGGTTCAGGACCCTGTTGGCTCCAAACCCCTGCAGGTGGACCTGGGGCAGCAGCACTTTTTCCCACCTCATACAGACTGCTTTCCCCCACAGTGGGTATCACAGGCTGAAGGAGGGAGCAGTTCCCACCATATTCGAGTCTTTTTCCAAGTTGCGTCGAACGACCAAGACCAAGGGGCACAGTTACTCCTCTGGTCCCCCGGATGTTAGCCGGCTCCGGCGATGCAGGAAACGGTATGTGCTGTGCCTGGGGGCTGCCCCACCCCACCTCAGGTCTGAGGGATGGGCTTTAAGGGGTCTGCCAGCAGCCTTGCTGGACAGGGTTCTGAGCATGTAGAATGGCTTCAGGGGTGGGGGTCAGCTGGGCTGGTGGAGTGGGGTCATGTACTCCCTAAGCTGGCCTGGCTTGTCAGTCTGTCTGTCTTCCCTCAGCTGCTCGGAGGGCCGAGGGCCCACAACTCCATTTTCTCCGCCTCCCCCTGCTGACGTCACCTGCTTCCCGGTGGAAGAGGCCTCGGCCCCTGCGGCTTTGCCTGCCTCCCCCTCTGGGAGGCTGGAGCCTGGCCTCAGCAGCCCCTTCTCAGACCTACTAGGACCCCTGGGTGCCCAGGCAGACGAAGCAGGCTGCAGCACCCAGCCCTCACCCGAGCGGGAGCCAGAGCGGCAGCCATCCCCTCTAGAGCCACGACCCGTCTCCCCCTCGGCCTACATGCTGCGCCTCCCACCGCCCGCTGGAGCCTACATCCAGAGTGAGCACAGCTACCAGGTGGGCAGCGCCTTGCTCTGGAAGCGGCGGGCTGAGGCTGCACTGGATGCCCTGGACAAGGCCCAGCGCCAGCTGCAGGCCTGCAAGCGGCGGGAGCAGCGGCTGAGGCTGCGGCTGACCAAGCTGCAGCAGGAGCGGGCACGGGAGAAGCGGGCGCAGGCGGATGCCCGCCAGACTCTGAAGGACCATGTGCAGGACTTCGCCATGCAGCTGAGCAGCAGCATGGTTTGAGCGAGGGGCTGCCCGCCAGGGCTCTGGCCTCCTTCTGCATCAGAATCCACCTGGAGAGGGACCTGATCTGAGCTTGTCCACTGGACCTGCCAGATGCCATAATAAAGTGGATTCTAGAAAGAGACCCTGCTTTCTGGCTCTATTGGGGACTAGAACCCTTCTCACTGGTCCTAGGCCCTTTCCCCTAGAGGAATCAGACCTTGGAGTCCAGGTTTGGCTGTGAAGAGCAGGAAGCCCAGCTCTTGGCCACAACTCCCCAGGCATCTCTGTGCCACAGAGGGTTCTCTGAGAGACATGTGCTGTGCATGGAGGTCAAGGGCAAGGCCGGACACCCTTTCCTGGGTTCCGAAACAGCCTGGCCTCAGCCTGCTGGCCTCTTTGAAAACACTTAGAAAACCCAGGCTAGACTCAGGTCCTTTTCAGGGACATAACAGGCTTCTGTCCCCAGACCCAGTATGCCCAGCAGTCAGACCTGGCAGTCAGAGCCCCAGCTGCTGGGCAGCCCCCTACTCACAACCAGGCCTGTCTCATCCGAAAAACGGCTGAGAACGTTGATCACTGACCTGGGGCTGCTGTGCTGGGCAGGTAGTGCGGGTTCCACAGTGACCTTCCTGGTCCCTGGAGGTCTGGGGTGAACGTGTGGGGAGCAGAGGAATAGGCACATGGGCAGCAGTCCTGGCCTCAACCTGTGTCCTCACTTTCCTTCACTTCAGCTGGAACGTGGACAGCCTCCCTGCACCTGTGATCTGTAGCTTAGCCACACCTGTTCCCTGCTACAGGGCCTCGGCCCCAAGAGCACAGCTGATTTCTTTCCAGTTCTGGAAGTGTTTCCACTGTGTCATGAAATTTGCTTGGCCCTTGGAGTGCAACTTTTATTCACATTGTGCCTGGGAGAGTCAAATGGCACTCAATAGGAGGCAGATGCGGATAGCAGAGGGTCCAGGTGGTTCCCAAGCCTGCAAGCCAGTGGAGGCACATCTTGCCCCACCCTTTCCTCGTTTTCTGGCGGCCTGCAGGCAGGCTTCCCTTGCCCAAGGGTCTACCTGCTCATGGTCCCCAGGGCTCTTAGCAAGGCCTGAGGAGTGGCAGGTGCCACAGTTGTGCAGGCTCAACTGGAGGCCGAGAAGAGAGTTCATGTTTTCCCAAAGTGGCATTGTGTAAGCCAGGCCCGAACGGTTCAGGGAAGGAGTCGGCTTGTCCTCAAGAGTCCTAGCCCAGACAGGAGCCTACAGTGGAGTGTGCAAGCAGGGTTCACCACAGGGGCCAGGAGAGCCCCCTGGGAGTGGAACAGCACCATGCCAGCCTGTATTGTTCCCACCAGCCCTTCCCCTGCATGACTGGGCCACCCTGGGTGGGGGCAGGGGCGAGGGGCTACAGGCACAGAGAACCAGGCAAGACTGCTGATCCCAGCACCCAGGCCCCCAGCCAGGCCTAGGCTCTGGGAGGACAGAGGGCCACAACCCACCAGTGGGGACTGCACGGTGAGCTCTGTGTAGGTAGCATTGCTGTGGCTTTAATAGAGGCAAGCCTGTGACAATAAATACTTAGGGACAGGCGGGGACTGGGGGTGCATCTCTTCTGTCTTCCTGGTGCAGCCTGGGGCCCTGATGCACACACAGGCAGATGGGATCCTGCAGGGCCTGCAGATACCCAGCCCAGTCCTGAGTGACACTTCATGGGTGGGGAGCTGACCTCAGGGCCCTTCACCCCAAAATTCATCTTCAGTCAGACTCCATCTGCCCATCAGTGTTGCCCATGCACAAGTTCCAGGTGGCAGGAGGTCCCCTTGGGTCCCTACCAGGTGGGGGACACAAAGCCGGCTCCCTGTTGGGCTCATCTCTCCCCCACCAGGCCCTGGCCAGGATCCGTCCTGCTGGGTCCTCTTTGCTGATCCCTGGCTCCCCACCCCCACCCCAGAGAGGGTGCCATTCTGGGGGCCTCCTTCCCTCTCTGCTTCCTGTGGGACCAGTGTCTTCAGCAGTAAGGTGGGACATTTGCAGCTCCCTGTCTCATGTACCCCTCAGCTCTCTGTGGGGGCCCTGGGCACCCACAGGCCTGAGTGTCGCCAGAAGTCTCCGCGGTGGCGTGGGTGGGATGGGTGAGGCCAGTACCATGTGGGCCCTCATATGTCGGCACCGAGCTCTGCACACTGCTTGTCGGAGATGTGGGAGGCCAGGGAGTCAATGATGTCCAGCAGCAGCTGCTGACTCAGCGAGCGCAGTGTGGGCAGCTTGGAGACCTGCAGGAGGCAACCGGGGCCAGAAGGATGGAACCAGGTTCATGCCAGGGTGGGCTGGCTCCCAGGACAGGGTGGGGCGTGGCCAGTGGGGGACAGCTCTGCTTAGGTATCCCCAGGGCCCCCTGCTGCCATGGCCACGGCGACGGGGGGTGGGCCCTGAGAAGAGGGGCGGGCCGGGGGACAGGGTGGGGCCTGACCTTGGTGAACTGGTGCACGATGATGTGTAGGCAGTGCCGCTTCATGTCCAGCGCCTGCGTCTTGTCTGCCGCCTCCAGGATCTGGAACGGCAGGCCCTGAGTGCTGCTCCCCACCCCCACCCCTGACCCGGCGCAGCTGCAGGCAGCCCAGGCACCAAGCGAGCTACCTGCAGCACGTTCTGCACCGTGACATTCATCTCCAGGTTCTGCTTGCAGTAGGCCTGCAGTCGGTTGTTGTAGAAGCCGTAATAGTAGGGGGCCGCGAACAGGTAGCTGGGGGCTGGTTAAGGAGCTGCCACCAGGGGAGCTCTCCCCACACCTGCCCTCCTCCCCCAGGAGAACCACACCTCTGGGACAGAGAAAACCTGAGCCACAGCTGCCTTGTCCCGCCCCCCATCACCACCGGGACGGCTGGGGCTCAGATCCATGCAGGACCCTGGCTGCTCTCTACACGGGCTTGGAACCACGCAGGGTCCAAGGCCCCATTCAAGGTCCAAAGAAAACCACAGAATCCTCTCCTCAGGAAAGCACCCTCACACACATTTGCAGAGCTCAGAGTTTCAGACCCCACAGAAGTGACGTGTCCAGGAATCATTCACTCAGAGCAGTGACTGACCCCTTCCTCTGAACACCTCTGTCCCTCCTGGCTGCAGACCCCTCAGTGCCAGCCAGCTAACTGCTTCAGGGAACCCGGGAGAGACTGGGCACCCGAGAATCCTCTAGAAATTGACGCCTTTGGGGAGGCCCCAAAGCCACCCCAGGAGTGACCCAGGAGCCCCGGAGGTGAGGATGCAGCGAGTCCTCGGGCGGCATGTTGACCTCGCCGTAGTAGATGTAGCGCAGCATGGACTCGAAGGCCTGCCTGCTGGGCACCATCTCCCCGATGGAGATGTTCACCTGGCCATCCTCGGGCATGAAGGACCGGAACATGGCCTCAAAGTAGCTGCAGACAGGCTGGCCCTCAGCAAGGTACCCACACCAGGCCCACCCACCCACCAGCCCACCAGCCACAGGCCACCCACCTGGAGCGGGCGGCCAGGATGGCCTTGTGGGCTGGCCGCGGGTGCCCATCCAGCAGTAGCGTGATGTCACAGAAGTCTGCTCCCGCGCCCTCCAGGTACGCCTTCATATCCTGGATCAGAGACGTGCCTGGGGGTGTGGAGGGACCCTGAGCAGATGCCTCCGCCCCCAGAGGTCCCTGAGCCAGAGGATGGCTTCTGACTCAGGACCCGGGACCCCAGGCCACCGCCTCTTGTATATCTGCCCGAGTTGCCCCTGAACCAACCTCCCCTCTGGCCCTTGAAGCACTGCCAGGCCCCGTTCTCCCCTCAGCCCCAAACACGGCCTCAGTCCTGCACCCCCTCATCCCAGAGTCTGACCATCCCCGGAGTCAGCCCCCTGAGCCCTCCCCCATGCTTGTGCTGGAGCTTGCGGCCAGTATGCCCTGTGTGCTTGCCCGGAAGCCAGGGGCTGAAGGAAGCCATGCAGTCCCTTCCTGGGCTGGGCAGACAGGACAGGGAGGTGCCAAGCGATGAGGGCTGTGCTCACCCCTCACGAAGCCCCCAACGTGGGCCCACCTGGAACAGAAGCTGCTCGCTTGCTGCAGACCCAGGAGATGCAGCCCTCAGCGCTTAGCCTGCTGCACGCAGCTCTGACCTGCCTGCCTGCGCTGAGCTGCCTACTGTCATACCCTGTGCCTTGTGCCTGACAAGAGCCTCCCCTCAAGCTGACCGCCCCCAGCCCAGTGCTCTAGGGACAGGGTGGGCTCCCTACCGATGTCCACAGGCTGGTCCGAGGGGCTGCGGGGAGGTGGCTGCTGCTTCCGCCGCACGATCTCCACGATCAGAGGGGACGACAGGCGCTCGAATTCCTTCATCATGATCACCTGGTTGAAGTGCGACTCCTTCACCACGAAGTTCAGGCAGTGCTCCTGGGACAGACGGGCGGCAGGCTTGGGGTCAGGCCTCGCCCCAACCCCCGACCCCCAGACCAGGCAGCAGCAGGGGGCAGGCTGCGGCATGACCCTGCCACGCACCTTGAGCTGGCCGAGCTGCAGCCGGGCGGCGCTCTCACACACAACCAGCACGTTCTGCAGGTCTACGGAGGCCTCGATGTACTGGCGGCACAGCTGCTCCAGGCGGCACAGCTGAAAGCTTAGCGCCAGCTTGTACACATCCATGATGAGCAGCACGTCCTCCACGTGGCCTGCGTCCAAGAGCCCCTGAGCCTCCGGGCTGCAGCCGGTGTGGGGCACAGGCCCCAGCTCCCCCCACAAAAAGGCAGCGGCTGGGCCACATGCGGGTGGTGGCAGCCTGAGACCCAGGCTGCCCCCTACCAGGTAGGGCTGCCAGTGCCCTGGTAGGGCTGTCCCACCTGCCCCTCCTCCACCCCCCACTGCCCAAGGCCGACCTTTCCGAGGGTACTTGATCTTGTCTGTGTAGAGGAACTGCATGAGCACCTCGAAGGGCCGGGCCTCGGCCTCACGGATGGCTACGCGCAGCAGGGGCGGCCGGACCCCACCCATGGCCACACCAGGACCCTCCCTGGGCACAGCACCGGGACCCTCCCTGCCTGCCTCTTCCTCCAGCTTCTGTGGGGAGAGGAAGGGGTGCTTGAGGACACCTCACAGAAGCTACTGCCTGGGTTGTGGGAGGGGTTGTGGGAGGGGTTGGGGGAGAGGGTGGCCTGTCACCTGAGTCAGCCGCTCCCGAGCCTGCACAATCTTCCTGCGGAGCCAGCGGCTCCGTGCGGTGACAATAGCCACATGGCCCTGCACGCACTCCTCCTTCTGCAGTGAGGGTGACACCTTGGTGGAGGGTACAGGACCCTCATCCTGGGTGCAGGGGCCCGGGGACTCCAGGGACTGGTGGGCAGCCAACCGGGCACAGGAAGGGCACCTACCTCACCCAGCACGAACTCCACGTCACAAAACTGGCGGCTCTCCCACAGCCTCCCATAGTCTTCGTGCAGCGTGCACTTAGGGTAACAGGAGAACTGCAGGCAGACGCCCCACTGTCGGCCCAGCTCTGCCCTCTCCTCCGCGAGCGGGTGCCCTCCAAACACCAGTGGCTACCCAGCCCAGCCCCCTCCACTGAGCACTGGGAGCCCGCCCTCCCCCGCCCAGCACTCAGGTTCCTCAAACTGCCCTGGGCCTAGAGGCCCACAGCCCAGCCCAGCCCCCTGGGAGAGGCTGCTCTGCCACCCACCCTGGGCCGACCCCGCTGTCCACGCTGGCCTGTGAGCCCTCCTGCAACCTGTACATCTGCCTGCTGCGAGCCCCACCCCAACCCCGGGCCGTCCCAACCCCATCCCCATGTCCCGTCGGCATCCCCACTGTCTCCGCCCCACCCCAGGCCGGCCCCGCCCCAACCTGGCTGTCTCTGCCCCAACCCAGGCCGGCCTGATAGCCCACCTGGAACCTGTACATCTCCCCGCTGCGGATGTTGTTGTCCACAGTGCCCCCGAAGATGTACATGGCGTCGGAGATCACAGCCGCCGCGTGGAAGAGCCTCCCACTGGGCAGCTGCGGAGAGCCAGGACAAGTTGGGAGGCTGGGATGGGTGGGCAGGGTCTCCAGCCATGGGGCTGGTGAGGCCTGGCGCTGGCCAGGCTGTGAGCAAGGACGTGGCCCAAGGGCCTGGAAGGAGGGGCCAGAGGGCAGGACCTCAGGCAGAACAGTGGGGGTGGGGGAGGTGGGGCCTGTGGACCCACAGGGTGACAGTGGGTATTGGGTGTCACGAGCTGCACTCATGTGGCCCGGCCAGCAGGGCTCAGGCTCCTGGCCTGGCCTCACTTGCTGTGTGACCGTTGGGCCTCCACCTCCCCATCAGAAGACTGGCTTCAGGGGGTGAGGGGTGCTCAGGAGGGAGCCGACCCTCACCTCGGAGGCCGGCGGGGTGGGCTGCCTGGTGGTGGTGCTGCCAAAGTCCAGGCCAAAGACATCCCGGGACTTCTTGCAGCTGCCTCGCTCCTCGGAGCCCAGAGCAGGCGCCTCCTCAGAAGTAGATGCTCGCTCTGGCACCTCGGCCCCACCGACCTGGTGGGGAGACATGCAGCCTTCCTCAGCAAGGGCAGGGCAGGAGGCTGTTCCTGCCCAAGATGGGGACGGGTGCTATGGGGACAGTGTGGGGGGAGGAGTCACACAACGAGGGCGCTCTCAGCACGGCCGAGATGGGAGCTGGGCCGAGGTCAAGGTGTGCCTCCTGGGAGAATGTCCCGTGCTCAGTGCACACGGGATGGGCAGTGGAGTGTGAGCCTGCAGGTGGCAAGGTGGGAACATGCCAGAGGGGCCCCGGGCCAGGGTCCAGCCAGGGCAGGTGTCCAGGGCTGACAGTTCCGGGCATCCTGGCCTTGCTCCTGCTGGCTGTCAGGAGCCCTGGGAGCCCCCAGAGGCTGTAAGGAGCCTGGGGGTGGGAGGAGCAGGCAGGTCTGCACCCCTGGCCCTGGACCCACCCACATGTGCCCCAACACGCTCACCTCACTGTCCGAACTGGGTTGGATGACCTCCCAGGTCTGGAAGTCCACATCGTAGCAGTGCAGCTCGTTGGGGAGCGTGTTGTCAGCCGCACCACCAAACACATAGAGGTGGCGATCAAAGGCCACCATGGTATGCCCATAGCGCCGCTGTGGGGGCGGTGGGGAGCCCCGGAGCAGGTGTTCAGTGGGGATGCGTGTCCACCTGTGAGGCGTGTGGACGCTGCGTGTGAACCAGCACCAGAGTAGGGGCTCCTGGTTGCCTGCAGCCTCCACCTGGGCTCTAAGCCCTCTCCACGGCCCTGTGGGCCCAGCTGGAAGTGCTCTGTGCCCCTCGCCCCATTCCACTCTGGCACCAGCTCTGCCTGGCTCCACAAAGCCCACCATAGGGTCTTGCCTGAGCCCCTGCACCCCCCCCCGCCAGCCACAGAGCAGACGTCTGACCGGTGAGGCAATTGCCTGAAGGGGTGGTTGGCTGTCTCCACACTGGGGCCAAGGGGGCTGCCCAGGCCCCCAGATGCTGGACTGCAGCCGCCCCTGAGGGGCCTTCGGGGCTCTGGCCCAGGCTGCATGAGGGCCTCTCCCAGCCCTCTCTGCGGGGGCTGCCTGGCCAGCTCCTGGCATAGGCATGGGGTGCTGACCAGGGAGCTCCACCAGGGCACTCACGTTTTGTCCTTGAACTCAAACTGGAAGAGGTTGTTGGTTATCTTGGCCCCGCTCTGCCCTGAGAAGACGAACATCCGGTCCCGGCACACAGCGGCCGGGAAGTTGCAGCAGGAGGGGGGGATCTCGCCGCTCTGGGCCACCTGCGGGAGGGGAGGTATGGAGGCTGCTCTCACTCCTGAAACCTCTGTGAGTGAGGGTTCACGGGCCCTTTTCTGCTAAGCGGCTTAAGGCCCCACCTGAATGGGCCCAGTTTTGACCAGTTGGGGCCGAAGTCCTCACTACAGGGCAGATGGGGCAGCAGTGGGGCAGCTCGCCTGGAGACGGCAGCAGGCAGGACACGAACAGCAAGCCGCCCCTGCTGCGTTCAGAGGCGGGGGTGGTCCCCCAGCTGCATCGGTCACCCGTGTCATCCCGGGCGGTCAGCGGGAGAGCCTGGCCAAGGCTGAGGCTGGGCTATGACAAGGGAACAAAGCTGCCCTCCTCGCCTCCACGGCCCCGCGCCCCTCACCTCCTCCCAGCACGTGAGCTCCCGGTCCTGGAGGCCAATTGTCCACATGTCGTTCAACCTGTGTGAGGATAGAGAGGTCAGGACCCCACAGCCAGGCTGGCGGTCAGGGTGGCCCTGGGCCCAGCCAGGAGGGATGGCTCCAGGAGGACCACACTCCACGGAGGTGGGGCTTCAGCTGGGGGACTGCATTGAGTCCTCACATCGCCTGCGTGGACGAGTGGCCTCACCATGACATGGGGAGCAGCAGTGGGGACCGCTCGCTCAGCTGACTCCAGGCCAGGGGAGGACTTCATAGAAACCACCACCTCTGGCACTGCAGCATGGGGGCCTCCTATGCTCTGAGCTTTGGGGAATGAGCACACACTATTTTTGTAACCAGAAAAGCAAAGCCAATTTCCCACAGCAAGGAGAAGGCCTATGAGGGCAGGAACTCTGTGCCGCCCTCCATGGGGTGCGGCCAGCTCTGAGCCCCGCTGCTGCCACATCCCGCCCACTCAGCCCCTCAGGGTCACCGCCCACTGACCCTGCCACTCTGGGTCCCCAGCCCCAATGACACCCAGCTGTGGGGCCCAGCATGTCCTCAGACAGCTACACAGATGTGAGCCAGGCTCACCCTGGGGAGATGCCTCAGGGATGCCAGGACTTCTGACTTCTGCAGGGGTCAGTTGGCAGGGGCCGTGCCATCTTCCTGTTCCCCCAGCCCTGTGCACACAGCCACCCTCCCAAGAAACCCCTGGCCCAAGCCCCACTCCCTGTGGTAGGATGGCCAGTCTGTGCCTCAGTGCACTCGCAGGCCACCACATACCTGGCGTTGCCATCGTAGCCAGCAAAGATCCACAGCTTGTCACTGTACACTGTGGCACCATGGGCCGACCTAGCGACCGGCAGCCTGGAGCATGAGGAGGGGTGAGCGGTGAGCCCCCAGCACACACCTGAGCCCCACAGCCCCAGGAGGCCTGGGCAGGGGCCACAGCCTGGCCAGCCCGCTGGGAATAAGGGACAGCACCAGAGGCCAGGGCAGCTGGACGAGGATTCCCACGTTCAAGGGCACAGAGCCCCCTCCCAGCTCCCACCCAATATCAAGGGGTGCTGGCAAAGCAGGCCAGAGACACGCTCATCAACAGGAACTTTGGTCCCTTCTACTCTCGGAAAGGAGGGATCTGAGAGCTTGGGGGAGGCTCAGACTGGAGCAGGTGGGAGTTGCCACCCGCTCCCAGCTCTGGCCACTGTGCTGTGCGCCCGGGACTCTCTCCTCTGGGCCTCAGGCTCTCCATCTGTAATTCTCCAGGGGCTGATTCAGGCCCACTGCCTCCCAGGACCCAGAGGGGCTGCTGGCATAACCCCAGAGGTCTCAGCAAAAACTCTCACCGTCCTTCAATTTTCCATTCTGTCCACTGTCCAGTTGCAAACTTGTATTCAAAGAGGTCATTTTTATTCTTCAAGTTAGAATTGGAATAAATGTCCCCTGTGTAGCCCCCTGTAAAGAGAGTGAGAAGCCGTCACACCCAAAAGCAGCAATTCAGCCTTCAAAGCCCAGGAGGTGGGGGCAGAATCAGGCCTCGGTTACAATGTACTCTGGGGCCCCTCCAAGCTAGGGGAGCACCTCGTGCCTGCTTGCCTCTGCACGAGGCTCTGGGGACAGATGGGCAGAACCCTGTTCCTTGCTCCTGGTTGGGAGGGGAACCGCCTCCTGGCACAGCTAGAGACAGACAGCTCCACCCCAGGGAGATCAGGCTGGTCAGGGAGACCCAGCAGAGGAGCTCAGAGGACTCAGGCAGAAAAAGCTGACGGTGCAGAGAGCACAAGCACAGCAAGTGACCAAGGCTGGAAGGGTGGAAGGGAGGGCAGCACAGCTTCAGGCCGGGGGGGAACAGCTCACCAAAGACGAACATGCTGCTGCCATGGACGACGGCCGAGTGGTGGTAGCGGGGGGCGGGAGGGGTCCCGGTAGTGAACGCCCTGGTGGGGGGACAAGGGGCAGTAGTTGTCAGCAGGGCAGCCCCCACCACCCACAAACTTCCTTTTACTTTTGCATTTTGAAGGTAATACCTGTTTCATCACAGAAACCCTTTAAAAATTGCCAATATGGAAAAAAAAGAGAAAACCAGCCAGCACAACATATATAATCCCTTTGCAGAAACCACCATCCACACCTTGAAGGCCCTCATTCTCCCATGCAATGTTTACCCCTCTGAGTAATTTTTAATGGAATCACGTGGTAGGTATTTTGGAATCTGCTCTTTCCGTGGGTCTCTGCTGCTCTGGAATCGTCCACATCTGATCCCCACAGCTGCTCCATGTTCTGCAGCTCGGGGCTCCACATGTTTTATTTATGGAATTAAAAACCCATTTATACTGCTTTCCCAGGGCTGCTCCTTTCAGAGTTTTATACTTAAGCAATTCTTGTAAACAAGGTACTAGGGATTGGAGGTACCCAGGACCTCATGCGTGATATGAACTCTACCACTGACCTATACCCCACCCCCACCATACATAAGCAATTTTTAACAAAGAGTTATAAAGTCTTGAGTGTGAGTGATTTTTAAACTAATCTGCAACTCTTGGCCATACTGTAAAATCACATGTGAGAGAAACATATAAACGTCCACAGCAACCCCAGCACCACCCGGGTGTCGGGGCAGACGCTGGGCAGTGGGCCCGGCTTGGCAGCTGTGGGTCCTGGACCTGGGCATCCTTCTCCATCACAGAGGGGCAGTGAGTCCCCACCCCAGGGGGCTGCACCCAGAGCTGCGGCAGAGCCCGGTGCAAGGGCAGCCAGAACAGCTCAGGAGGAAGCCCAACATCTCTGGATCCTGGGATACTTATCTCCCCTCAGCTGTGAGCCACTCCCAGATGGGAGCTGGGCTGGACCAGATGGGCACAAATCCACCACGCTCAGCGAGAGCAGGCGTCTCACTCAAGGCTGCACAGCTGGGGAGGGTGGCCAGGACTGGCAGGCTGCCCACTGCCCATGTGGGGTCTCCTGGCAGAAGATGGGCTCCCCGGGGCAGGGAGGGGAGGGGAGGCACTACTGCCAGCCTCTGGACAGCCCCCTGCAGCAGCAGACTCCATCCTGGAAGGCCCCAGCAGCTGGTGGCCGCCCTGGCTGGTGAGGCAGGCCTGGTGACTGATGGGCTCTCCTGAGGCAGAAGCTAAGGACTCACAACCAGATCAAACAGACCCCTTATATAACAGGACTCAGGCTAACCACTCTCAGCTGTGGACTGGAAAAGACAGCCAAGAAAGAGAAGGACTTGCTGAGCAGCTCTGGGAGAGGCGGCCCCCGGATGTGGTCATCTCCTCCTTGAAGTCCCTCTGGCTTTCCCAGAGCAGGACTCAGCTGGCAGTCAGGCCCCAGCCTGGTGCTCTGCGCCTGCAGAAGGAGGGGCTGGAGCCGGGGACACCCACCTGCACCAGGAGCAGTCCTTCACGTCGAACCGAAGAAGGTCATTGAGCATTGTCTTCCTGAAAAACAGCCAGGGACCCGGGAGATGGACGCTGCAGCCCAGGGGTGCGGGCAGCTGTTTGGGGGACTCAGCCAGGACCAGGCAACCAGCTGATGCCCAACGGACCACAGAGGTGACCCCAAAGGAAGCTCCCCAGCTGGTGGGGGACCTGGGCCTGCCATGTAGGCAGGATCAGCAGGCCTGGGGTCAGGACACAAGCATGATCCTAGGCATCTCATACCTCACCCCAGGCTCCAGAATCCCCACCCACATTCCCGCTGGTGTGCCCCGACCCCCCTTCTCTGAGGCTATGTCCATGTGTTAGGGGAGGCCCCTGCCCCTCTCTCTCTCTTCCTGCCACCTCTTTATGGCAAAGCCAACGAATTCACTACATTAAAGACACAATAAAGTGGAAAGCAAATGCACCAGCCATCACATCACTGAACAAGACCCGCGTGTTACCACCCAGCCCTTGTCAGTAAGACAGAAGAAGGGCATGGACCCAACAGGAGCCCAGCATCCCTGCACCCGGGCCTCACTCAGTCTCTGCCTCCAAGAAATAGCCTGGGTGATAAAAGAGCCCGCCTGAGGCCACACAGCCAGGCACCCGGGACCTGAGAAGCAGAGGTATGACTGTAGTCCTCCCCTCTCCCATTTGCACCCATCTCCCACCCCCACGTCACCCCACCCCCGCTGAGCTACAGGAGGCCGTCTCTCTCTGTACCCAGTTGGTCTTTACAAAGTTGCAACTAGAATGAGACAAATTGTCATCCTGTTTCTTAGTGTCACATTGTAGAAGCAATGTTTCTGCTTCTTGCTACACAGCTGCCATATCAAGTCCACCTGCTGCAGAACAGTCCTGGGGATGTTCCCACCTCCTGCCCTGTGCTGGACACCAGGACTTTTCTGGTTTGGGGGATTCTGGTTAAGGCTGCGGTAAACATCTGTGGGCAGATGCCTCTTCTTGATTTCATTCCTTCCCTTAGAGTGGCAAACATTTAGTGAATTGTCTAGGTGCTGAGATACAGGTCTAGCCCTGGCTGAGGAGACAGGTAATAAACAGCATCTGTGGGCTCTGGGGACCAATGGAGCCACTAAGAGGTGCAGAAGGGAAGGGGAGGGCTGCTGGCTGGTCCAGTTGGTCCAGGTGTTGGGGGAAAGCCTCACTCACAGATTTAGAGGGCCAGGAAAAGTGGGAAATAGGGAACAGCCAGCATAAGGGCCTGACTGGAAGGATGCATGGTACATTCTGAACACAGCTAGGCAGAGGTGTGGCCCAGCAGGACTGAAGGGAAGGATGAGTGATGTGCAAACACCACATCCTCAGGGTCAGGGACCCTCCTGTCCTGAGCCCCTCAGCCTGCACTCACTGACCCTCAGGAACACCCTGTAAAAGCAGAACATGGGACCATCCCTCTCTACAGAGAAGACAAGGGTGCGGTTGGTGCCATTAAGCCGCCTGCCCAAAGCCACAAAGATGTAACCTGAACTGAGCCTTGTCTGTCCAGGAGGCCACGCTTCAGACCCACAACCAGCAGGCTCCCACCAAAGAAAACCAGCCAGAGTTTAACTGGGAACCATTCATGGAATGGAGATGTGCCCACCCACCGAAAGTTGGGTCGTTGCCAGGAAAAGTGATAAGCCAGGAATTTACAGCAACACAGGAAAACCAGTTATGAAAGTGAAAAATGTGGGAAATAGATAAATCAGTATCCCCCATACTTTCTCAACTACAACATGAACATGTGTATGAGGCCTAGAGGGGAGGGGCAGCAGCCAGGGCGTGTGTGGATGTGCTTCTGTCAACGCTGTGTGCTCTCACTCAGAATGAGAGGGATGTTTCTGCATCCTGAGTATGTGTTACCCCCTGGATGTGGTGCTGAGAACCCTGAGCACCGGGAATCTCAGACTGGGAAACTGAGGCTGAGCGCTTAGCTAACACCTGGAAAGACACTAGAGGAGCTGCAGAGGCCACCATGCTTCTCCCTCCCTGATCCAGACACACTCACCCGTTGTCTCCACCAAATACATAGATGGCATCTTTATAGGCCACCACTGTGTGCTTGCTACGCCTGGAAAGAGAGGGGTGGGTGGCAGTGAGGCCAGGACACTCCAGCGGGCACCCAAGGAATGAGACTGGCACTGGGGCTACTACACAGGTCAGATAACACCTCTCAAATGCCAAGGTCAATGAAGACCCCTAAATTCCACCAATATCCCCAAAGAACTGCATGTGGGGACCCCTGACACTCCCACCGCACTGCAGATCACCTGGGACCCACAAACACAACTTAACTCTCATACCCTGTCCTGGGCCACCCCACTCCGGGATTCCCTCGGAAGTCCCTCTCCTGCCCTGGACATCGACCTGGACCTCCCTCCCCAGCCCCCGCCACCATACACACACACATTTATTACCAGGTCCCGCCCCAGGACATCACGGCCCGGCCTCCTCCCTGCGCCCCGCCTGGGACTCCCTCCGACACCCCCTCCCCAGGGCCCCTAGGACCCCCGCGCCCCGCCGTACCGGGCCCCCACGAACTCGTCGCAGGGCGGGAGGCGCCGCCAACGATGCACTGTCTCAAAGGGCCCGAAGTTTAGCGTCAGGTACTCAACACTGTCCGAGCAGCTGTGGTCAAAGTCCACGCTCGGGGCCACCTTGGACCGCGCGCCGCCAGCCAGGGCCCCGGCCCCGATCGGGACCCCCGCGCCACCCGGCCCAGCCATGCCGGGTCCGCGCCCGATGGGCCACCGGGTCCGTGGGACGTTCGGCCACCGCCCCGGGCCGCCCCCGCGGGACTACATTTCCCGGCGATCCCTGTGCCGACGGCGCCGCACTTCCGGCCGGCGCCGCACTCCGGGATGCCCGCACTTCCGGGCAAGCCTAGCGGCCGGGAAAACCCCAAACCGCTCTGCGCGGCGAGTGCGTAGCCTTCCGAGGAGCACTTCCCGCGAAGCGCGGGCGCGCGATCCCCACTCGGTGGTCGCGGCGCCACGTCCACAGCCCCGCCCGGCTCGCACTTCCGCGGCGCCGCTCCCGGCATGCTCTGTGCATGTGGCTCTGCCTCGATCGTCCGCCGCCCAGGGATCCCAGGCGGAGGGTTCCGGGCTCGCAGTGGCCCCCACGGCCGCCCCACCATCCCCTGCCTGCTGTGCTCCCCGGCGGGGCTGGCCCCCGGTCTCCCATCGGCTTTCGTTTCCTCTCGGCTTTCTTTTCCGCCCGGAGGCAGCGTGGCGTTGAGGCTCAGGATTCTCAGTTCTACTCTAGCAGCGCATCAGCTGCTTCACTGGCGAAATGGGCTTTCAGGAAGCCCAGGCTGCCATCAGGCTGGGTCTGTCTCGGACCCAGCTCCTCAGCCCTAAGTGGGCCAATGCCCCCCCAAACGGCCAAGCGACAGCTGCCTCTGACCTCTGAAGAAGCACTTCCTGTCTCAAGCCCTTCTCTCGTGCTGTCCCCTCTACCTGGAGTGCCCTTCCTTCAAAATCCAGATCCAAGACATTGGTCTGAAGAGCCTTCCCTAACCCCGAGGACAGAGTCAGTTGCTACTGGGCACTCACAGGTGTGACACTGAGTTCTGTGGTCCTGCCTATCTCCCCATCATCTGCTTTCTCCCTGGTGAGAGTTTGCCCAGTTACAGTGGAAGTCACACAGACTGCAAATGTGTGCTTTTTAATTTTAAGATAATGTCTAATATGTTGCAGGGTCCTACAGGGGACCAGTCCCAATAGAGGGAGAAGAGGCAGGGCTGGTCCCGGCTCCACCGCCAGCCATCAGTGGCACTGGGTGCCTTGGGTCGTGAGCATCTCCTGGAGGCCTCGGAGGCCTCTCTGGAGGTGAGCCAGGCAGCAGAAGGCAAGCACCGGGAGGGCTCAGGTTCTGCCCTGGAGGATCCTGGGAAACTGGAGATTGGCACATGCCCCCGGGGCTTGGGCTCTGTCCCTGGCGCCCCAGCGTGCCTGCCCAAGTCTGCTGCATGCGAGCTCAGGATCCTTTTCCTGTGAGCCAGGACATGTCTCCGGTCCTGCAGGAATGAGGGAGGAGGAGTGAGGACTGGAGGGAGCAGGCTCCCCTGCTGGGCAGCATGAGCAGCTGGCCCTTGAAGAGAGCAGGGAGCTGTTGGAGGCCCTGGTGCCCAGCAGGGATGTGTACTTGGGCAGAGAGGGAAAGACCACACAGTGCAGACTCTGGGCTGAGGTGGGAAAGGCTCAGAACGGTCAACAGGAAGGAGAGGACACGTACTTGCTGTGCAGCACAAACAGCCTTTGCGAAGGCAAGAGGGAGAGACAGAGAAGGCCAGGGAGAGAGCGTGTCATTCATCATGTCCCAGCCTGAGGCCCACTCTTGTCCCATGGCCTCCAGGCTTTCCCAGCCTTGGGGTCTCTATGTAGGCAGGTCGAGTCCACAGGGTGCTTCCCGTTGGCTCCATGCCAGGATGAGGGTAGTGGCTGGTGTCCAGTGTCCCTCAGACCTGAACAACCGCCCCACGATTCTGTGCAGGGTGTCCCCAGGGACACCACTAGCTGCATTTCCTCATGGTTGTTTCAATCACGTCCAGTGTGGTGTCCAGGCCCAATGACTGCACAAGTACTGGGCCTGGACCCTTCCCCACAGCACTGGTCCTGCTGTGCAAAACAGCTTCTGTCCCTTCTAGCCCCCTGGAGCACAAATAACTGGCCCACCCCCGAACCACAACCCTTTCCCTGTTCCATGCCATACCCCTATAGCCCTGGGAGCCACAGACCTATGGGGACCCAGGGGAGGGGGGTGCAGGGGAGGGCCCTTCAGGGCTGTGGGGGCAGTTGGCTGCCAAGACCTCGGGGGACTTCTTCCCCCTCCCCAAGGTCTCCAGTGCCCACACTCACTCCACCTCCCGCTTCCGGATGGTGCGGCCTGAGGCCAGCACCTCAGCCACCTTAGACACGATGGGATCGTAGTTCATGCTGGCCACCGAGATCACCTCGTCGCCTCTGCAGGGAGAGGTGCCAAGCCTGAGGACTGTCCAGCAGCAGGCCCCATCCTTGGAGACCCTGACACACTCACGTCCACCTGGGACCCAGGGAGTCTCTCACCAGGGACAGCACCCCCTGCTGCACATTGAACCCCTCGGCCCAGCACAGCTTTCTGCTTCTGCGGGACCCCAAAGAGGATCCAGCCTTCCTCCCCAGTTGGGGTCTGGGCTGGGATCTGTTCTCGGATCTCTGCTCTCTACCTGTGTCACTTTCCTCGGTGTAAAAGTGGGTTGTCGTTGGGGGAAAGTACGGCTCAGTGGTAGAGAGCGTGCTTAGCATGCACGAGGTCCTGGTTCAATCCCCAGTACCTCCATTAAAAATAAAAAAATAAATAAACCTAATTACCTCCCCCCCTAAAAATTACAAAGTAATACTAATAAATAAAAGTAGGATGTTGACACCCACCTCCAAGAGCTGTCCTGAAGATAAAGCGTCCTTCAACATGGGGCGGGGCGGCTGTCACACCCTGTCCCCGCGGGCTTCTGCCTAGCGGCCTCCCTTTGCCACTCAGCCCACCTCCCACCGTCCAGAGAACCAGGTAAGCCCCTTCCTCTGGAGCAGAGCTTCTCCGGACCGTCCCCCTTCCCGACTGAGTGCCCGCTGCTTCGCGCCCGTGCTCCACCCCGTTGCTCTCACTTGGTGTAAAAAGCCACGAACTTCAGCTCGTCCAGGTCCCCTTGGATGATGACGTCGTCGAAGCCTTCTCCGTACCCTGCGGGCCAGGCGGAGGGGACGGGGCTTCACGGGTCCATGCCCAGTGTCCCTCTAACTCTGCCCTGGACCCCCAGGCCCCGACCCCCCGCCCATTGGGGACGTCCTGGCCTGGCCCCCAGCGAGTTCCCGGCTTCCACCTGCAGCAGTCATGGCCCCGCCCGCAGATGCTCCTAGCCCCGCCCTAACCTCCAAGCCCCGCCTCCGCACTCCGCCACACCTGGGCCCCGCCCGCGTCCAAGGCCCCTGGTTACCTGCGTAGCGCAGGCTCTTGCCGAACATGGAGGTCCACAGGTAGGGCACCGTGCTGATCTCTGCCTCCTGTGCCAGCATGTTCTGGGCTGCCACGCGCCCTGTGTGTCCCAGGGTGGTGAGAGCCCTGATCTGAGCCCTCACCACCCCTCCACTGTCCGCCCGGGCTCTCTGGGGATCCCAGACATGGGAGACTACTCCTCCTCGCCTCCCCAGAAGTAAAGAGGCACGTCTCTGCTCAACCCACTGCCCACCGCTGGTTGCAGATGAGGGGTGCAGAGGGGGACATGGGGCCCCAAACCGGCCACTTAGATGCTTCTCAGCAGAATCTGAATGAAGTGGCTGCCCTGGGCCTGGAAGGTTGGTGGCCCGGCACCATTTCAGGTGCGCACACACAACAAATCCGACAGGGCAGGTCTGAGGAGGGAGGTAGGAGAATGGGGCACGGGGTCCAGGGAAGCAGAGGTGACAGCCACACTCAGGGCTCAAGATGGAAGAGCCAGTCTGGATGAGGCCCCAGTAGCTGGAGGAACCCCCGTAGCTAGATGTCTCTGAGAGTCCCCTGGACCCTTCCAGGCAAACCTCAATTATATTCAGCTGATGAGTAGCTTTTTCTTTCCTAAACCCTAGCACCAGCTTTAGACCTTGGACCTGAACAGAAATTGGTAGCAGGACTGGGATTTCATGCACAGATGCTCAGACAATGCACAGGCAGAGGAAGGGGAGGTGGCTGCCCTCTGAGGCACCTGCAGCTGAGGGGTCCAGACAAGGTGTGCACAGTAACTGCCCCATGTGAGGGGGAGGCTGTTCCCCAGAGAGCATAGCAGGTTCCCAGGCCCAGCTGGCCAGCTCCCAGGGGCCTGCACCCGGCAGCCGGGTTCACAGAGCCAGTTAAGTGGCCCAAGGGAGACAGAATCAGGGGCTGGCCTGTGTCCTACCAAACCCCTTTCTCTCTCCCCAGGTGACTGCACAGCTTGGTGAGAAATTCTGCAGAACATGTGTCTCTGAGGACAAAAGGAAAGGAGAGGCTGGTGGAAGGACACCTGGGGTGGGGCGCTGTCACTGGCGGAATGGGGTGTCCTGAGGGCACTGGAGGGAGGTCTCCAGCTGGGAGGTCTTTGTGAGCCTGTGCCATCACCTGGATGAGGCAGGCCAGACAGGCCACTGCAGAGCCTTGAATGGCTGATCCAGTGACCAGGACCCAAGGCCAGGACTCTGGAACAGCCTTCCACCCCAACCCTGCCTCGGAGCTGGCGGTACCCTGGGCGTGGGCCATCTGCCAGTGTGGGATGTTCACTTTCCGGTTGTTCCTCCAGCCCAGGGGGAAGGTGACGGCATCGCCAGCTGCAAACACGCCCGGGATGTTCGTCTGCATCATCTGTGGGGAGAGGGCCCAGGGCTGGTGGGTGGGATGGGGGCCCTGACCCAGCCCCCCCACAACCCCGGCCCAGCACCCTGCCCACCTACCCCACCCAGTCCCACCTTGTTGACAGGGATGAAGCCTCGGGAATCCAGGCCGATGCCACTCTGCCTCAGGAAGCCTGTAGCGGGCACTGCACCTGGTGGGACAGGGGCCACCATGTCCCCTCCCCAACCCTCCTCCTGCCTCACTGCTCTCCACAACCAACACCCTTCACTCCCATGATCCAGCCCCAGACAGATCACCCAGTGGGCTGCCCACCCTGTGCCTTCACGTCCTGTCCCCTCTGCCTGGACCCCCACAGACCCTGGGGTCTCCTATCAGGCCTCAGGTATCGCCTCCTCTGAGAAGCCCTCCAGGAAGCCCCTGGTGGGGTTGGCAGGCTGTGTCTCCCCACCCCGTGCTGCCACCTCCCAGCTTGTCCCTCCCCAAACTGGCACCTCAACTAGACCAAGGGCCCGTTAGAGGCTTGTCTGTTTCCCACACGGGGCAGGCGAGGAGTCAAGTATCACTGGGCAGGGGTCATTGGGAGCATCCTCTAGGCCAGGCCCAAAGTCACTCGTGCGTGTGCGCAGGAGTCTCTGCTCACTGTCAGCCACCTGCTCCTCACTCACCAATGCCCACCACACAGACATCAGCCCTCACGACCTTGCTGCTCTTCAGCACGACCTCCTTCAGCTGTGGAGAGTGGGTGGTGAGCAGATCCCAGGCCCAAGGAGAGGGGACAGAAAGTGGCAGGGGCAGGGAGAAGGGCCCACCTTTCCCTCCTGGGCCCGCAGCTCCGACACCTCCGTCTGCATGTAGAACTTGACCCAGTTGTTCTCAAACATCTGTCGGGGTTGGTGGGCAGGTGGGCAGGTGGGCAGGGGTGAGAGTCTGACCGCTGGGTGCCCGGATCAGGTTCCAAGGGCCCAGCTCCCTGCCCGCTGGGCTCACCTTCATCAGGGCACGGCCCACACGCTCGCCGAGCAGCCTCCTGAAGGGCGTCTCCTCCAGCTCCACCACCGACACCGAGTGGGCCTTCTCCGTCAGGTAGGCGGCCACCTCCATCCCTGGGGCCGGGATGGGGTGGCAGCTGGCACCAGTGCCTCCCAGGCCTGGCCACGCCCCCTGACCGCCCCCCACAACCCCAGCTGCTCACCCAGGAAGCCAGCTCCCACGACCACAGCGTTGCGGCCCCGAGCCAGCCTCACCACGCGGTTGGCATCCTCAGGTGTCCGGATCGTGAACACGTTCTCCACATCTTTGCCTTTGCAGCTCAGGGTCTTAGGGCTGGGACGTGACCAGAGTGAGCGAGGGTCTTGCAGCACCCCAAGCCCTCCCCAGTGCCTAGCAGGGGCGTGGGGGATGCCCCGCCCACCTGCTCCCGGGCGCCAGCAGCAGCTTGCTATACTCCAGCTTGAAGCCGTCCTTGAACACAGCCTTCTTGTTTCTCACATCCACTGTAACCACCTGCAACCCCGCCGGCGGAGTGTGGCTAGGGCCCTCAAGGGCCTGCACCATGCCCAGAGCCACCAGGCCCTCTGAGCCACTCCCAGGGGCTGCTCCCGCCACCTGGATGAACCTCCCTCCTGCACTTAGCAGCTCCTCGTCCCCTGTAACCACCTTCCACTCAAAGCCCTCCTGATGTTCCCAAGTGCCAGCCCCAAGCTAACAGTCCGTGTACCCACGCTGGGGCTCTGCGTGTACCCATGACTGCCAGGTCTGGAGCACCACAGGTGCCTGGAGGGCAGAGCGTGTCCACACTTCCAGGGGCCTCATGCCCTTGACAGTTCCCACAAAATCTTCCCCGGACCTGCTCCTCAGCCTTGCTCATACCTGGGCTTCGGTGAGCACCTCGATGCCATGCGCTCGGAAGAACTCCTTGGGTCTCAGGGCCAGGTGCTCTGGCTGTGTGTCCAGTGACTGCAGGAGACGCTAGCTTCAGATGGGGCCAACCATTGTCCCATTTTACAGCCAAGGGCCAGGAACCCAGGGAGGGTTGGGCAGCCTTGGGTCGCACAGGGGCCGCAGGATAGAACTCAACAAACCAGATCTCTCTGGGGCAGCATAGAGGGGCCTGGCACGAGCAGAGAGGGCAGCTGGTGAGACCCCAAAGGGCAACAAGCAAGGGTCCCAGTGGACCTAACTGCCTGGGGGACATGGGTCTGGCCCTCTCTGGCTTCATTCCTCACCCGCTACATACCTTGCTGAGCTTGGGCCGGTCGTAGGGAAGGTGCCGGTCCAGCGTGCACAGGACAATCCTGTCTGAGAAGCCCTCCTGCCGCAATGTCTCTGCACACACCAAGCCTGCTGCCCCTAAGGGGAGGGGACTGGGGATCAGGAGCCACCTCTCCCCGACCCCACCCTGCCCTTGGTGACACCACCACCAACCTGCGCCCACAATGAGCACATTGGTGCTGCCACTGTGGCCAGCGCTTGGAGAGATGCATGTGGCCATCACCTTGGTCCTCCGCTGTAGCTGCAAAGCCTGGGGGTGGCCAGAGAGTGGGGGCAGCTGGGAGCTGGGGACGCCGTCCTCCCAATGCCATCACCCCCTCAACTCCACAGGCCAGATCCTGCTGCTCCAGTGCAGCCTCACCTTCACCATGCAGCTCTTCCCTCTGCGCCCCAGCCACACTCGCCAGAGTCCCGCCCACCACGGGGCCTTTGCACATGCTATTCCCTGGGCCCAGAGGCCCTCCTGGCCTCTCTCATTGGCCTGAGATGAGAGCTACCTCCTCACCTGCTTGCTGGCCCGGACATACACCTTCTCCTTCTCAATCTTCACCTGCAAGGGCTGTGTTGTTCAGGACCAGGCTCTGGGGTGCTCCAGTCCCCAACCCTGCACCCCCAGGCTCCTACCCCGCTGCACACCCAGCCCCACCTGGAACTTGTGCAGACTGTCCAGGCCAGGGAAGTCCTCCAGGTCTCCGGTGCTGATGTTGAAACAGGCCCCGTGCCAGGGGCAGCGCACATGGCCACGGGACAGCACTCCTACGAGGGGGCAGAGCTAGACTGAGGCCACCGGCAAGAGCCCCTCTCCAAGGACCCCTGTGTCCCAGCACCCCTGGCTTTTCCTCACAGCCCAGGGGCCCTGCTGACAGGTGGGGTCTAAGGCCCGGTGGAGCAGGGGCGGAGCATCCCTTCCACCTACCCCCTGTATGCACTGAACAGCTCACCTTTCACCAGAGGCGCACCATAGTGGGGGCACTTGTGGCCCAGCGCATGGAGCTCCCCGTTGTCCTTCACCAGCAAAACCTTTCCCCAGCCCAACTCCACTTCCCGCATCCTGGGGAGGGGCTGCCCTGAGAAGTCAGGTCACTCCAGACACCACTTCCTCCCCATGCCCAGCCTTCCAGGGAGCAGCCCCCAAACAGCAGGAGCCACCAAAACGGTTGTGGCCGTGTGCCCCTTCCAGGCCTCATTGCTTGTCTCCCACAACAGCCTCTCACCCCCTCCCAGGCCCAGCACCCACTGGCCATTCTCCAGGTCCTTGATGTGGCAGACAGCGGCCTCCACGCAGTCCTGAGTGCTGGGGTAGGGGTGGGGGGCAGCCAGGCGCTCCTCTGCATGGAAGTGGCGGGCCGTGCCGTTACCCTGGTAGGCCCGGGGGCTGCCCTTCCCACTGGCGGACAGCTCCTCCTTGCCCCGCTCCTTCTCTGGCAGCACCACTTCGATCTTGAGCTCCACTGCGGACAGACAGACGTGCGGGGTAGGTGGGGGATGGTGATGAGTCCCCAGCCCACCCAGCCCTCGCCCTCCCAACCAGCTCTGAGCGCGGGTTTTCCCCACTCCTCGACCTTTCCAGAAAGCCATGTGAGCCACAGACCGGAGGCTGAGCAGGGGTGGCCCCGGGTCAACTTGAATTAATTTCTGCATGTTTCCTTTTTCACTAACAAAATTAGTCAGGGGGCACACATGAGGCTCATTCAACCCTGAAACTGTGCTTCCGTTAGGAATTTAGGTGGAGGTGAGAACCCGGTGCCCCAGAGCCTTGCTGACTCCGAAGGCCCAGCCTCCGTGGAGGACTATGACCGACATCCCTGAAGACTCGGGGGCAACGTGTTAGGTCCTACTCCAGTGACAACTGGGTGTCCAAAACGAGATGCATTCTGTGAATCTGAATGACGGGAAATTGAGGGTTCCATAGGCGTGAAGTTTTTGCAAAATTAAAAAAAAGTGTAGGCAACATAATTTCAACTTCTTAAAAATTAAAAAATAATTTTTATTAATTTTAAAATTCTCACCAGTTAGAGAATTTTTCATCTTTTACCAGGTGTTGGGTTTCAGCATCTTTGTGTTCAGGAGACTTGGAGGTGAACCCCACCCAGGTGAAGGGACCAGCGCCCCCATCCCCCACCCTCCAGTGGGGCCTACTCTCAAGGGAAGAGGGGAGTTAACTAAGATTGTCATTTTCTTCTTTATGCTTCTCTGCATTTTCCGAATTCCCTACAACTTGCCTGGGGTATTATTCTAATTAGAAGGGAACAATAAACAGAACTTTGAACAGTGATAATCTGGACTCCTGGGCTGCAGCTGTGAGGAGCAGGGCTGAGTGATGGAGACCGGTGTCTGGGCAGGAGTCACCTTCGAGGGCACGTCCCCCAGACCTGACACTACAGGGACAAAGAACCGGGTCACACCTCAGGGCCCTTGCCGTGCAGTTCCTGGGCCTGGGCTGCTGTCCTGCTCTGCCCTACCTGGCTCCCCTCGGCCTGGCCACCGAGACACAGCCCCTGCCTGTCCCTCATCTCGTGCTGTGTTAATCCCCCACCCAGGCCTGGCCCCTCATTCACCCTCCTGGCCTAGCCCTCCCCACCGCACCTTCCCCCACCAGGCACTGCATGGGGCAGGGGTGAATCTGCGCTCCGTGGTTCCAGCAGGGCCACCACGCTGAGGTTGTGTCAGGTGGAGGGGTTGTGGGTGGGGTGGGTTTTTTCCCTTCATTTTCCACACTTTATGTAATGGTGTTAGAATGTTTTCAGAAGAATTAAAAAGAAAAATACTTTGGACTCAGCTGACACCAGCTATGTGAGCTGTGGAGTGGGAGTTCACAGGAACAGCCTGGCAGGGGCCCAGATGACAGCCCAGCCAGGCTGTTTTCATCCTCTACCTCCTTCCAGAAGGCCCTGGGGCGCTCGCTGATGTGGTCTAAAGGGAAGACACTAAGTCAGGGGCAGCGGAGGAAAGGGCCCCTTTGGGCAGATGTCTTCATTATAAAACAGAGAGCACGAGTCTATCTCTTTGATGATAGTGAACACTAAGCAAACAATACATGTAACCCAGAGTAGAAGCTCAACAGATGAAGTTGGGCAGTAGTGTTTTATTGATTCACTCTGAGCCTCCTGGTGGCCATGGCAAAGAGGGAAAGCCTTTAGGTAGTGCTTGTGGCCAAGATACCTGCTTCCGGCTAGTTCTGAGCTTAGCAAAGGCCTAGCCTGGAACACTTCTTACTAGGAACACAGTGAGTAGGGAGGGAGCTTAGGAAGACCATTCTAACATGCTCCAAGCCACAGGGGTGAGCAAGCAGAAAGTGAAGAATTTGCACAAGGATCTTCTGCTTCTTCTGGTCTCCTTGTGGCCCCTCCTGGCCTGAACACTCTCACTTCCACACCCTAAAATTCCCTGTGACCTGCCCAGTGTGGGCGCCTGGGGCCTGAGCTCCTGCCCTGCTGCCACAGTCCACAGGGAGCCCAGCCCCCCAGAGAGGGGCTTATCACATTCCTGCCCTGTGCTGAGCACAACAGCACACACAGGGGCACAATTATGAGTCCTATTTCATACATGAGAACACAGAGGCTCAGAGAAAGGAAGTCACCTGCTCAAGGCCACACAACAGAACAGTCAGGGCTGGCTTTGGGCTCAAGAACCCCAGGACTGCCCTAGGTGTGGCAAGAGCGACCAGCCTCTCTACTGGGAGTCCTGGGACCAGGGGTCTCGGTAGGCCAGCCTTTTGAGGCCCTTCAAAGAAAGCTTCAGGTGGCAGAGTCTGCCCAGGGGCCCTGCCAGCTTAGCACTTCTACAGGAGCCCAGGAGGAGGCTGGCTGGCATCCTCCTGCCCACTTCTGATGGGAGAGAGTTGAGGTCAAAACAGTGGACATCATCTGCCTGAGGGCATGGGGATGAGGGGAGGGAGGCGCAGGCTCAGGTGGGTCCCTCTGCCTGGCAGGGTGTCACAGGTCTCCTCTGGCCCCCAAGTTCTCCCTCAGACCCAGGAAAAGGAGAAAAGCTCATGGGTTCCAAGGTAATGGAGCCCATGTGTATCTGGTAAGGGGAGCTGGGGCAAGCTGGCCAGTGACCTGGGCAGGTGGCAGGGCACTGACTGCGCACTAGAGAGGCCTCTCTGAGCTTTGGTTTCTTCATCTGTGCCATGCCAGCACACCCATGCTTTCCTGGGTGTTGTGAGGAGGGAAGAGGGAAGTGAGGGGGGAAGGAGAGCAGACGTGGGCATTTCCCAGCACCCCGGGGCACCACTGCCCCCTCCTTGCTGGAACTACTTGGGTCAGGTGGGGTGGAGGTTTCCTCTACAAATAGGGAAGTGCGCCCAGAGAGGCCAAGGAGGTAGCTGAGGGTCACACAGAGGGTCAGAAGGAAAGGGTGAAAAGGGCCAGGGCCTGTCACGCCACCTCACAGCAACTTCCAGGGGTCAGGCTTCTTTTGTAGGGGGAAAGCTGAGGCTCAGAGAAGTCACACAGTGGATGAGGGTGTCCCCAGAGCCCCCTTCCCCAGCCCTGAGGGACACAGCTCCTCTCCCCAAACCTGAAGCAGGAGGAAACTTCCCCTCCCCTTCTGCTGTTATCTCCCCCACCAGCATCCTAAGCCCCCAGTAAAGAGGCCTCCAGCCCCCCCATTCCTGCCCGCGGCGTTAACATTCGGAGGGAGCCGGCTGCAGCCCAGGCTGACCTACTTCGGAGGCAGAGGGGGAGGGGGTGGAGGAAGGTGGCAGGAGGCGGGAGGGAGGGGGGAGGGATGAGGCCAGGAGAGAGGAGGTACCTGGCTTGGGCTTGGAGAAGCAGCCGCCCATGGCGAGTGGCCCGCAGCCGGGTGGAGAACAGGCCCACAGGTGTCGGGCTGTGGGAGGCCTAGGGAGCCCCTGGTGGGGCTGGACCCCCTGTGGCCCTTAGAGACGCTGGGCCTGCCATCCCACCGGGAGCTGCCTCCAGGACCTGGGGGGAGACAGGGGCGTCTGTGGGTACCAGGGCTTTGATGAAGTCTGTGGGTAGAGACACAGAGAGATCCTGTGGGGGCTTCTGAGAGAGGAACCACACCATGGAGGGCACCTCCCCGCCCAGGCCCCCGGGATCATCACCGTCACCCCCTCCCCCTTTGCCTGGACCCCTCTGCCACCCTTTAGGCCTAGGACATCCTCCCTGATTTCTGCTGCCCCCTAGAAATCCTGCAGCCTCGGAGCCCTGGGACCACCCCCTTCTCCAGGGAGGCCACCACGTCTGGGGTCCAAACGGGGTCACCTTGGCAGATCAGAACCTTCCTGGTCCTCAGGATACCTGCTTCTTCTACAGTGGTGACATTTAGTTCGCCCTGGCCCTGGCCCCCACCCTGGCTGGCAGCCCTGGCTACCCACCTCCTCCAGGGGCGGCCACTGCTTCTTGCTCCCAGCCCAGCAGTGGAGTGAGGCTGCCTGGCCCTGGAAGGCAGGGCAAGGGCGCAGGGGTCCAGGAGGTGGCCCAGCCTCCACCCCTCCTCCCAGGGTGAGCTGTGGCCAGGAGGGGCTGGGGGTGGGGCGGGGCCAGTCTGCTGGTCCCCAGGGAAACCCAGCTCCATGGTGAACAGAAGTGGGCGGCCAGCCCAGGCCTGATGGGCTTGGGGGAAAGGAAGGCGGAGCACACAGCCCTGGCTCGCTCTTCACAAACGCCCCTGTGCTGAGGTTGCACTGGACAGCAGATGGAGAAACTGAGGGCCAAGGGCTTGCCAAGTTCAAGCAGCTCGTGGGGCCTCCCACCTTAGTCCCAAGAGAGGCAGGGACCCAGGAAGCCCCTGGATCACCCTGCAAGCCATGTGCTGGGGTAGGAGTTGCTCTGTCAATGAAGAGATCCCAGCAGCCCAGGGACCCTCAAGGCCACAGGGTACGTCTTCCGGAAGATGGGGCTTACAGACTGGACTTTGGAAGGCCCAGGACGAAAGCGTAGCTGCTTTGTTTACCGTGACCTCCCTGCAGTCCACCCCATGGTTATCCCTGCTGCTTCTCCTGGAAGCTCATCCTGGAGTTTACCTCTAAGTGAGCTGAGTTCCACTTGGTTTTGCCCAGAACCCAGCGAGGGCCCTGGGTGGCTGCCTGAGAGCCAGAAGCAGGAATCAGAGGAAAAGTTTGGGAAAGGACTGTCCACTTACCTGGCACCTGGTGTCACCTGCCCTAGAGGGCTATCACAGGTGAGGAGGCAGTGGCACCTGAAGGCCACTTGGGTGCACCCATGCTCTTCCCACCCTCTCATTGCCAAGGCAGGTCTGCAAAACTGGGCCAATGCCTGCCCTGCCTGCCCCCAACCTGGACACAAGGGTGCCCCTCCCCAGATCCTGGCTTTACCTCTGGCTCCGCTCTGCCCACCTCTTTCCTGCCTGGCCTCAGGACTCGCCTGCTGGGCCACAGAGCCCAGAAAAGGTGGAACCTCACTTTGCTACCAGGAGCCTGTCTAAGCTGTTGCCTCCCTTCCCAGGTGCCCAGGTGTCTAGACCCTCCAGGGCACTGGGCCTGGAGAGATTTGTTGGGGACGGAACCTTCTCTAGGCTGGCTTATGTGCCTCCTGCAGGCCCAGACACCCCCACTGAGGGCAAAGGTCCTTGCCAGGGTTATGGCAAGAGGGCATCTCAAGTGTTTGCAGAGTGCTGTCCCTTGTCCACAAGCTGCCCAATGCCAAAAGTTATAACAGTGCCTGAGCGCTGACTACCTACCAGGAGCCTGGGCCTGTCCCACAGACCAGCCCCAGGACACCAGCTGGTTCCACTCTTCCCCAGGCTCCTGTAGGCCACCCCCCACAAGGTTCCTGCCCAGCTTGGGCTCTCAGCGGCCCCCAGTTTCCTGGGATAGCATCTGAGCCCTGCAGCCCTGCATGCAAATATGGGGGGCTCTAGTCCACACCTCCTCACTGCAGAGCTCAGGAGATAACCTCCTGCCTTTGCATGAGCAGTTCCCTCTCTCCGAGAAGCCCTTTCCAGCCGCCTTCCTGGTCCAGGTCCCCCACCAGCCCGGCGGCCAGGGAAGGGGACAGGCACACAGTAGGGTCCCTGGCAGAGTGGCTGGCACAACGAGGAGGGGCATTCCAGCCCTGGCCTGGCCCCCTCCCCACTGTGGACCCCCAGTCCCCGATGCGCTGGCCCAGGGTGGGGCCAGGGGGGTGGGCTGTATCCGTGGGCTCACCTGGGCTCAGTGCGGCCTCTGCTCTGGAGCCACTGGGGGCCGTGGCGGGGCGGGCGGGGCGGGGCTGGCACTGGCGCTGGCGCTGCAGAGACACTGCGGGCCGGAGCCCCGAGGAGCCCAGCACCGCCCGCCGGCCAGCGCATGTCGTGGAGACCCAGAATTTGGAAGTGGGGTGGTGCACGGGTAGGCAGGGAGACCCTCTGGCTGTGGATGTCCCAGGCGGGTCCGGTCCTGGCATCCTCGCCATCCCACAGGCGCCAACCTGAGCTGCCCAACAGCTCTGGGTCCTTTTATCTTTTCTTTCCTAAGTCTTGGAACCATCCATGGGGCAAGTAGGGGAAGTTGAATCACCTGCAGAAACGTCCCCAAGACAGAAAACCCAAAAGACTGCCCATGACACTTTGACCAGTTTGGCGTTCAGCGCCCCCCTCTCCCTCCTCTCCCCATGCACAGAACGTTCTACCTTAAATTACATTTATTGCGTTTCCTTTTTTCTGCCTGTCATTGTATTAGGAGAGCTTCCTGTGTCTCTATAAATCAGGTTGCATCCCCCTGTTGCGTGCCCTCCTCCAGGGAGCCTCCCTGAGCAGCCTGCCTGGACTGGATCAGGCCCTGCCTGTTTCTGGCTCCTGGCCCCTCAGGGTTTTGCTGTGCTGACCGTCCAGATCTTTGCATTGTGGTCAGGGAGGACTTGTCCTTCCAGCAATCTGGAACCCGGTGACTATGTGGGAAATGAATGAAGGACACGGTCCAAGGAAGCGGTATCTCATCTGTCACTAAACACACAGGTCCCCTGACTGCTGTCCCATCTCTCCCTTGGTGGCTGGGGCTGGGCCCTCTTTTTTGCTGTCTTCCCTTTCTGGGCCTTGCTCCCCTCCCCTCCGGTAAGGATGACAAAGACAGTGGCATCCCTGGGGGTGGCACAACTCCCTTGATTTTACAGATGGGGGAGCTCACGGAGTCTGGCTGCACCCAGGGCTGGACAGGAGCAGGGCCTGCAGGGGCACCCTCATGCAGGCAGGTCTGGGGCCCAGGCCTGGAGGATGGGCGGCTCTGCTCAGTCCATCCCTCTGTGGCCACACTTGGTTTCCACCGTGCAGCTGCTGCCCCTTCTACAGCAGAGGCCCCGTCACTGGGCAGATGCTGTTGCTCAGGCCTGGTGTCCCGGGCCTCCAACAAGCCGCCCCCACTCCACAGAGGTGCTGACCTTGCAGCCACCCCTCTCCCCGGCCGCCCAGCCAGGAAGACGGTGTGCCTCACCAATGGCCATGGCTGTGGCTTCACACACTTCTCACGCTTCGGCACGCATCTGTTTCCTTACTCTTCACGAAAGCCTGCATCACCTCCCTCTACAGATGGGGAAACGAGGGCTCAGCAAGGAGGGAGCTCCCCAGGGCCACACTGCTGGTGAGTGGCAGAGTGGAGACTTGGCTCCTGGCCGGCTGGTCTATGCTGTGCTTACGAAGCAGAGGGCAGGGAGTGGGAGGGGAGAGGCCTGCCAGGCTCAGCCAAGGATGCAGGGTCTCCAGTGCAAAGTTCCAGTCCTGGTCTGTGATCTTTTTGGGTCAGTGACCCACTTCTGCCCAATTTTGCAGGAGTCGTGGGAGTAACTGCAGGGCCCTCCAGCCAGGGCTGCCTCCAGGGCACCCTGATAGGTGCGGAGCCAGCACAGGACACAGGGTGCTCAAGGTGTGGGGTGGGGGCTGCTGAGTCTGGGCTGCCAGAGATGACTCTGGGGGGACAGGTCAGTGTCGGGGCTGGGAGGAGGCCAACGACCGGGGGAGATACCTGGACCCTGGGTGTTGACCCAAGGCTCTGGCTGCCCCACGGTGGGGACAGGAGTGACAAAATCCTCGTGGAGCAAAAGCTAAAATGAAGGTAGCCGGGTGTGCGGCCTCACGAGGTGCCAGGCTCAGGGTGGTGCGCGTGGACGCGGGGGTCCAGGGAAACAGGTTTAGGACGCCTCCGAGCCTTGGGCTGCCTGAGGTCCTGATTCTGGCCACGCAGTGGTACCCAACAGAGTGGCCCTGACAGACCCTGTGGGGCAAAAGCAAAGGGGGAAATTGAGCCCCAGGTTGAGATGCAATGAGTTGGCAAGGGTGGCTGAGGGTCCCCCCAAACCCCAGACACCCCAAAGGCTGAGGTGAGAAGCAGGGGTGATCCCTGGGCCCCTCAACCATGCAAGCCTGTCCCTTTCTTCCGTCATCTACCCATCCCCTCTCTTCTTAGCCTGGGGTCTCCAAGCCTGCCGGGCAGGTTGGGTGGGAAAGGGAGAGCAGCAACCTCTAACATGGGGTCAACATTGGCGCCCCTTGGAGGCCAGTCTGAGGGTCAGCAGGGCCCTCCCTGAGCTTTGGGTTCTGGGGGCAGAAGACTTGAGTGGATTTTCAGAGGGGGAGCCCTCAGTGTGACTAACTGGTCCCCAGGAAATGTTGGGGCGCTGATACAGCACAGCCGACATCTGAGCTGAGGCCAGATGGGCGGGGATGGTGCCCTCAGCCACACCAGTTTGTTCTTCCGGAAGCAGAGAGTGGGGGCCCTCAGGTTGCAGGACTCCCTGGCTGCTTTTTTTACCTCATCCCAGCCTCCTGGCCTCCCAGGCTGGTCTACACAGCCCGACCTCTGGTTCTCTGGGGTCCTCCAACACTGAGCAGCCAGCTCCCGCAAAGCTGTTCAGCCCAGCCTCCACCCTCCCCAAGTGGCTGGTGTGATGAGTTCTGGTCTGTCCCCAGGCTCTGATACGTGGATAGTTTTCTGTAGAGAACACACTGAAGAAGAGTATTTGCTTGTAGTTTGGAGAGTAAGCCACATAATAAACAGGGAGGCTAGGGAATGGAGTGGACAGGGTAGGGGAGACCTTCCGCTGGACACTGGGGCTTCTAGGTGTTTTTCCTTCAACTCTGATGTCAAAGCCTAATTCCCCAACTCCTTGGACTATGTTGGGCTCCTCAGAGGGCAGGCAGGGGGCTTGGTCCCCCTCCTCTTGGCCTTGCCCTCCACACAGCTACTGGGCAGACCCACCCGTGTGCCGGGTTTGGCCGCTGGGCAGTTTCGAGCACCCACCCTGAGGGCTCCCGTTCCTGGCCGCCCTCGGACCCCTGAGCCTGTGCAGTGGGCTCCCCGGGGCTGCCTTCGGTATATGGGCCTGGAGGAGGGTTCACTGCATGCCCTTACTCCACTTCAGTGCTGGGCTGCAGGGATATAGGCTACCTCAAGGGGCAAGTCCAATGGTGCTCCTGGGGCAGTAGGCATGGGTGGGGGACGCGTGGGCTCTGCCCCCACTCTGCAGCCCCAAGTTCAGACACAGGCCTTGAACTCCTGCTGGGGAGCCAAGAGAGGGGCCAGTTATGCAAAGTCACTGTGGGGGTGTCAGGACTGGACTCTTGCCCACCCAGCCGGGAGGCAGCCCCTGCCCAGCCTCATTTCCCAGGAGCTCTTCCCACGGAGGAATCCAGCCCAGAGTGGCTGACAAAGTTCACCTTTTCAGGCTGAAAATACTCTTCAAAGGTGTCTCTGAGGCCTGTTTCTTCCAGGAGGAGTGTCTCTTGAGCTGTGCAGAGTCCTGAGAGGAGGAGCAAGCATGCTGCAGGCTGGTCCCACTTCCTGGGCTTTACCACAGAACTCTGGACACACCAGCAGGTATGGGGGTGGCTCTGGCCGAGGGGTGGCAGAGAAACCAGTGGGTCCCCCTACACCTCCAGCTGTCCAGGTCCCCAGAGTGGTCAGGAGGGCCACAGACATGTAGGAACAGAGGAGGGCTTGAAAAAGCCAGACAGGCCTCACGCCCTGACCTGGGATAAGGCTGCCCATCTCCCAGGCTCGAGCACCAGACAGGGAGCCCACAGTGGGGACACGCAAGCTCTCCCTGGGCCTGGAGGAGGGGGTGGCTGTGCCAAGGCCCACCATCTCAAAGGTGTCCCAACCAAGTGCTGAACTGCCAGGGGGCTGGTGGGGCTGGGCGCCTCCAGGCAGCACTGAGGAGACACCGAAACACGAAGCCGCGCCACCACCAGCTGATGCAAGTTTTATTGAGACAACGTACAAACAGGCCATGGGAACAAGGGTCTGACGCCGGGACCAGAAACGTAAAATGGAATACAAAAATAAAAAGGCACTGATCTGGCAAGAAAAGACACTCCATATATTCTAAGAATATAAGTCATTTAATACTGTTAATTTTATAGCACAAAATAAAACAAGCTATGATCCCCAAAAATAATTTTAAAAGCTTACACAGAAAATATTGCCTGAAATTTATGATTTTTAAGTTACAGGTCAAAGGAGTTTTGTGTTGTGTTGTTATCATCTTAAAACACACAGTGAAGACCGTTGAGAGGCAAGGCCACCATCCCCCCGCAGACAAGGACCCCGCCTCAGAGGACTGTCCTCTCACTCCGTAGGGCACACCCACAGCAGTGACGGGACCAAGGGCCGCCGGTCCCAGAGGGTGGGGGCTGAGGGAGCTCAGTGGTGGCCACAGAAAGCATCAGTCTTAGGTACGGCGTTAAAACAATTCAGATTCCACTCAGTTTAAGAGGTTAATGAACATAATATTATTAAAAGATTAAATTATAAACACCTGGCACAAAAACACATCATCCCTTTTCAAAAATAAAATGTTCATGTTCCTCTGAGCAAACACCACAAGAGCAGCGGCCGTGGGTCCTGGCCCGCCTTGCCTGTAAACAGCTGCAGGAGAAGCCAGTGCGGGGCCGGGCACGCGGGCTCCCAGTGGGCAGCTGCCCCGCCCTCCATGCAGGCTCCCGACCACAAGCGCAGGAGGCATCTGTCTGGGTGACAGTCATCAGGTGGCAGCCAGCCCATGCATCCTCCTCTTGAGTAACTTTCGTCAGGTGGCCCTGCCCGGGCAGAGGTGACAAGGACTACTCCTGGGTCAGAGATCCTTCCCAGCATAGGTAAGTTTCCCGTTAGACTATCAATGCCCTTCAGTACATGATCCGCTCTCTTCCCAAGTGTGTTAATTTAACACCCATGTATGCTCTTAAGTGACACAGTGAGCAGAGCAAGTAGTAATGAACAGCCCCAGAGAGGCAGCCCCCCAGGCAGGTAGGTGGTGCCCCTGGGGCTTCGAAGCACTCCCTAAGCAGGCTTCCCAGACGGCCAGGGAGCCCAGGCCCAAGCCGGGGCGGGGTACCGCTTTTTGTGTATTTAGTGTGAAAAGAAGAACTTCCCCGCCTCATTAGAAACTAGTAAGGTTCTAAGTCAGAAAGGTGCTAGTTTTGGCACACGTCTGGAGAACTCGGAGTTGAGGCTCCCCTCCTCCGGGCTCTGATCTCATCTCCTGGGCGTCCTCGAGGGGTGCACGGCTGAGGCACTGCGCAGAGCTGCACGGAGCCAGCCTAGATGTGCGGAGGTCTGATTCTGAAGTGACCCACGTGGGCCGGGTCCTGCTACTGACCGTCAGCAGACGTGGCTGAAAGGAAGCCCTGCTTTCCAAAACAGCCAGAAACCCCTCGTACTCAAAGCTGACTGCTGTCCTTGAAAGGCCCAAGTCACTTAGCTGGATGTGGCTCTCAGGCCTGGGTCTGTACTCTGGGCAGGGACATGCTCCGCAGCCGCAAGGGGCCCTAGGGTAGTGGGCCACGGGCCCCAGGGCGAGCGGTGCTTCCAGGCACCGTGTGGCCTCACCACACATGTGCCCCTCGTTGCGGGGCACCCTTGCAACAGGAGGTGGCACGGTTCTCACTAGTCAGGAAGAGCCTGTGGAGGAGCCTCTTTCAGGAAAACTGTAGACGGACAGGGATATTTTTTCCAACTGACCACTGACTTTGTCACAGAACACTCTCAAGGCTCTTTAATGTGGCGACCTATGTGATGGAACATCTGATTAAAGAGAAACTCAACGTTGAAACAACGTTGGGAATCAATTACAGTTCAATTAAAATAAAGGGAGAAATTGAAAACTGGTTGTCCTGCTGGTTCTATCACCAGAATAATTGCTCTAATCCTAAACCCTAAGACCCCTGGGAGCCAGAACGCGGTTACAGCCAATGCTGAGTGACAGTTACTAATTATTAGGCTGCTGCTACACGTCTAGGTCTGCTACACTCATTCTGAGCTGAGGCCTGTCTTCACCAGTGTCCAGGAGGGAGGAGTTCCAGAACTCCAGTCTGCTCTGCGCTGTGGACGCAGGCCCGATCACACACTTGTGCTAGCCGGCTGGTGTGATTAGGCCTCAGTTCAGCCAACGGAAACTGCTGACACCATGTTGCTAAATGGTTAATGATGCACGTGACGTGGGAAACAACAGACACCAAACGCGTCAACCAGTTTCCTTTTCCTGCAAGAGCTGCGGGCTCAGGGACCAGGAGCAGTGGCAGCAGTGTCTCCAAGGGAACCTGGTGAGCCTGAGGACTGGGCCTCAGTAAGCGGAACTGGAAGATTCACTTTACCTCCACTGCAAAGAACCCGAGGTCCTATACTGCAAAGGGCTGCAGTCACTGAAAGGCTGGACAGAGCGCCGGCCCCGTGCTCCGCATGTCACTGGCCAACAAGGCAAGTCACCCTGGCCCTGGAGCCTCTGGGGACAACGCAATCCAAGAGCTGTGCACACAGCCGGTCTCTGTTGCTGTTGTCTGTGATTTGGGCGGTACAGGCCCCCTTCAGGGCTGTTTCTCTCGTGCTCTCGTCGTGGCGGCTCCAGGTGAGAGGCTCAGAGGCACAGGCCACCCCTTATAACATCACAAAAACCTAATCTGCTACTTAAAAACCTGCTCAGAACACACAGTTCTCATTAATTAAGTCTTCCAAAACCAAACCAAGCAAGAAAGAAAAAAGGAAAGAAAAAAAAGAAAAGCCAGATTTGGGGAGTCTAGGGCAGAATTCCCTCTTCTTTAAGGTTCACTTCCTCTGCTCTTCCAGGAAAACCACACTGGCAGCTGGCCTGGCTCTGTGCTCACAGCCAACAATGCCTTGCGTGGGCTCAAGCTCCCTGGGACCCGCAGTCAGGCCTCGGGACAGGCAGGGCACTGACCAGAAGGAAGCCCCAGCCCCACCAAGTCCCCCACGTGTGTGCCTCCACCAGGGTTTCCAGTTTATGATCCAAAGAACTCTAAGGTCGGCTACTCTTTGACAACACGACTATGATACAAATGCCGGGCAGCCACTGAGAGCATTCCAATGTGTGTGAGACTGCCCACTGCAGGAGCTGGACGTCGGTAGCGCGTGTGACCTGCCCAGAGGACGCTCTCCCACGTCCAAGGAGACACTCCGCGCAGGACGACCGAGCAGCAAGCACAGGGCAGCAGCCATCACTCGTTCTCGTCTGGGTTCTGAGGGTCGATGATCTTGACGTGCGTGAAGGGGAAGAGCCCCTTGCGCCCATTCACCTCGCCCTCCCACTGGCCGTTGATGTTCATCCGCGTGACCTTGACGATATCACCAACCTGGAAGGGGGAGGAAGAAGCCAAAGTCACCAATTTCTCCGAAAACTAAATCACCCAAACTGTCCCACGCAGAGGAACCGACACCTTTTGTTCTTAGGACTCACTCACTTTTCTCAGTGCTCAAACTTAGACTCAGGCCATGCCAAAGATACACAGCACCACCCACACGCCCGGGTACCGCTCAGCTTCTGAGCAGAGCACAGCTCTTCCTTTTTCTGAACTGGCTACTGACTCGTATGGGACAGAATGAACACCTGGCTCACAGGAGCAGTTCACTCACACAGAAAGGTGCATCAGAAAAGTGCCAGCACAGCCATACACGTTCAGCCGCCTCCTTGGCCTGATGTTCCCTCCGCAGGGCAGTCGCTGGGGGAAGGAAGCCCAGTTCTGAACATCTTTTTGGGCTGACTCTGAACCACAGGGTAGTAGGAATTCACCCGCTGCCAGAGGACAGGTACTGGTCAAGGCTGCCTCTGCTCACCGAGGAGGGGCAGGGATTCTAACTTGGGCATGGTTTTCAAATTGCCTGGAGACCAACAGAACTCTAAAGAGGTGTTTTAAGGGTCCAGCAAATGTCAGACAGGGACCCCAATTTATTAAACTTGTACAACAGTTCTAATTGAAAGCACAGTCAAGCGTGCTGCCCTGCGAGCAGCCTCTGTGGCCACTCTCCTCGGAATAACCCTCCTGCCCGGCCCGTCTGACTGAAGGCCCCCCGACGGCAAGGGAAAGGGTAAGAGGCCCCTCTCACCACCTGCAACGAAGTACATTCAGAAATGAGCCGGATGCTGGGGGTTAACACAAGACCGTATCTATCACTTATGTTATTTCCAATGTTTTCTTCCCATTACAATAGCTGACTGCTCCCCCATGCCTTTTAAAGTAATTCTTGTAAATCTCAACTTTAAAAATATTAAAATTTAAAACTACCACTGAAAAGACAAGTTTTCTCTAGTTTTGCGTTAAAAGGAAATAAAAATTTAGGGGAGAGAATAAATTGATTTAATACAAGAATGAAGTTTTAAAATGTCATTAGTAGTCTTCTAAAATACACATTGTTTTACAATTAGTGCTTGGAGTTCAAGCACTACTCCCTTCTCCGAGTAACAATGTTTTTATTCACAGATGGCAAAAAGAAAAATGTCTCTCTTATTCAAGACTAGGATATTCACACAAATGTTTGATAATTAAGAAAAAAATCATATTCTTTTAGTGCACCAATGATTTAATTTTATAATTTGGATTTCCTTTATCTATACACAAAAGTCACAAAACAGGAAAACTCAAATTATAATCATATTTGTTTCTAGTGAAGACATTTTTCAGGTATGATATAAGGAAAGCTCTACTGCAAATGAGAATCTTGAGTTACAGGAGAGAGTTTGCAGAAATCACAAAGCTGGAAGCTGAAATCAGTGGAAATCTGGAATCATGATTTGTGCCTAATCTGATTGTCTTATTCCATTAAAAAAAATTTAAGCACAAACTTAGGACATGATAATGAAACATTTAACACAAAATTAAGATCAGGCTTAAGAGAGCAGAGAGAATCCTCTGCAAGCAGGAGCTCCTGGGATGCTACAAACCCAGGCTCTGCAGCTGGACCCCTCAACCCCCACCCCCACAACTCCCCGAGACCCGCGGCCTCTATAATCTTCGGTGCTGGATCCTGCCGTCTGGTGTTTGGAGCACAGTGAGGCCACCGATGTGGGCAGTGTCACTGGCCAGCCTCTCTTTCCAACATATGATCATATTCTTTCCTCATTTCCTTTTCACCTAAGACAATGACTACTTATCTTTATTTTATTTTTAATTAATTTATTTTTTGTTTCTGGGTGAGAATTAGGTTTATTTATTATTTTTTGTAGAGGAGGTACTGGGGATTGAACCCAGGACCTTGTGGATGCTAAGCACGCACTCTGCCACTTGAGCTACACCCTCCCCTATCCGTCTTTATTTTTAAAACAATGAAGTAGGAAAGAAATGAAAACTCAGATATAAAACTACTGGCATCATTCCAAATTAACTTACAGAAAATACAATATGATCAGTGTATTAAAATAAACACCCGAAAAGGCCAGGACAGGAAGAGGGTGTGTAGGTGTGTTCCTATAGAGACTGCTGAGGACGGGAGGGACCAGGTGAGCTAACACCCAGGTGGGATCTACATGGGGGCGACGGCCTGAGGGTACCTGGGCAGCCCTAGGCAGGCCTGCACTCAGAGCCAGATCCGACTCTGACCAATGTTTAAAAACAAAACAAAACAAAAACTACCCCCCTCCCCTAGACTAAGGCAAGAATAACAGACTAAAAGAAGTGATGCAGTTTGGGCCAACAGTGTCAGGATCAATGGTTTCTCCTCAGGATCAACGTTCTTATTTACCCCATTCATTTAATGCCCTACAGGAAATACTTTGGGAACTGTCTTTTACCCTGCGACCTCTCTATTTTCAACTGGACACCAGAGGCCCAGAGAGCATGAATTTTGCCTCACATGTTTAGCTTTGGCTGACATGTGACAATCTTCTTGAGAACCTGGTCATGGGCAGCCTTTCCCACATCTTAGGTGAATGAGTCTCTCCTGTCTGGGGTCCAGGAACAAGCCCTGACCTCCTGCAAAGGCCCCCACCTCTGGGTCCCTGCAGCCTCTCACTGCCTGGCTCTGCCAGCCCAGCCCTTCAGCCCAATCTCCAAGCCCTCCTCTCCCTCAGCCAGATCCTGACTGCCATCCTGACACCTGCTCCACCATTTCACCAAAGACTCTGGAGGTCCAGGTCAATGGCCCGTCTGGTCCTCTACCTTGGATGCTCAGCAGCATCCGCAATGCGAGATGTCATCTCCCTCTCGCTCCCTGCTGCTCTGCCCCTCTTTTTGGTGACATTCTGCAAACCACCTGCCGGATGGGTACTTCCTATCTGGCATCTTCGGAGAGCAAAGCTCTGTGAGGTCAGGAGGCCAGGAGCCCCCTCCACACCCTGACAGCATCTCTGAGAGAGGGAGAGTGCTTTGCTCTTTCTGCACTCCTCGTGACACGTCTCTTGTAAATGACTTTTCAGAGAAGTCTGCAGAATCAGGGAAAGGAGAAAAAGCTACAGGCTGATGTCCCTGGAGACAGATGGCAGAGCACAGCAGAGCAGCAAGGTTCTGGGGACAGAAGTGACAAGCACCAGGGCCCAAGGACAGCAGAGACAGACCTCGTCAAAACACACACAGAACTGGGTCACGCTCTGCTCTTCAGCCCAACACCTCCTCTCCGCATGGGAACAGCAACCAAACCCTATCTCCAACACCGCCTCATGGGGCTCCCACCTCATTTCATGCTTCTCTGCCCCCCCTGCAATCACATGGCTTCCTTCTCCCAGCTACCGAGTACATGACAGATCCAAGGACGTGATGTTCTGGAAACCCAATTATACCACTTGCACATCTTAAAATGAAATCACATTCCAGGCTACTGCCCAGAATCGCCAAGTTGGTCCTAAGAAACCTGACCTCTGCTCTTGTTTCTCAGTTGAAGAAACATAAGCAATCCTGACCACAGTCAAACAAGCTTTAAGGACAACCCAAGACCCCGTACAAGCCCCTCATAAAGCTGCACGTGCAGACGATGAGCAGGATGGGTCTCCAGGTGGTGGCCCTGCAGACAGCTAGGTTCTCTGCTGTGCACTGGCCACAACTCGAACACCAGACCGATCTACAGCTAAGAGCTAAGAGCTACCACAGCAGGATGTAAGCAGTCTCGTCTGCCTGCTGAGAAGAGGGGTGTGCTGATGCACGCTGGGGACCTCGGAGCGGGGCAGGGCTGGACGGATGCCTGCTTCTGCCACCTTCAGTGTCTGTGACACACTGCTGGGGTTGTCCAAGTCTCAGCTTCCTTCTGACTCTGAAAGGTTCTTGCAATAATTAAAGGAAGTACTATGTGGAACTGTTAACCAGAACACCCAGCAAAGTAAATGGTAGCTGTTACTGGAGCTGAGGTTCCCGGACAGAACCCAGCCCCCGGCCCCACGCTCCTGCCCCCGCCAGGCTGGCCCCTGGCCTCGGGGAAGTAGTGGAATCAGCAGGGAGAAGCTCTGTACTAACGGGGGTTTGCAGGAGTCAGGAGTGAGGGTCCTCTCAGCAAGGACGAGGGGATGGGAAGGATGCCTTGCAGGAGAGAGGATGAGGGCAGCCTGGAAACGGGAGTCCTAACTTACTGTGACGGTCCTGAGCAGCTGGGGATGAAAGTGGGAGGACACAGAGAACAGGGCCGACGCTGGAAACTGCCCAAACATCAACACCCACCCCCTGGCGGTCTTCCTGGCACACTCTCTGCATGATCCTCCTGGATCAGTCCAGGAAGATCTGCTGCATACCCACTGCAGTCCTAACCTCAACGAAGCCTGTCTCCACTGTGAGACAGTCAGTCAATAATCCACCGTCCAGACGAGGCAGATACTCCACAAATGGCTGTTTTTGTAGAGGACAAAAACAGTGTGAGAACTCCTGCTCCGCCTGTGGGAACCCTGACCAGCAGAACCTGGAGGGAGGAGGGCTGGGAGACTCCAGGTGGCCACTTGACCGGGAAGGCCTTCCTGGCCTTTCAGGAGTCCCAAGTGTCAGAGCATAGCCCACCCCTCCTCATGCTGTTTTCTATGTCTACAGGCACACCCCAGCCCTGTCATGCCTCCTGCCACCCACACTTTTGGGCCTGGCTGTGGCCCAGCTCATTCCATGACTCTCCTGAAGAGTGCCCGGACTCAGACCCTAAACGGCCAGGAGCTTTGCAGCCATGTGGCTCTCAATCCTGGTCCTAGGCCCCTTCTCTGGCTTCCTGGGAGAAGGACTGTGCCCAGAGCAGCCCTCACTTGGGACGGCAGATTGATCTTGAAATGGCTGAGTATAAACTGGGTTCAAGGATCACCCTAGGCCTGGAAGATGTGGCTGACACTATCAACAGGTCAGGGACATTCTTCACGCCCTGTCTTTACTGTCATCCCATGACAGTCCTCATCGCGGTAAGGCCTGCCAACAGGCTGAGGTGTGCACGCTGTAACTGCCATCAGGCACACACCGGCGGGCACCGCTCAGTCCCACTCTTCATGTCTGGTGAGGAGCACTCAAGAGTAAAGAGCAAGAGGGACATTCCCTGGCGCTGGCAATGTGTCCTACAGCTCTGCTCGTCCAGCGTGTGGGCTGGGGCTCTGGAAATAACCTATTGCCCACCCTCTGGCACCCGGGTCAAGGAGCAGCCCACGTCCTGGGAGCCACGCAGCTTCCTGCTCCCCAACCATCTTCAGTGCCCGTACTGACACTCTCAGATGCACTCAAACAAGGCCAGAAGCACACTAGGAAACCCTGGACCCGTAAGTCCTAACTTGGGTGACACAAATGGGTCTCAGATCCTGGAGAACATCCTGAAAGCACACGCAGAACTGGGTGTAACTACATTACTGTATGCCGTTTTCCTGGAGAAAGACTCTATGGCGTTCTCCAGATTCTCAAAGAGGTCCGTAACCCAAAAAAGACATAAAACAAAGCAAAATCCCATGTACGACCACCACCAGTCATTTTCCCAAAGACGATATAAAATGGTCAAGACGCAATTATGAAAATGCAAATTAAACGCACAAGCTTCCACTTCATAGCCAGCAGGATGATTATAATTAAAAAAAAGGGCAAATAACAGGTGCTGGTGACAGTATGGAGAACCGGAACCCTGTGCGCTGCGTGTGGGACAGTAAAACGGTGCAGCCACGGTGGAAAGCGGTTTGGCTGACCTCAAGTTAAACAGACAGCTACCACAATATGTCAGGCATATACTGAAAAGAATTAAAAACAGGTATTCAAACAAAAACTTGTATACAAATGTTCGTAACACTCCTCAATAACCAAAAGGTGGAAATACCTTAGTGACCGTTACCAAATGAACAGGTAACAAAATGTGGTGTATACATACGATGGGAAAAGAATGAAGATATACACTCCAACACGCAAGAACCTTAAAACGCTATGCGAAGTGAAACAAGCCAGACCCAAAGGACAGATGTGGGATGATGCCATCTACGGGGGCATCAAGGGCAGGGAGAGCCACACAAGGGAAAGGTAAACTAGAGTCACTGGGGCCCCAGAAGAAGGGACTGAGGTGTCCCTGCTTCATGCTTAGTTTCTGTTTGCAGTGATGAAAAAATTCTGGAAACAGATAGTGGTAATGGTTGCACCACACTGAATGCAATTAATGCCACTGAACTGCGCACTTAACAATGGCAAATTCCGTTGTGCATATTTCATCACAATTTTAAAAAAGTGAATAATGTAACGCACCAAAGACCACTGAGTTGTTCACTTAAGTGTGTAAACTGTGTATGTTAATTGTATCTCAATAAAGCTGCTTAAAGAAAGACCGTGGGCTGAGCCCTAGTCCTGCCACACACTGACGGTGAGACTGTCAGCAAGTGACACAAACCTCAAGTTCTATGGGCATTAAATGGTGCAGTTGCGAGGATTAACTAAGTACTCTCTGTGGAAATGCAAATCAAAACTACAGTATCACCTCACATCCATCAAAACGGCCATCATTATGAAGTCCACAAACAATAAATGCTGGAGAGGCTGTGGAGAAAAGGGACCTCCCCCTACACTGTTCAGTAGGAATGTAGTTTGGTGCAGTCACTATGGAAAACAGCATGGAGATTCCTTAAAAAACTGAAAACAGATTACCCTATGAACCAGCAATCCCACTCCCTAGAGCCAGGGAGAATTCTAATTTGAAAAGATACATGCACCCCAGCGTTCACAGCAGCACTATTTACAATAGCCAAGACCTGTAAGCAACCCAAGTGTCCATCAACAGATGACTGGATAGAGAAGATGTGGCACATATATATACATGCACACACGCGCACACACACACACACACACACACACACACATATACACACATATACAGTGGAGTACTACTTAGCTATGTACAAAAAAAAAGATGAAATAATGCCATTTGCAGCAAGATGGATAGACCTGGAAATTATCCTACTGAGTGGACTAAGTCAGACAGAAAGACAAACATTGGATGATATTACTTACATGTGAAATCTAAAATACGACACAAATGAATTTATTTACAAAACAGAAACAGACTCAGACATAGAAAATAAGTTTATGGTTACCAGGGGGGAAAAGGGGGAAGGATAAACTAGGAGTTTGGGATTAGCAGATACAAACTACTTACTATAGACAGAATAGATAAAAACAAGCTCCTACTGCATAGCACAAGGAACTATATTCAATATCTTGTAATAACCTATAATAAAAATATGAAAAATAAAAATACGAAAAATACAGGCATAACTGAATCATTCTGCTGCACACCAGAAACTAACACAACACTGTAAATCAACTGTACTTCAATTGAAAAAAAAAAAAAAAAGAAGAAATAAAATAAAACTCTCTCTGTGAAGCCCCCCCGCTGCCAGCTCTTCTTACCCCCAGCTATTACCACATACAGAAGACTGAGTTCAGGGTAAGGACCAGATTGGGACAAGCCTTGCCTGAACCACACTAGGTCCTCAATTTCATGGTATTCCCACCCAATTTACATATTAAGAAAGAGGAACAAAATTCTTTCAAGAATGATCTTCTCTAATGAAAACCCAGTAAGAATGCCAGAAGGAAAAAAAAAACGTTACTTCTGGCACAGAAGACGTAGGTAAATCAAATTCCTAAAACTGGATGCTGTTTGGGACAAGTGACCTGTCATGACAGAAGGGGGAAGGAGAAGCCAGCGGCCCTGATGAAAAGTCCTTCATTTAAGAAGGTAAGTGTTAGCTTGTGGGTCTCTGACGGGCCTTGGTGAGAAGGGGAGTGGGGGCGGGAGACAGAGTAGGCCCCTATGCTGGGAGGCTCTATGGCCCTGGACAGACCTCTGTGCAGACCCCACGTCACTGGGAGCATAAAGTTCCAGTCAGAGGAACTCGCAGACGATCCTGGAGAGCTTAAAAACACAGGCAGCACTAGGGAAACCTCGGGCTGCTTGGCAGACAGCTTCCTCTCAGTAAGTGGAAGTAATGATGAAGAAACTGCTGATGTGAATTCAATTCTAACCAACAAAGCAAAGTTAGTTTCTGGTGGAAGCAGAAATCTGGGAATTCTAGGCCAGCCAGTAAAGGAATTCTGTGGGCCTTAGGGAAGCCAATTCAAAAGATTCTGAGACCAGATGCAACCCAATGACTGGGGTCTCAGCACGACTGGGGAGTGGACAACCCAAGGAGAAATCTCAATGATGCAACTGCAGACGCCCACAGTGGGGATGACCAGCAAGTCTCTAGAGCAGGACCCTGAGCAGAGATGAAGGATGTCCTCATGCTGATGGGGACAGGTGTCCAAGGACTGACCAAACACACTGGCGGCAGGAGTAAGAGTCAGTGCTGGTCACCTGACACAAAGCATTACATCACAGCACACTGGCAGACCCAAGACTCAAGTCTCACGGTTTTTGTTCTAACAGGGATGACAGCAATTTCTATAAAATGTAAAAGGTGAGCCTGAAATCAAACTTCAAAATTCTGCATGCAATTAGCAGAAGGATGGCTTATGAGGATTTGGAATGGGAAGTGGGTATCTGGAGGCAGCATGGGCTCAACCAAGTCGAGTCACCCAGACCAACCTCATTGTCTTGTTTCAGGTAGAGACGTGGGGCAGGAGAGGCTGCGGTGGGGTGTGGATGGCGCCTTTATGAAGTCTGCAGTCACGTGAGACTGAAGGGTGACCTGCATGCTACGTGACACAACCAGGACGGTAAAAGACCAGGAGTGTACAGGTGGGATAAGACCAGGAAAACCCCCAAACAAAACAAAACAAAAGCAAACAAGAAAGCTCAAGAGAGACACCACCAGGGCCACGCTGAGGTCCAGACACTGGTGCAGCAGACACAGGAGGGGATGGAGGTGGCCGGCTGCCAGCAGGGAATGACGCCTTTGCTACCAGAGTCACCCACCGGAGGAGCCGTGTGCCAGACCCACAAGGACAGATTAGGGGCCGTCCCTGTCTGCACCCCAAACTCCGGCAACAATGCCTGCCTGACAACAGGCACTCAACAAACATTTGCTGAAGGAGAGACTGTTTCTGGAGGTACCAAGTTGAGCTCCAGAAAGACGACTAAAGGAGCAGGGTGTCCCTGATTTCCACCAGCCCTGCCCAGGTCACTCCAAGCCTCACCTGCACCTGAGAAACGGACACTGCTCCTCCTCAGCACCTGCTCCACAGACCCTCCCTTGTATCACCAACACGGGGACCGCACTACAGGGACCGCTCCACTAAGAACCTGGACACAGCAGACACCCTAGTGCCAGAACAGCTCTGAGGGCACTAAGTTTCCTCCCTCCTTGTCTAGCCAGGAAAGTGTGCTGAACACAAGTGCTTGAGAGCCACATTACTGCAGGGAGACTCAAGCACTTGCTCTAAATTACATAAAATCAATCAACAAACTGCCCGCCCGCAAACTTCAGAACCTCCATCCAGTTGTGAGAAACTGGCGATTTCACGCCTCAGTGAAGGGCACACAAGAGAATTTGAATCTCCTCAGCTGAGCCCTTTGGTGATACCTCAAAGCTCACTGCCCAGGCTTCTGTCTCTTGTCACTGCTGCCCTGTGCCCAACATGCTTGGCCCTCACCAACCTGCAGCGACAGTGGCGTCAGTCTTGTCCACACAAGCTCCTCCCTCTGCCAGGAATGCCTTCCTTGCTTCGCCTAGCTAACTTCTAATCATCCTTCAAAATTCAGCTCAAGGGTCAACACCTCCAGGAAGTCTTCCCAGACCACCCTCACTCCCTCCTTTTCTCTGTTACCAATCACACTGCCGGTGTCTGTGTCTCATCTGTCGTTGGAAGGAAAGCCCGACAGCAGGACCCTACAAGGCACCCTCACAGGCTGGTTGCATGAATGGATGATGAGTGAACAGACATCAAAGCTCAGAGCCAGGGTGCCTTTTCGGCTCAGAGAATGTAGGACAGCTGCCTAGGGGGATGGGACTGCGTATCTGCATCTTGCCCACCTGCTGCGTCAGAGAACACACGACAGCAGCGCCCTCGCTCTAAACACCCCACCTGCCGATCTGCCTCGGGAGAGGCCATGTTGCGCCCTCCACCTGAGAACATCCCGGCAGGATGTGACCTGCTTCCCAGGGCCTGGGGAGCCCTGCTGGCTGAGGCTTCAGGCACCAAGGCTTCCCCTGCAGCCCAAACCCCAAGGTCAGCTCCTTCCTGAAAAGAGGTGAGCAAGAGAGGAGAGTCTCTCTTTACTTGCAGAATTGTTCTTTCGAAAATCAAGTTTTACAAATAAAACACTTGTGAAATGATTCAGGAACTGAAGTTCAGCTAAGCCACCCTTGCTCTCTGGAACACGATCTCAAGGGGGAGAACGAAGCTTTGGTTACTGGCACATTCCGCCCCATTTGTCTCCTTTCTCATTTCAACACTTCTCCTGGTAACCTAATTGCAACAGGCCCAAGAGAGTTGTTTTTAACAAGATCAGACAGGCAACAGCCTTAGAAGATAACATAATTCACAAAAATACTTACTTCCAGCAGAGCCCAAAGCCTCAGTTAGACACACAAAATAAGAAACAGCGTGAAGTGGAACTTGGCAAAGGTCTATTTCTTGGGTCCCCTTCCACTCTCGGTGAATCCCTGAGATCTTTCACCAGCTTAAAGGGGGGCTGGCGTCGCGAGGAGGTGCAGGATGGAGACCTCACTGACAGCCGGCAAACTTCAGAGCCGAGACTTAAAGAGCTGTGTGATGGCCGAGCACACTGGTTATCTTAAAATGTACTCCTCTCACAGGGCTCTTTCTCCTCGTCCAGGTCTAACGCCCTGATCTCTGGACCATTCACCACACCAAGCTCTCAGAGGCCCCCCACTACCCTTCTGTGCTCACTCTGATGCGGGAGGTGGGGGGTTCTAAACGCACACGTCAGAGCCAGAGGTCAACAGGCAGGTGTCATCAGCGGAGGGAGGCTTTAAACCCTGGCTTGGGTAAGAACCCACTTCCTGATTTCCTTTACAGGGCTTGGAATTCGGACTGGGAGCCTCAACCCCTGAGGACCTCAGCCTGGTGGTGCCAGTGGTCAGCTGCCTAACACACGCCAAGTCACACCAACTCTGAATCCCAGCAACCTACTCCATGGGGAGACCACAGATGTGGAAACGCCCCCAAAGGCTGAAGCCACTACGCAAACTGGAAGGTATTTAATGCCCAGAACACCCCAAGTTACTTTAGGGTGCTGAGGCATGGACCCAAAAGCCAGAAGACCTACTCAGCCGGGCCTGGATCAGATCTGTGGAGGCAGCTTCCTCTGTTTCGTCCTGTTCATCCCCTGGGAAGTGTAACAGCCCCTGGCCCTCCCTGGCTCTGGCCATAGGCTTCAGCTGCTCCTCATTCCCTTCTCAGGGCCAACACGAGAGGGTGAAGTCACCTCGGTCTCTAAAACAAACCTTCAGGTGTAGTCACTCGGATATTTCTCCTGGGCCAAAGAAAACTGAGGATAACCAGTGAAACACATGGAAACTATAGCTGTATGTCTGTGGGAGGGCTGCTCCAAAGCTAGGGGCTCTAGCACGGCCCCTGGCGCCTCCCAAACTCAGGGGCCCTGCGCTGACCTCAGGGGGAGCAGGGAACAGCCTCTCTAACAAGCATGCACTGAGGGAGAGCATGAAACTGGAATCATGTCACAGAGATGGTTACATTGCAGCATGTGGTTCACAGAGCATTTTCAGAAGTTATTAATGAATGAAGGAGCTGGGGAACTGTGGCACTAAATCCTGTATTCTAATACAATAATGTTTAGGGCTCACCTCACTTTATGCACTTGATACATCAATAAAAAATAACAGCACAAAAAAAATCTATGGGACTGTGCTTCTAAAAATTTGAATTTTCAGAATCTACTTATTTTTCGGAAGATCCTTCTGTCCCAAGACCCAGCATGAGGTCTGTGCTCATACACAGTCACTCTGGGCTTAAAGAACGTCTCATCAAACTTCTACCTTCTGTGATTTACACCCCACTCTGGTTCCTCAACACTGCTCTTCAGGACTTTCTTGTTCAAGTTCTATTTCAAGCTATTATAATTTACAAAATCTCACATAAGTAAGGTCTGAGACATTTAAAAATCAACCCCTATCCAGCTAAAGAGAAATTCTATGACATCTATTCATGTTTCTCCTCACTGACCACAGAGTTAGAAATACGGACCTGGACAGTGGCTGTGTGTCCATCTGTGGCTTGACTTCATCTTTAGGTCATGGGTCTTTCTCAACCATCACCTTTCCTTGTTGGAAAGAAAACCAACTCTAAGAGTAAGCCCAAGGCTTTGGGAGCAGAAAACAGCAAGAAGGCTAACTTGAGAGAAACAGGGACTAGGAAAGGATAATGAATTACGTGGAAACCTCACAGTGCATCTTCCAAAATCACCCAGTGCTCATCCCATGAATTCACCTTAAATGAGCAGTTATTACTTTGCAAAACAAGATTAAAACTAAGAGGGAAAGCTAAGTGTCAAAGGACGACAACCAGCCTCCACAGACTTTACCTCCAAGGCCAAGGCGGTCTTGTCATAAGCACAGGGCACTCGTTTCTGGATTGCTTTTGCAAAGACAGGTCCATTCTGTGTGGATGGCAAAGGGTTGACGGTGGCCCCAGGACTGCTGGAAGCTGCAGGCAGAGGAGCCGTGGTCTGCGGCTGGGCATATGCGTGAGCGGGCTCCGGGATGCCATAGCTGCTGGAATTCCTGTTTCCATGCTTCCCGTGCGGAGAAGGCCTCATGAGCTTCTCAACATAGGGGACGGGGATCATCCCGACCCGGCCGTCCTTGTTCCGGGCACTCCACCACTGCTCTTCCGGCTTCTCTATGATCACCAGGATCTCACCCTTTTTAAAGGGCAGGTCTTCGGCATCATTCCCGGGAAAATCATAGAGAGTCCGCACATACTCCAGATTTTCTTCTGCTGTAGGCAGGTTAGGTGCGGAGACAGACCCCATCGGCGGGCTCGGATACCTTCAGAGAGAAAGAGAATTATTCTAAGAGAGAACTCTTCCTCTACATGGATGCTGGTCAAACTTGTAATAAGCCATTTAATTCTGGAATGGATTACTCCCCTCTCCTGTTCTCAGTAACCAAGGAGGCTGGGTCACACTGTTACTCTCTGCAGTTTGTAATGCAGAGAAGTTAACATCCTGAATGAGACTTTTAAAATCACCCAAGGGACAGCACACCACCCCCATCTCTATTTTACATGAAACTTTTGTTTACACATACAGACACCTGAATTTATTTTAAATCTCCAGCAAGATCAGCTGCTGCCTTCCTTTGGGCCCTGTCACGACCACACACTCTTCCTCCTGGTCCCAATCTACCACACATGTTCTGCTCGCCTTCCCAAGCACCCAGAGCCAAGACAACGGCCTCCGTGTCCCTCAAAATACAAAAACCGGGAAAGGAATTACATGCTTGCCAAATTAAAAATAAACCCATATTGCATCCAGTACAGGAATCACCATCCAAGCCTCACATCACCCCCTCTGCTGTGCTCACAGGTCCAGCGTGACCCAGCCAGCATGCTGGTGAACGTTCTCTGGGGTCCCTGCTCTTCCCAACACCCCATCTCTAACACTCCTGCAAAAGAAGGTCTCTCTTCATCTAAGAAATATCCTGAAAAGTTGCAAATACATTAAGTTTTGAGAAAAACTATTACCATTAGCATTCCCTCCACCCCTCGAAAGCACAGAATCTACATCAGAGTCATCTGGGCTTCATCCAGAGTCCTCACCTCTTTCAGGGTGACTTGGCCTGCGGGACCGTTACCAGAGCCTGGGTCTAGAACAGCCCCAAAGGGGGTGTGCCAGCACAGGATATATGCCTGTTTAACCACTGACCACAGTTGTTTTATCTTCAATTAGACCATGGCCAGTTTCTTTCTCCCTGTTAATGATCTAGAAAGTTATTTCAGATAACAAAGCAATCTCCTACGTTTAAGTATTTTAATTAAAAAAAAAGTTTCCTTTTAGAAATGTCACCATGTTACAACATTCAGCAAGAAAAAGGAAAACAAAAGAGAAAAAAAAATCCCACAGACCTGCCCTAACTGAACTACAGTCCCACTCCCCCCAGCCCTAGTCTTGCTCTGCTGGGGCAGTCCAGCATCTGCCCACTCTGCTGCTCCCAAAGCGTGCTGCAACCAGCTCTGTTTCTAGCCAGGTTTTCTCTCTATATCATCATCAATGTCACACACTCTTTTGAGCAGATGGTCCCTGTTATATTTTTGTAACGCCTACATTCCCAGGTAGAACAGGAACATTTTCATGGTCCTTGGTACATAGTGCCACACTACTCTCCAAAAGCCAGTTTTTGTAATTTGGCAAGACTTACATCTTTTTAATGTAAATGACCAGCTTCATAGTCAGGATACCTTGCTGAACAGGACCCTGATTTACAACCTCAAAGGTCTTGTTACTTATTAACAACCTGACAAACCAAGGGGCAAACTGCTGAGCATCAGTATTTGTAAGGAGAGAGACCACGAGCCTCAAAAGGAGGGAAGAGCTGACACGCACATGGACGTCAGGCTCTGGCTGCACTCCTGGCAGATGGTAAAGCATCGAATCCTCACAGCAATCCTGGAGGTAACATACTCCCCACCTGACAGACGTGGAAGCCCAAGCAGGGTTGGGTCTGCACCAGCAGTCTGGCTCTGGAGTCCTCGGTGACAACCTCTGAACTAGGCAGCCTCAGGGCCACCCCTGTGTCTCTCTGGGGTGGGAGAATTAATGCCATGTGTGTGAAAGTTCACAAGAGGTCCTCACTGGGACTCAGCACCCTCACTCCCCCAAAGTATACCCCTGTTCCAATTTCAAAGGCCACAGAGAGATTCTGTAAAAAGTCTGGGTCATACTACACAAATCTCAGGTGTTTTACTAACAGTGCAGTTGGTTCCATCCCAGACCTCCTCTGCCGGTCATTTCACTGTGTGTGCAGTGAGAAGTGAAAAGCAGTCAGTTCTACACAGATGTGAAGACACCAGGACAGCTTCAACGGGATAAACACTAGTGAGATCCATTTACCCAGGTGTCCACTGGCCTCTCTGTGTACTGAGAACTTGGGACACACCATGAATCCACACCAAGCTCCTGTTCACCAGACTGCAGACTTAGCAGTGGCAGAGACTAGAAGGCAACCGTGAGCACAGAGGGTAATTCATGTTAGCCTGACAGAGGCTAACAGGGTCCAGAGGAAGGGGTGAGCTGTTGAAGGGTCAGGAGAACAGACACGGGGGTGATGCACAAAAGCCAAAGACTAGCCCCTGTGAGGCTGGAAGACTCTGGAAGACAGGTTTCTGTACGTAGTCTGGTTCCACATCAGAAAAAGACCAGAGGCCATGGGCTCCATCACTCCTGACAAGCCACCCCAGAGCTCTGGGCTTGGGGCTGGTTTCTGTAGGCACAGAGCAGGACCAGGCTGGTGGGGCCCTCCAGATGGCGGCAGATTGCTGTCAAGGGCTGCCACATGCTGTAGGCTTGGGGGGCTACATGTGGTCTTTGCCAGTCTTCTTTTTATATAACCCTTAAAAAGAGGTAATAACCATTCTCAGCTCCAGTACACTGTACAAAAACTACCCGTGAGTCTGGCCCAGGGATCCACAAACTCCGGCCTGCCACCTGGTTTTGTGAATGAAATCTGATCAGATCACAGTACCGTCTGCGACTGCTTCTGCACTACAAGGGCAGAGCTGAGCAGTTGTGACAGCAACTGTATGGCCCACAGAGCTTAAAGGGTTTACTGCCCAGTTCTTCACTGGAAGGTGGCTGCTTCCTGGTCGAGATCACTGAGTCAGAGGCGGAGGGCGCGCTTCCAATTTCAACACTTCACTGGTGAGGGCTGTGCACAAACCTGACAATGATGGAAGGTAGCCTACGCTTTCTCCACTCTGTACTGCCAGTGTCCTTGGGGCTCCTTTCCTGCCTCTGTACATGCACAAATATACCCTAAATCTCCAGGCCACATCCCTGACATAACTTAAAAGCCCCCCACTCCCATTCTGTCACTCCTATATTCGTCAAAATCCACTGCAAATTACACCTCAGTTCCACTGCATAGATGAAACTATGATATTGCCAAGTCAGATATACTTAACGTTTTCGTTTGACCCCACTGCCCAAAGAAATAGGAAACATAAAGCTGGAACAATTCATTGTTTCTCAATCATTTCGCAATCTGTTCCATGATTGAGATTGTAAATAGCACCAGCACACAGACACACATGCGAACACACCCCCCCCCCCCAGACCTATGCCTCTCCCTATCTCAGCCTCCGTCCAGGCACTCTGGAACAGCAAGCCTGGGATGACTAACTGGTGACTGGCTCTTGGTGTCTTCTGATTAAAAGCATTCTCACCTTCATGTATAAACCACAGACAAAACATTTCCTTTAAACTTCAGTGTTAACACCTTCTAAGCTCACAATCTCCTGTTCATGCTAAGAAAGCAACACAACCAACTTCTGGTGGGAGAGTTTCAAAGGTGCTGGTAACGTTCTAGTTTTTTAAAGGGGGTAATGTGGACATGGACGTGAAGGTTTTCCTCATTATAGACACATACACATGTACTCTCGTGTATGCATGGAAGATTTCACAACAAAAAGTTGGAAAGGAAAATACATGGTAAAAGAATCAATTCCAAGAAGACTGGCTGAGCACCCGTCTACTGATAGTGCTTCAAGTAGGTGACCCTTCTCTACCACTCAATGGTATGGGACACCGAGGACCCTTGCTCCCACGCGGGCTCCACTCTGTCCCGAGGACTTTCCTCTGCGCCAGCTCCCAGCCTCTGCTCAGACCCAGCTCTCTTCTGGACAGCAAACTCAGCACACTGCTGACCACCACCTGGCTTCCTGCTGAGGACAATCCCCCCTCTCCTTTCTCCTCCATTCTATCAGAGGCACCATTCCATCATCCTTGGAGCCACACCTCACCCTTCCCCAAATAGGACTGCCCAGCAGGGTGTCAGTTTCCACTTTACATTCCCAGTGCGTCTGACCTGAGTTCAATTTCTCACAGCCCTCCTGGGACAGCCCTTCATCAGTTCCACAGCCCAGACTCTCCCCACCAGTTCCACAGCTTCTGAGAAGGAAAACCATTCATGACAATTCTCTTCTGAAAACGTTTCAACGGCCCCTTTACAACTGGGCACCCTCCTCCCTGCCCAGCTCTCGGACTGTCCCCTGTGATCAGACCTGGGCCCTCCCGCTGGCACTGTCCCATCTCTTCTCCCTCGTATACCTGTTCTCATCCCTCCAGAGTCAGTTCAGAGCACCTCCTCTTCCAAGCCTTGCTTTTAAGCTCCCATGGTGTTCTGTTTTATTTTGTTCAATATGCTGAGCTTCTCAAAGGCTAGAACACGGTTCACTTCCATTATGACTTGAGTCTAGTAGTAGGTGTTGAAACAGGGTAGAACTCAAAATATACTGAGATTGCAGCTAATAAAATTATAATGCCAAAGACACAGGGAAGCAGTTGCCATTCCTGTTTCCATCCTTTTGTTCCTTCTGAAAACACAGAGAAGCCTTGCCACTCCAATTCCCTGACCCTGCAGAAATCTGTTCTACAGATGGGAGACCCTGTGTGCCTCTGGGTCCACTGGCTGCCTCTCCACCTCAGCACCGCTCACCGAGCTTACCGTCGTTCCAGACTAGCTGCCACACGCTTGGTGGCCCCACCTCACTTGTTATGATCTCAGCCCAGACTCCAGGGTAACCTGAATTCCCACTAAAACCACTGCCTCTTTTATTCATCAGAAAGAACAAAAATATTTTAGCCTGAAGGAACCACAGAAATAATCCAGTCCAACTGTTCAGATCAAAAGGAAAATTCTTTCTTAGATAAAAACTTCTCTGAATTTGAGTCTTAAACAAAGGAAAAGCCACAAATCAAATGGCTACCAGTACCTTCTGTGCCCCGGGAACAGCCCCCAGCATAATGTCAGTGTTTATGTATCTCACCTCCACTGAATTTAGGTGATTTAAGCTACTGGTAAGAAGAAACCCACAGGTTGACCCACGGTGCCCAATTCTATGCTAATTAAAATTACTGTTAATCCTTCTCCCTGATTCCTCACTCTACCAGTCCAGACTTAAGTTCCTTTAACATCCAGGCAGTGGCTGTGACAGGGGGGTGTGACCATGCTGCCTGTGGCACCTCTGGTCTCCGCAGGGCTGGCCCCTCCTCAGGGCTGCGCATCCCCCCACAGCCATGAGACTGTAGCAGGTGCAGTAAGTGTCAATAACCAGGAAGACCCTCAGGTGCACAGAAGGCATGGCTGAGTCAACGTCCACGTTACCAGTCCACGTAGCATGCGATGACTGCCAACTAAAACACAAGATTTTCTCTACAGGATAACCTGCCTCAGTTTTCAATTTTTACTTCTCATGATTTCTCTACTAGCCACCAAACAGCCACATAACTGAGAGCTGGGAAATTTAATAAGCAAAGCAAACTACGCAAAACACACTTTCAAGTTTCTAAACTATGGGAAAGTGTATTTCATACCTAAACTAAATTCACTCAGAAACCTTCTGAAACATTCTGTTGTTAAACTGGAAACAGCCTCTATTAAAGCAGAAGCAAAAAAACAGTAACACTCACCTGAATGCTAACTATAACTTAATAAACAGAATCTTAAAAATGTTTATAGTCAAATAAAATGGAGACAAAAACAAATTTATCAAATGATGTTTAATATTGAAATTATACCCAAACGCAGAAAGCAAGTCACTTAGGGTCATTCAAAAATCAAAAGCCACTGACATACCTTCTGGGGTTAAACTTAAAATCTAAGACAAGAATGAATACCACAAACTCAAAAGGCAATTTATAAGGTAAATCAGGAGGACAGACAGCTACAAAAACACCAGGTCATCCGAGTCTCTGCCTCTCTCTTCCTCACCACCCCTCCCACCAGCAACCTACCTCCCAGAAACCACAGCTGTCAGCCAGTCCCTGTGATGCCTACATGAACTATGACCCATGGCCTCCACCAATCCATCAGTCACCACCACTCTGACCTGGATTGCAGTAACAGCCCCAGGCCACTCCCTGCTGCAAACTTCTTCCTGGCACCCCCAGTGCTTTAAGTAAAATCCAGTTTCCTTACTTTGCCCATCCTATCCCCAAACCCCAGTCTTCAAGAACCACACCCCCAGCACACTGCTGTCTTTCTCACCTCAGGGCTCTGTGGAATTGCCTCTCTGCCCTCCCGCAGGCGCACACCCTCTGACCACACCACCTTCTATTACTTGCTCAGCCCAGGTTTATTTCCTTCAGAGTGTTTACACACCTTCTAAGGATTGCATTTATTTTTCCACTTAAATCTGTCTCCTCCACTGAAATCTAAGTTACTTGATAGAGAAAGCACGACTGCCACCCATCTTTACCTATCCTTGGGGAAGAATTCTCTATTATTATTTGAATGAAAATATAAAATTAAAAGTTAATTAAAAGCTAAGGAATGTTCCAATTAAAAAAGGTCAAACTAGAGCACCAGTCCTTAAATTCTGCATCATACAGTTGTGGCCTTTTGCTAAGCAAAACAGACTGCCCTCCAACCCCCAAAAAAGAACTATTAGCCAGGGGACATGAAACTCTGGCTGCAAGAGCTGTTCTGATGCTTAAAACACTAAACTACTTAATTTATCCTGTTTGGGGCATGAAAAAGCATCACAGTGATTCCTGCATTTGATCAAGGCTTGCCCTCAGCAGGCCAGTCACGTATCAAACCAAATCCATCAATTTTGGGGACAGGAGAGACAATTCAGACCCAGTATAACGAAGTAAACCCAGTCAGAATCGAATTCAGCCAGCACTATGACAGTTCTCCAAGATGCCACGGAAAAAGAGAAACTACATAACAGCAAAATGCCTGGGGCAGAGGGCACAGGGGAGGAGAAATAATTAAAGCTGAACTCGAGGGGGAGGGTCAGGTGAAGGCCCTGGAACAACCAGGAAGATCTTAGCAGGTGAGAAGCAGGTGGGGCAGGGCTGCCCACAGCCTGAGCAAAGGTATGGAAGGTGTGAGCAGGTGTGCAGGGATGGCTCTCAGCGGGGCTGCACTAAGGGGAGGGCGAGGGGGTGAGGACACGCATTAAAGACACGCATGCATGGAAAGTCTGGAGGCGGTTCTGCGGGAAGAGGAAGCCACTGAGGCATGTTCCTTTTTCTCCCTCTAGAAGGGGACTGAGTCCTTCACCCACACTTTCTGAAACAGCTGAATTATAGTACCTGCCACCTCGAAGTAAGCACGATGCATTGCGCAGAGCATGGCTTCATAAATGCTTGAAATCAACGACCGACTTCACCTTCACAAGCTAGGAAACACTTACTTAAACATATTTCCAATCTCATTACAGTGGGTTCTAAGATCCCCTCCAACCCCTTATGCTGGAGTTCTATTGTGCTCCAGCTAAATCCAGTTACCAGCATCTTTGGGGACCTGGAAGCTTCACCAATCAGATTCTTGATGTCTAGGTCTTTGTTATACAGTATTTGATTTATAATCACTTTCTCTCCATTTTAAAAGTCCATTTAGTTCGGTAGTTAATCTTACAGTCATTACACTGTCATGGCTTTGTTTCTTCTCTACTTCTATCCCACAGAAGCAACTTAAGCATCCAGTGGGCTCCTTAATTAATTATAATAGCTTTTAACATTTAAAGCTCAGAGTAAAGCTCTTGTCAGCCAATCTATAAAATCAGAAGCATCTTATCCCAAAGAATCTATATTAGCACCCTGCCCTTGTTAAATAAATGTTTAAGAAATAAACTAGGCAGTGAAATATTTTTTATTTTTAATTCTAGGCAATTTCTTCAGCTCAAGTTTGGCATCATTTAAATAAAAGAAACCTCTAACAAAAACATTAAGGCAAATAATCAAATGAAAAGAGGATACCTGCTGCTTAGCGTCACTCTGGGTTCTTAACTTTAAAACAGGTAATAAATCATTATACTTAATACAAAAAGCACAAATGAAATTGAACTAGGATGGAATTAAGACTGAATGTCATTCAGAAATTTCCTTTAGCAACATTCTAGCCTTATTCCTCCTTGGAATTTAACCAAATGGATTTCCAGCCTATTAATGGTGCGGCTTGGGGGAAAACTGTAAAAAAAAAAAAAAAAAAAAAAAAAAAAAGTCTTTGTTGAAGCGAAAGCACCTTTTTAAAAAATATTTGTAGTTAATGTATTATAAAATAAGTGCCTGACTTATTTCAAACTTGGCATCAGGCAGGGTATTTATGATGTGTCACAGTTACAGGTATCTGTTTCTAAACGCTAAACCATTTTCATCTGTCGAGTGTTGCAAAGGCTGCACTCCAGTTGTTCTTAACCTGGAGTTCAGAGGCCTGCAGCAGGGAGTCCAAGACCTTCAATGGTGTGCAAACTTGTGTGTGCGTGCGTGCTGTTTACGGGGGTGGGTGCCACGGCTGTCTGCAGGTTCTCTAAGTCTGTGGTCCCAAAAAGGTTTAAAAAACAAAAACAAAACCCTGCTCTCGCATAATTAAACAGAGGGCGTGACAAAAGGCAAAAGGCGTGGAATTTCACTAGGCACCCGCAGCCCGACGTGTCTGAAACGCACCCCTCGACTCCACGACCCAGATCCCGACAGGACCTTCCGTTCCGAAGGCCTTCTGGAAAATCATGTGGTTCAGGACGGGGGGAACCGGTCCCACGCCCGCCCCGCACCGGTCCCGCACCCGCACCGCGCGCGTACCTGGGCGCCGGCTCGATGAGGGTAGTGGTGTCCAGGTAGTGGATCTTGTAGAACTCCAGCAGGGCCGGCAGGTGGTCGAACTCCTGATCCCCGATCTTGAAGCGACGGTTGGGCAGCGAGTTGATGATGTAATGGGACACCCGCGAGTTCTCGGACACGGACAGCACGTAGTCGCCGGGGCAGGTGGACGAGTCGCGAACCAGGAACATGCCGTGGCGCTGGCCCTGGAGCCGGGTCTGCGCTTCCTGGCGAGACACCGGCCCCATGTACCAGGCGGAGCGGTCCGAGGAGTCGAACCTGGCGGAGGACATGGTGCGGCCGGGCGGCTGCTCTGCTTGCGCTGGACGCTCCGCCCGACGTCGGCTGCGGGCCGGGCCGGGCCTCCGGGTCACCGCGCGTCTACAGGGCCGAGCCCGCGCCTTCCTCCCGGCGGCGGGCCCGCAGCATCCTCCACGCCGCCCGCCTGCTCCGGGGCCGCCTCACCAACGGAGCCGGCTCGGCAGAGCGGGCCCTGCCCGGGTGGCGGCGGCGAAGCCGAGCGCGGCGGAGGCCGCCCGGGGAGGCTCCAGTCACTCCTGGCGCGCCGCGCGCCGGTCCCGCGCTCCCGCCGCTCCGCACCGAGCCCCGCGGCAATGCCAAGCACCGGACCTCCGGGAGTGCCGCGCCGCCAGGGCCGCCGCTTCGCCCAGCCCGCTCCCGAAAGCCACAGCAACAAAATGGCGGACGCGGGAGAAGTGGCCGGCCACCTCCCCCTCCGCTCAACGCTCTGCGTCTGCGCACGCGCGGGCCCCGGCTCCCAGCGGCCGCCGGGGCGCTCCCCGTGACGTCACGCGGCGCGGCCAATCAGGAACGCGGGCGGGCGCCTCTCGTGCGCGCCCCACATCGTGCGCGACCCCGCGCTCCGGGCGCGGCGGGGCAGGCGCTCGTGCCCTGGGCTGCCGGGGGCGCTGCCGGGAAACGGCAGGGCGGGTCGCGAGCGGCCCTTCCACAACCCGCCCTGGGAACAAAGCGGGACGTGCGGGCCCGGGGCGGCGGGGCGGCGGGGCGGCGGGGCGGCGGGGCCCCGAGTGGACGGCCGGGGTAGAGTGGTCGGCGAGTGGACGGCGCCCTTGCGCCCTGCACTGCGGAATGCCCCTTCAGGGGCGGGGTCGGCTCTGCCCGGGTCTCCTCTGGGCCCCGCGCGCGTCCCGCCCCGAGTGATGTTCCGCGTCCGTCGGATGGCGGCTGCGGAGATAAACCTCCGGCCCCGGCGCTGGACCGGGGGAAGCGTGTCCGACGAGGGGGACGCGGCAGCACGAACCCATGCCTGGAGCCCTCTGCCGGCACAGTCCCCTTGGGGCTGTTTGCACCCGCTCCTCCAGGGTGAACCTGCCCTGCCAGGGCAGGGTGATGGGCAGGTCTGTTCGGGGCAAACTCGAGAGGAACTGTCAAGGTCTAGTGCCTTATGTGACTCAGCATAAGCAGGTTTTCAGCTCCCCCTCATACTTTCATGTTGTGTTCGAGCAGCTCAGAAGTTGAAGGATTGCTAGCTCAAATGACTAGCTGACTGAATCGTTCCATGCCCTATGTGTTTTTTCATTTAGTTTTTTTTTTTTCTTAATGGAGGTACTGGGGCTTGAACCCCAGGACCTTGTGCATGCTAAGCATACGCTCTACTATTGAGCTATACCCTCCCCACCCCATGTGTTTTTTCATTTTCGAATGTGTTTTATTTACTTTTCTTCCAGTTTTATTGAGATATAATAGACATACAGTACTGTGTAAGTTTAAGGTGGACAGGATAATGATTTGACTTACATTGTGAAATGATTTTCTCAAGTTTAGTGAATATACATAGATACAAAACTAAAGAAATAGGAAAAATATTTAGTGAATATCTCATAGATACAAAATTAAATAGAAAAAATTTATTTTTCCTTTGTGATGAGAGCCCCTTAGGATTTATTCTCTTTCAAAGAGAACCTACAGCAGTGTTCACTACATTTATCATGTTGTACATTACATCACCAATAGTTATTTATCTTATAACTGAAAGTTTGTACCATCCAATTTCCCCTTCCCTGACTGCCCTCCCCAATAACCACAAATCTAATCTCTTTTTCTATGACTTTGTTGTTTCTGACGTATAATCAACCTACAACACTATGTTAGTTCCTGGTACACAACAGAGAGGTTTGATACTTCTGTGCATTTCAAAATGCTCACCATGGTAAGTCTTACCGTCATGCCTTCTATATTACTAATTGAGTTAATAAGGGTAAAGTGCTTGAAATAGTCCCTGGTACATATTAAGCATCTTATGAGAAGTTTTTGTTATAATTCAGCCTGACCCTGGGCTTCTACCTCCCCAAGCCTGAATGTATACAGATCTCTCAGTAGGTGGGTGAGGGTGGGAGGAAAATCTTCCATTTTATACCCTGACTACTTTTCACAGCCAAACTTTACTTCCTTATCACCCACTCCTTGCACAGCCTGCTTCTCTTTGGTTCTACCCTTCCCTCGCCTGGAACTGGCCTTTGGAGATCATCAGTTATCTTCCTTGAACCCATCATGTTCCTTGATCTATGTGGCTCTAGGTGTTTGAAATGCTCTTTCTGGAAAGACTTTTTTTTTTTTTTTTTTGAGCTCCTGAAACACTCACATAATGTCGTCCATCTCTCCAAATGCACTTTCCCCGGTATGTTCTACAGCACTTTTGTCTCCAGCCTCTAAGTGTAGAAGCTTAGTCACAGCCTCTCCACACCTTCTCCTTTTGTAGGCTAAACTCTATGAAGGCTTTGAGGGTCACCTCTCTATGGATGAATCAGAAACATATATTCTAAAAGCAGATGGGTTGGGAGGATATAGCTCAGTGGTAGAGTGCCGTGCTTAGAGTGCACAAGGTTCTGGGTTCAATCCCCGGTACCTCATTAAAATAAATAAACCTAATTACCCTCAAAATAAATAAAATAAAAGCAGATGAACCCTGACTGCACCCTCTGACTACTCTGCACACACTGTGGTCACAGCCCAAATTCTTATCACTTGGATTTGAGATGCCACCACCATTCTGCTGCCAAGTGTGTCATGCTTCCCTCTTTAAAAATTCCTCTTAAAGTTGGATCAAAATATCTTTCCTTTTGCTTTACATTAGTCCAGTGGGGTACAGGTTGTGGGTTGGATACAGGCGGAACAAGAATGGCCTTGTGTTGATAATTGTTGAAGCCAGGTGACGTGTGTGCTTGTGGGTGGGGGCTGTTAATTATATTATTGTACTTTTGTAGATGTTCAGAATTTTTCACAATAAAAATTGTAAGTGTTTTCCTTTGTTCTTCCTTAGCACAGCTGAGACAAGCTTAAATTCTTTTTCTAAAAAATGTTCTAGATGCTAAGAGGTAACAAAATGGAAATGAACGGAGAAGCAACAAGGAAACATAAAAAAAGGGGGAAAACATAAAGATCTAGGGTTCTGCTTTAGCTCCTCGCTAGTTCCCAGGGCTTCCAGGTGGCATTGTCCCTACATTCGTCTTGAAAGAGATTTGCAGTCTGGATGCAAAGGACCGACAAGGCTTTCTGAGCAACTTGCCAGGACTCCCGACTTGCTATCCCTGATCCTGAGGACACCACCTGGAGACCCATCACGGACTTTTTATTCTCCTCTGCCTGGGCAGGTCCAACCCTGCAGGTGACGGTGAAGGCCAGGCAGTCTACCTGGAATGCTGCCTCACAAGTGTCTGTCCCTTCCCCCTGTGCCAGCTTCTCTTCCAGCAGGGATGCTGAGGTGAGAAGAGGCGTGGCCATGGTGACCGTGTAGGTAGAGAAGCAGGAAGTGAGCTTACCTACTGACTTGATCGGGTCAGAGGTTCTCAGATGCTGCCTCCACAGGGACTGGTTGACCTGTTCAGTTTCTACTACATCTGTGAGCCCCATCCTCGGAGACCTTTCCCTCTGCTGCAGTTAATTTCCCTCTCACTCCACACTTCTCACTCTCTCCCCACGTTTTACATCTATTTCCAACTTTATCTCCCTAAAACAAAGAAGGTGCTCACTGAAGATTTTGTTTCCCTCCTATTAGTTTGCTACTACAATACTAATAAAATAATGTTCACATCTCCATTATAATTTTCTATACCAAACTCTTTAAAATATCAACTTCACTACTTACTTCTGTCATCGGGTGACCTCTCTGACCCAGGCTCCACTTTGGTGTCCAGAAGCTCTAGTGACGGCTGCGGAGAACGCTGGCCGACCCTGTCTCACTGTGTCTCAGTATTTTAAAGTGTGGTCACGTTCCTCGTGACATTTTCTAATGTAGTTTTCATTCTTTGGCCACCTCTTTTGTAAAATGGCTGCTTTCTTGTCACTTGGGCTGCAAAGCAAATTTCCTTGTTTCCCCTGGATTTCAGAGCATTCTGGAATGCCTTTAGTAAAATTCTGAGTATGATGATCCTTCACTCGGTGGACACTGGTTTCCTCTTACACTTATCTCAGATAAGTCAGTACTATGCAACCCTCTAGACGAGGAGTCACCAAATTTTTCTGTAAAGGTTCAGATAGTAAATATTTTAGGCTTTATAGGACAAGTGAAAAATCAAGAAACATATAAATACTTATCTAACAAGAGAAAATATTTTTTCTGCGTTTTTTTCAAAATAGCGCTGCTGTGAACACTGGGATGCGTGTATCTTTTCAAATTAGAGTTCCTTCCAGATACATGCCCAGGAGTGGGTTTGGTGGGTCATAGGGTAAGTCTATGTTTAGTTTTTTGAGGAATCGCCATACTGTTTTCCATAATGGTGCACCAAACTACAGTCCCACCGACAGAGTAGGAAGGTTCTCTTTCACGAACAAGATTTTAATTTGAGTATACCCATCGTGGGATGGCAGGTAGAATTCTGTTAGATTCTTCTCCTGTTGTTTGCCTTTTAGCTGTTGTTACATTGCAGATTCTGTTTTGTTTTGTTTTTGGCAGGGGGAAGGTAATTAGGTTTATTTTTTTTTTAAATGGAGGTTCTGGGATTGAACCCAGGACCTCGACCTCGTATATGCTAGGCATGCCCTCTACCCACTACGCTTTACCCTCCCCCCCCCACTCTTAAATGACTACACAAGGGGCAGAGTTTGATTAAAAAACAACTTCACATTTTATTTTATGGAATATGGTCACTTGTGGAGTTGAAGGCGTGAAGTCTAAGAATTGTTCTGACACAGGCTCTGAACAGAAAGCCCTCCTGTGCCCATGTTTAACGTCTAGTTCGTCAGTTTGTACACAAGACATCTTATTCCTCTGAAGATGCTTAATGACATTGGTAACTTGAAAAATTCTGCTGAAAAGCCCTATCTAGACAAAGTATAAGAATTTTACTAAATTGGTGTAGTGTACGCTTAAAAATCACATATTCACAAGAAGAAGTTAGAGAAAGCGAAATTAAAATGCACTTACATACATCTTTTTTGGCCACCTGAGTTCAATTCAGGCGTCCTTTCCCATAGAACGCAGAGAAGACACCCATGAAGCCACCCACTGCTGTTAAACTACTCGATGTCAGAATGTTTCCTCCGAAGGAGAATGCACTTAAGTTAGTAACATGCATAACATGTAAACAACCTTGAGTTAGAAAAGTCACTTTTTGGAAGGCACGGTTTGTCTGCAGCTCGACTGTAGAAATACTGATGTCTTAAGGACCCCACATGGCAAAGCCAAGTTTGTTGGTGTTGTCTTGTCTGGGAGCCCGTCCTATAGCCAAACCCAGCCCCGGCACCTTGGGGTCTCCCCGAGACATGCATCTGGAGGGCAGAGTGTTTTCTCTGACCACGATCATCACAGGCAGATTCTGGAGGGCCCTCAGGTGTTCCTTTGTTCTCTGAGGATGCGAGCAACTTCTGCATGAAGCAGCATCTGTAAGGGGCCCTCCCTGGGAGTGGGAGCAGGGCGAGGACCCAGCGCAAGGTTAGCACAGGCCCCCTGCCCAGGCCTTAGGATAAGGGACATGAGCAGGAACAGAACAAAGCATATGGGGCCCTGTCACAGGCCCGAGATGTGTCTAGAAAAGTGAGGGTCGCGTGGGGAAAAAAAGAGCAGTGACTGGCTCCATCAATCCAACAAAGGACGGGCAGGTACAGAAAATACAGTGCTACTTTGCTTGAAGTCAGTTAAATCACCGATCCCATCTCCCATCATGCGAGAGGAAGGGGACTTTGTGTATTTACCTGAAAATAAACTCAGGTCTGAGGTCTATGGACTAATCTCCACGCCTGCTGATGCTGGAGGGAGGTCAGACAGAACTCAGGCTGCATGGCCTCACCCTTCTGAGCAGCCTTTCTGCTGAAAGCCCCGTGGACTCTAGTGTGGGCTGGGCGTGTGTCTGGAAGTTTTCCTTCTTCTAGTTACTAAGGGAATCATCAGGACGAGGTCATGATTAGCGGATGTGGGCTCCAGTGACCTTCCATCGTGTCTCAGGGATGTGGCTCAGACCCCGAAGCGGCCAGAACTTGACAGAGCTGTGTCTGCCTGGGGAGGCCGTCAGTGTTTACAGGAAGGCCATTCATGCACTGTGGGATGGAACTTTATACCTGAGCTGCTACATACACACTGATGCATTCCTGCAGCCCTTTCAAGGCTTTGCTTCACTGTTAAGGGACTTTGTTTATATGTTACTGAACCAGAGCAGTAAGGCCACGGTGCCAGTGCCAGGTTTCAAGGTGAAAGGCATCGTGACTTCAGTTTCTGACCTAACCTGTCTTATTAAAATCAGTCTTGCTTTCACCATCTGCAAAATATATTAATTTGCTTTTAAAAAAGACTAGGGCCTTGTGGCTTCAACTACACAGTTGGTGGTACCAACACAAAGAAATTCATTTAAGTACAGAAATCAATTTTAATTAGTGCTTTTAAATGATTCTCTTTTTGTAAATTGGGAGGAAAGAACAAGCTGGGCCAGTGGAAATGATAAGGTCTGGGCTTTTTAAAAAAAAAAAAAAAAAAAAAAGCCAAATCCTCCTACGCAGTCAGCATCTTTTGTGGAGTCCCAGCCCTAGAACTGGGTACCAGAGAACCGAGTGGGGAGTCAAAGCTTGTTGCTAGAAGTGCGAGAGAGAGTGGGTGGGAGTCCGGGACGGGGCCGACCCCAGGCGCTGAATAAACGCTGCCAGACCAGGGGGCCTGGTCACGGTGACCTGAGAGTGGAGAGCTTGGTGGACCATGTCCATGTGATGCTCCAGCCCCACGCACTGCAGGCCCTGGTCCTCAGTCCCCAGTCCTTGGTCCCTGGTCGGCAGCCAGGCAGCCTCAGGCCAGGGGAAAGCCCGTTCCGGACCGTGGACCGAGTCCTGGGTGAGAGTGCAGGGGCCGCAGAGCATACCCAGCTCCCTCCACCTTTCCAGGCATCACAGTGACCAGTGCGGGTCTGCACCCCTCCTGCTAAAATAAAGCACGTGCCAAGGACAGAGGCCGGGCACAGAAGAGGTGACCTCTGTCCATGAAATAGCCAAGAATGCCAGCATACTCCATCCTGAACCTAACGCTGTCCTTTCCCAAGGGCTTAGAGAATCACAATGTGCTCAGGGGTAGGGGGGCGGTGGGGAGGAAGGACCTCCACAAACAATCGGTCACATGGCCCTTAGTGCTCTGACCCTGGAAGGCCTGGGGACCAGAAGTAGGGCCGACAGGGAAACGGGCTGGTGGTTCCTGACGACTTCCACCCCTATCCTTCTATCTGCTCCCTCTCCCTCTCCAAGTGAGAAATGCAGGTCCTCTCTCCCACTCCAGCAGGCCATCAGACGCCGGGGCAGGCACATGGGCCGGGCCGCTGGGCTCAGGCTGAAACTCCATGCACTCAGCTCAGAGGACTGAGAAACTGTCGGCCCTGAGAAAAGTGGGACGCGTGTCCTCTCACAACAAAAGCTCTCGAGACCCACTCCACGGTACTGTTTGCAAACACGTGTTAAATCACATACTAAAGTAAGAAACGAAATTCCTCGTGAATCTGGAAGATCTTCCGCATCTTTTCATCACAATGGAGTGGAATCCTCCTCTGTCTTCAAAGCTGCCGAACTTTTTTCTCTGTGCTTTTTATGTTGACATCTAGCTTGTCCACTTTGGTGGTGAGGCGGTCGAGAATGTCGTCCTGCTCCTCGATTTCCGTCTGCATTCCCAGGGCTATGTCCTTCAGCCGGCCCAGGCCCACGGACAGCTCATCTGCAGGAGAGGGGCGCACACATGGGCTGAGCGCTCAGTCACAGCAATGGGACCCGCACCCTCCCCCCCGACAAGGGGCTCCCCAGCACGAGGCTCCTGACTCCTCTTTCTCATATGACAAGCCAGACCCCAGGGCTTTGGTGACTTGTCCCAAAATATGTGCAAATGAAAAGAAAGTAGTAAGGGCTTCATGTGTGAGCCGCTCCTCCTGTTGCCCCCCAACAGTAACCACTTATGGTGGTTTGTCCTTCCAGCATTTTTAAAAATTCAGAAGTCTATATCATTTTCAGTTGCCTTTGAACCTTCAAGTAAGCTCCTGCACACTGCAAAGGCAGGTGGTACCCAGGAAAACAGTACAAAGGGGCCTGGAACACATGTTCTCTTCCTAGACTCCACAGTAAACTCTGGTCATGAACAGCCAGACTGCTGGCCTGTGCTTCCAGAGGGAAAGCCCCGCCAGTGGGCAGAACTCAGCAATGCCTGCTCTCCAGCCTCCCGGCTCCAGCTTCCCTAAGGCTGGATGAATCCCAGGTCCACAGTGGTGAGGATCCCCATCTGGAAACACCTGAGACAGACCTGGAAGCTCTGTCTAACAGGAGCCCCCAGAACAGGCTGCCACCCACCCACCTCTACTCTGCAAGCAGCATGAGAAATGGGGGCTCCGTCCCTGTCTTGTCACCGGGGGTGCCCTCCCAGAAAACACAAGAACTACAGATGCTACCACTGAACCCAGAAGCCATGAAGTCCCCCAGCCTCTGTTATGAAAATTCACACTTTCCCACACTCGTGCATGCCTGGCTACCACTCCCTAGGTGTGCAGACGCATAGATGCTGTGGGTGTTATAGGGGGATGATAGACAGCCCCGACCCCCCAAACCAGGCTGGACCATTTCCTTGGTTTACTTTGTGGTTGGGAAGATGGTGGCCTCTGTGCAAGCCGGGGGCACTGGCCCAGCAGCCCAGAGTCACGTCAGGAGGAATAAAGGACAGAAGGTGCTGCCGCCTCGGCTGAGTCCCAGGTAACTGAGTATGCTACTGCGGCAAAGGTCATGTGACTGTCACTGAACTTCAAGTCCAAACGTGAGGAGTGAGAGCCCTCCCTGCACCCAGGGGAGGCGGGAGGGGCAGGCGGGTATACATTCTGACCCCACTCTCAGGTGTGCTCTGCCCGCCCAGGATGGGACCACGGCCACGCTGCGTTCTGCCCATACCACTCAGACCACCTGGGCTGTGGGTCTCAGCCCCACCGAACACCCTCAGCCCTGGGTCAGCAGGACGCATTCTTCTTCCCGCCTCCCGCAAATCCTGGCCCCTCCCCCAGCAGCATGGGGACAGCCTTTCTCTGTGGTGGGGAAACCTCTGGTGGGGATGGATGGCTCCGTAAGCCTGTTTCTCTGTGGTGGTCAGATCCGGCAGTCGCACCTCTGCCTGAGGTCTTTGGCTCCAGAGTCCAGAGGACAGAAGTGAGAGGTGGCCTCTGGGGTTTCCCTGGGCTCTGAGGGCAAAGGCCTGTCAAGTGTGGGGAGGGCTGGGGTGGCCCCCTCCCCGGGGGCTGGGGGCCCTGGCCACACAGGTCTTGTGCTAATGTTTGCCCCAAGGGCGGTGACGGTCACTGTGGGTGGCGGAATACCAATACTATATACATGGTCTTGTTTGTGCCTACTCTCCAAAACCAATGTCTTATTTCTGTGAAGATTTCTTCCAGGGCTCAAAAGGAGACTCTTTTTCCTGACCTTATAATTCCACTTCTAGCAACCTATCCACAAAACATGGCCAGAGGCTTCCTTGCGGGAAACCACCTGAGTGTCTAACAGCAGGGCGTGGAGTTGCAAAGTGGGCTTTTCAGATACATTTTAGGAAAAAAGATTTAGGAAAAGTGGTATAAGTGAAGATACAACAAAAGTGAAAATATAGAAGTGATATACAGTGAAATGATAAAAGATGTAAGTGAAAAAGCAGAATCCAGAAAACCTGACGTCCTGCACACACATCCACGAGACACGGAAGGAGTGACACCAAATCAGTGGTTGCTGTTGGGCAGCAGGATTTTGGTGTCTGTTTCAGAGGCAGGTTCTGTCCCTGTGCCCAGCTCCCAGAGGGGAAGTGGGGGCTCTGTGAGGCCAGGCTGCAGTGTGTGGCTCCCTAGCGATCCCTGTCACCACCCAGATGAGAGGTGAGGGTGGAGACAAGGGGACAGACTCCGGAGAGTGTTGGGGGTGGCGGGGGGGAGCAGGCAGACACCGGGTTTCGTAGTGGCTGGGCTGGGGCGGGGCCTCCCCAGGCTTACCGAGGTTGCTGTCGATCTTCTGGTGGTAGGCCCGAAGGTGCGGGTTCTTTGGGTAAGCCTCGGTACTCATGGCAGAACCAGCCCCACCGGGGACAGAGTCTGCGTTACAAAGAAACACCAGGAGACATGTTCACTGACATCCCTTGAAATGCTGCTTCACAAAATTAACCTTATTCTGATATGAGAGATCCAAATTCTAATTGTACTCCTTTGGTACATTGGCTTTGTAACGGATTGAAGAAAAGGATCTATTGATATTCCTTTATTTGGGTTTATTTAGGCAAATGTAGATATGTGAACACAAAATAGTTAACAAAGCTTTTACCTATAGCTTTAAAATGAAATTAACTTCTCAATATTTTAAATAAAACAACATGTATCCTATCAAATTTATCATTTGAATAAGCTGTAATCATGTTTCTAAATAAATAATCACCTCCTAAAAAAGCCAAACCAACAGAAACCCTTAATCTGGAAAACGGGTGGAAGAGGTAAAGCGGTACATCTGAAGCTACCCTGAGAGATGGGTGTGGGAGTGAGGAGCTCTGGGCAGGCTGGTGGGAGAGGGAGGGGCAGCCCCTCGGAGATCAAAGCCCCCCAGTCTGCAGGTCACCTGGGCATACCTGGGCACACAAGCTGGGTTAAGAGACACACGCACCCCTGTACTGGTACTGGTATGGAAGTGGAGCTGCAGCCACGCAGAGCTACACAGGCTCAGGGAAAAGAAATGTTAAATAAGGCGCATTTGCCCCAAGAAACCTTCCTGGAACTTCGGTTTCGAAATGCACACAGAGAAGCCGTGTCGTCCAGCTCACGTCTTCTGGGGAGCATCTCTTTTTCAACCTGGTGTGTTTCCTCCAGCATGACTTACACAAGCCCATACGGTGTCTCGTTTTGTTTTTGTATTTTTCTGAGTTTCTTAAGCTAATACAAGTTAAAACTCCCGTAGTTCCTAAAACTGCCCTTCAGGTGCAGGGCTCCTGCCCCACTTCCTCAGGGGAAGATAAGCTGGGCTGTCTGGCAGGCCTTGTACACTTTAGTTCTCACTTCCCTGGAGGCTTTTGCCTTTGCAGACTGAACTCTGTCCCTCTCTGGTTCCCCGTCCATCAGGCTGGCCCCCCTTGGCCGTGCCAACCAGCAGCAGTGGGCTCCGTGCCCCCCCAGGGCGGCACGATAACCACCTGGTTACTTCTGACATGCCTGGCCTTCTAGGGGGTCTGTCTATATGAGCCCAAGGAGGCCTCAGTTCCTTCCCAGATACAGGATGCGTCTGGGCCTGTCATGTGACAGGAATGGGGTGATGTGACACAAAACACAGTCTGTCCCACCCTCCTGGCCCACGGCCTGTCCGCCCACTTGGGCTCAGCCTGCATCAGCTGCCCCTGTAGCTGGAACAAACTACCACAGATCACCCTTCAGTTCTGGAGGCCAGAAGTCCAACCCGGCCTCCCTGGGCTTTGACCCGGGTGTCCTCCTCCCGGAGGCTCTTAGGGAGAATCCGATTCCCACCTCTCCCGACTCCTGGAGGTCCAGCTTCCGTAGGTGGTCCTCCTCTGTCTCAGGGCGCGCAGGGCAGCACCTTCAGGTCTCTCACTCGGACACTCTCTCCTCTGCCCCCTTTCCACTCACAGTGACTTCACTGGGTCCATGTGCAGGCCCGGGATAATCTCCCCGTCCCAGGTCAGCTGGTCGCCAACTGTAATTCCCTATGACCACGGTTCCCCCGTGCCACATAACCTGATGTATTTCTGGGGTCTGGGATTGGGATGGGGACGTCTCTGGGGGTCATCACCCTACTTATCATAGGTGCTTCCCTGCAAGTGGCTTCTCTCGGCTGGAAGAGCTCAGAGCTGCATGAAGCAGGCTCCCACCCCCTTATCCCTTTCTCCTCGGGGGAAGGAGGGCTGACACCACCATAAAGCATAGCTCTGGCTCCCTGAGAGGTGCTGCGCACCACTCCCGTGGCCAAGTGTCCCCACAGAGCCCCAGTGTGGGCAGGAGCCAGGTCCCCACCGACCTGAGTCGTGCAGCCTCCTGAGGTTTGGGTGGTTGGCCTGGTACTGTGCCTCCTGGTCTTTACTCGAACTTATGGCTTCTTTCAATCTTTGGATAAAAGGCAAGGGAAAAAGAAAACTTTTAGACAGGAGGAACCCTTGCGATGGTGCAGTCAGCCTTCTCCAGCGGTGCCCATGTGAGAAAGTCAAAGGCCTCCTGACCACATGGGGGTCTCACCAGTGCCTCCCAGGAGTCCTGTGGGCCCCCATGAGCTTCTGGGTTAAATAAAAGAAGCAGGCTACAAAGCCAAATGAATACTCGGATTGCAATTATGAAAACACTGAATAAGAGGAACAACCAGAATTTTAAGTTTTCCTGGTACGGCAGGTAAGGTGTGGATTTTCTATAATATGGCTACATCGTTTTTACAGTAAAAACCAGACACTCTGATCTGAGATGAACAGCAGTCATCCATTTCAGCAGAAACTCAATTCTTATCTTTGAACACATAACACCCAAATACCCACAAAATTGCATGTGTGATTTTGTTACTTCTCTAGCCATAACTTGAGGAAAATAATCTCTACCTTTAAAATGATGATCAATGGCTAAACTGGATTAGATATGGAAAAGTTGGACACAGACTTTAAGGCAAAAAGTCTGTGAGGTGAGTTACACCTGTACTGATTTTCAGATCAGCAGAACGTGGAGACTGGAGAGCGACCACACCAACACAACCCAGAGCAGCGGAGAACATTTCTTGTTTCAAATGTTTAAAGACAAACCCCCCCCAGTGAGTAACTTTCAGGGTCCCTGGGTCCCTTCAAGGCCTGAGTCACTCGCCCCCAGCCCCACTTTCTGCTCTTCCACATCCGGACGGCTGGGGGCCCGCTCACCTGCTGTTGGGCTGGGGAGCGAGGGTGCCGTTCTGTTGGGGCGGGGTCTCTGCAGGCTTGGCTCTGAAGTAATTGACGAGCCCCCCGAACACGCTCTTGATGCTGCTGATGTGCTTCTGGCTGGCCTTCAGGTCCTGTTCCATCTTGTCCACCATCTTCTCCGTGCGCTCCAGGGCTCCTCGCTGCCGGATGAGCTCCTGGGGAGGAGAGGACGGCATGACTCTTCCATAATTCCCCACCCAACTGAGGACACCGGCAGGCTCCTGTGAGCCTTCAGCTGGCACACATGCGGACGACGCTGTCACCGGTGAACACGCATCCCTCTGTCTCTCCCTCTCTGCACTACCTGCCTGCTTTCTTTCCTATTTATTCTGGAGTCCCTCTCCCTCTGGCCCATAGAGGCTGGCTCTCCGGACCACGCTAAGATGGATGGGGTCAGAGTGCAGGCCTGGACTGGTGGCAGACTCCCTCCAGCTCCACCCTCCTCTTGTCTCCCCAGCACTGGTGACCCTCCAGGGCTCTGACTTGGGCTGTGGTTCTTGGACTCTCTCTTTCAGATACGAGACTACCACTGGGCCACCTGAGTCACTGGCCCTGGTCAGGTCTTCAAACTCAGAGACTACATTCTGGTGTCCTTTCTGGGCCCTGTTAGTGTGTGATTCCGGCCAATCCACAGTTTCAGCTTTAAAACTGGTCACAAGGGCGACTCTGGCACAGGGCCTTTGCACATCCTACTTGCTCTGCCTGTAAAGCTCCTCACAGTTCTGCTCCTCCCTCATTTGATCTGGGTTTCTGTTCAGAGGTCACTTCCTCAGAGAAGCCTTCCCTGAGCACCTGTCCCAACGGAGAACTCCTCCCTCCCCCTTGCCTGCAGCACATGCTCCCTCAGGCAGGGAAGGACGGGCTCAGCTGGCTAGGCTACCTCCTCCAGTGTCCCCAGGGCGGCCTGGACCTGACTCTTCAAGAGCTGAGGCTTCTGGGTGTGGATGTGAACCCCCCACTACGGCAGTGCGAACGCCTTACTTTATTTGGGCCAAACCTGGTCCAATCCCAATTTCATGCCATTCCAGCCATGTCCCCTCCCTGTGACCCCCCTATTCAGCCACGAGACCCCCAAGCTTCTCTTCTTCTACTCCAAGAGGCTGCTTTCTTTGCATCTCCGAAACCTGAATCTCCCTATGGCTCATCATTACACTAACGATGCAGACAGTCATTAGAGACGCTCAACAAAGTCACAAACAATCTTGAACCAACAGCCTGGATGGAGATTTGAGGATAAACGAATCTACACATAGTGGGTTTGCTGGAGCCCATTTTAGATATAAATGTGTTAACAGAAGGCTTTTAGGGCACTTAGGAACTCAATATATAACTTTAATTCTGAATGTTTAGTGAGTGAAGTTTAAAAATATAACATACAGACACATAGCTACAACGTTGGCTGCACTCTGGTTGGACATACACTTAGGACTGCCAAGCTTTACAGCTTTGGATGTTTAAATGTTTTTCACCAGCTCATGACACAGGTCTGAAGAAACCATCAGGCTTTTCTGAGCAAAAAAGAAAAAAAATTGTCCTTCAATATGTCAAGCAAATCTTGCAAGGGCTAACTTTGAGGAGGGGGAGTAAGAGTTGCTAATTGATCAGAGTTCCAGGTACACGGGTCAACCCCAAGTCTCCGCCCTGAGGGCGTCGCCAGCCTGGCAGGGCAGACGAGGGTGAGAGGACAGGAGATGGCTGAGGCCGGTCTGATTTCTCCCGTGCTGACACCTGGCGGCACTGGGAACCCAGGGGAGGCAGAGGGCCCTTGTGGCACTGAGCCCACGGCCCTGTGGGGAGACAAACACAAGCATCTCACACACACACACACACACACACACACACACACAGAGGCCACACCCCCTGCCAAAGCCAGCCCCCCAGGGATTTCATGTCTGCCTGGGGCAGGGGTCGGGGACTCCCCGATGGGGTGAGAAACTGAAAGTGGAACAGTCAGGAGTCACAGGCCAAGTGGGGCCAGAGCATCCAGGCAGACGGAGCAGCGGGCCAGGGGCAGTGGGTGAGAGGAACTGCGTGGAGAGCAGGATGGGGAGTGGGTGAGGATGCCAGGCGGCAGGGCCACCGGCCCCAACCCACTGCAGAGCCTGGTGTCTCCCAGGGCGTGTGCAGGCTGACCGGCACGGCTGACTCAGCAGGCCTGGGCTGCCCATACCCCGTGTTCCCAGGAAAGGCCTTGTCCAGCTCCTTGCCCTTGGATTATCCTGATAAGAGTGACTTTGCTTCTCTGAATCCTGAGGCCAGCCTGACAGTCTACGTCAGCCATGTGACTTATGATGGGGCCTTGGGCCACATGGCATGACCTCTGCAGGGGCTGGAGAGGACTCGGGTCAGCTGGGCGGGTAGCTGTGCCTCGTGGCTGACCCCCTACTTGGGCGAGCTTCTCTGGTGGACAAGTCCCTGTGTGCTGTCACACATCACCACTGGGAGAAGTATGCATGGCCCACACAACTCCCCGGGAGAGGACGATGGGAGGTCTGTGCTGCTCCCCTGTGCCCTGCCCACCATCCCTGCACCTCGGATGACAAAAATCTGTATCCTTTCACTGTAACAAACCATAACCATGAGTGTAACAGCCCTATCCGGTTCTATAATTCCTTCTAGAATCATTAAACCTGAGGGTGGTCTTGGGGACTCCCGAACATGACCTTTAAACAGCACTCTCACTCTCAGAACCACCGCCTGGAGGCAGATGCTGGAGAACAGACAGCCCCTTGGCCTCCCCAGCACATCATCTGGTCAGGAGAGCATGGTCCCCCTGGACACCATGGCAGCCACGGGTGGACATTTCAGGAAGGAGCAGCAGACGTGGCCAGATGCCACAGGGCCAGGGTGGGATGTCTGACCTGCCTGGACAGTAACAACCCAACCTTGAAAGGCGCCTTGTTACAGCTACAGGGCCAGCAAATGTGATCCCGGAACTTCTCAATAGTTGAATTCAATCACTGATGGTTTACAAAAAACCAAAAAGAATAAATCCAGAGTAGACCTATATCATCCAGAGCCACAAAGCTTGATTCCTTCTCCCACCACATCCCCTGTCCATTTCCAATCAATCCTCTCCTCAACCCCTTCCCTTCCCATGCTGGGTCACTCAGTCACTTGACTCTCCCCATCCCTTCCCTTCCCATCCCAGGTCAGTCAGTCACTTGCCAGCCACTAGAGGAGCACTGTGCTGAGAAGCGCCAGGGCAGAAGGCTGAGCAGGAGACGGCTCCTCCTGCAAAGCTGACTTTTAGAAATCCACCGGGAGTTACTTTATCAAGCAGAGGTCTGCCCACTTCCATCAGCCTTTGCTTCAGGAGAGGTGTGTGCTGAGAACTCTGGCTGCAGCAAACCCAGTGGGCTGCCTTGGAGGGGAGGCTCTGGTCAGTACAGCTGCCACTGGAAAGGGGAAGGCTCTGCCCCAAGACCAGCTGCGCAGAGGACGTCCTCACTGCCCTAACCATGGGGACACCCTACAAAGACGGCTGTGATGGCCTTTGTTCCTGGGTTGGAAAAGGCTCCTCTGAACTGAATGCCCAGAAAGGCTTCAGTGACTGCTGAGTGCTGGAAAGACACCAACGAGGTGAGAGGCCCTGCACGAGGCCACGTGCACGCAAGGCCGAGTCCCTGAGATTCTTTCTGGAGGTGCTGCCGCGCCGGCCGTGCAGGGGCCGGGGCCTGACATTTATTGTCAGCCTCCCTGAACTGAGATCCCAGGCCTCCCAAGACATCCCTGGTGCATGCTCAGCGGCCAGAGGGGATGAGGGGTGCCCTGGGCAGGCAGTCTCTCTGGTTAAGGCAGTGAACGGGGGGGCACAAAGACCACATCCTAGTGGGGCACAAACAGGCTCGCCCAGTACATGGGGCCTGGCTGCAGAAATGGAAGCCATCCACTCAGGGAAATGAGATGCAACCATAGAAAAAGAAACAGCGGCACCCTTGCCCCCCCCCCCCCGTGTGTTGCTGTGGGATGCTCTCCAATCCCAGCAAGCAACGTGTGTCTGGGAGGTACAGGATGCTTTTGCTTAAGTTAAAGTTAAAAAAGAAAGACTGTCAGTATGTCTTTACACACAGCGGATCTCCACGATGACACTGAAGGAAGGGACGCAGCAGGCTGCAGGGGGTGGGTGGGAGGCCCAAAAAGCCCATGGGGTGGGGGGAGCCTGTACAGCCTGGGGGCGGGGCTGGGGGAGCCTGCACAGCCTTCTGATGTTCTGAATTTTCAACCCTGTGACTGGAGTATCGCTTCACAAAAACTAAACTTTGTGAAAAAGAAGTAACAAGTCACCTGGGAAACAGAAACGGCCAGGCGTGACCTGCTCTGCCCTGACCACCTCTCCTCTGGGCTCTGGGGACAGGACTTGAGGCGAGAGCCTTCCTGAGATGTGAACCTTGCAAGTTTCACTGGAGAAGGGCAGCTCTTGAGTGCTAGAGATGAGGAGACTAAGTAAGACTGCTGCCAAGCTGGGATTTATGGTGACCTTTACGACCTAGTGTTACCTGGGAAGTCCTAATCCTCTATAAAAGCAGGTCCTGTTTTGACACATCTCAGCGCTGGGTATCTGGCGGGCACCTGTCTAGGTTGGGAGGTTAGTTTAGTGGGCGACTTGGGCCTGTCAGGTCCGAACTCACCTGCCCCCACCCCCCAACTCTGAGGGGTGGAGCCAGATGGGTGGGTGTGATGAGATGGATTCAGACAATTTGGAGAGCACAGGGTGGGGTGAGTTGCTGACCATTCCTGCCTTCCCAGGGCCATGGATAATTGAGAAGTGATTCAACCCTGGAAAAATCCAGTGCGTAATTGTGCTGATGACAGTCTGTCACCTGCTCAGCCATAATCATCCCGCACCTTTTAGAGCAACACCTGGCACAGCCATGTCAAGCCTCACGGCCTGAGGTGTCCCTCTGTCTCTGCTCTCCCAGTCCCCACTGCATAGAAGAAGGACTTTTGGGGGCAGCGTGGGGCTTTCACCACAATTTGTATGAAACAATTCCATCTGCCGTGTCTCTGGTGCTCCTGACCATGCTGCGTCCTCCTTCAGGCCCTTTCTGGGAAGGCTTCCTGGGCATCACTTCCTGCTCAGAAGTCCAGGAGCTGTGGCGCTGGGCCAGTGCCTCTGTGTGCCTCCTTTCTTGCCTAGGAACATACCTCCTCCTCCTCTTCCTCACACTTATCTACACCTTAGCCTTAAAAGCCAGATCCCAGTTTCTCCTCTGCCATGATATCCTACTCTATCATTCTCATTTCCTTCTTCGTTTGTTCTGTTTCCAAAGATGTCTTTTCGAAACATTTTTAGTGGGCTTCCTTGGGCCTAGGACCCTTAGCCAAATGAACCCTCCACCTTGGCCCTAAGACCACAGGCAATCCTCCCAAATCTAAGTCAACACCTTCCACTGGGACTCGTAGGAATATGACAGACACAAGCTAAACTTCCTCAATGAGGCTAAAGACAGAAGATGGGCCAATGATGGATGTTGTAACAGGGAGAGGTGGGGAGGGGGGACAACCCAAGAAAGTGGCAACGGGCAGTACTGAGATCGTCTAAGGATGAAAAGAAGACTAGACAAAGGTGAGCCGGAAAAACAGACTGTCACAGACCGCAGACTTTCTGTCTTGGACATTTTCGTTTGGATTTGGGAAGGAAAGGGAAGGCCCTGGGCCCGACCAGACTCCAGCTCTGGCTCACTCAGCAGCCCTTCAGGCAGACAAGATTTCAACACCCCTTCTGCCGAGGGGGAGAAGCGGTCAATGCCGGGGAAGAACTCAGGGCCCACTTACTCGGAGGCACGCAGTCCCCGCTGGGTCACTCCAGGTGGAGCGGCTGAAGCCCTGGGGCCAGGCTTCCGGCCACTTGATCGTGTAAAATAAACTGACTCTCCACTTCCCAAGTCCGGGTTCTGCTGTCCACAATCTTCACTTACCTGGATAGCACACGGCGTGGGGATGACCTCTGAACCAGGAGTATAAGAAACAACCAGCCAAAGGGACTAACGGCTCGGAGACGGCCGGGGGCAGACGGCCTGTTTCGAGTACTGAAGACCACACTTCTACGTAGCTGACAAAGTATTACAAGCCTTGAAGTCATTAAAGCAAGAGACCCCATCCCGGATTACCGGACGACCCCCCAGGAACCTCGGGGGACGGGCGCGCTCACCTCGGAAGAGGCGACCCCGATCCTCTCGGACTCGTACATGAGGGACAGGGACCTGTCGGTGCTGGAGGCCGTGGCCTCGGCGCGGCGCAGCACCTCCTGCCGCAGGGCCTGCTGCCGGTCGGCTGGCGCGCAGTCGCGGGCGTCAGTCCACGGCGCCGGCCCGGTACCCTCGTCCTCCGCGTCATCGTCGAACGGGTTGAAGCTCCTGGGGTAGGCCGACATGGCGCCGGCGTTCGCCGCGCGCGGGCAGGAGCGTCAGGGGCGCTCTCGGGGCCGCAGGGGAGCCACAGCCGCCGCGCCGAGGCCCTGAGGAAGCGCCCTTCCACCTCCTTCAGTGCCTCGCCGCGCGAGCTCCTTCCGCTCGACGCGCGCCGCGGCCCCGCCCCCGGACCCGACCATCGTGCCCTGCGGCGGGGGGGCGCCGGCCCGGGCGCGACCACGGCCGGCCGCGCGCCTCCCGGGCCCCCTCCTGCTGTGGAGCCGCCCGCGGCCACGCCCCGTAGCGGAGCGGTCACGTGGCGCGAAGGCTGGCCGCAGCCGCGCCTGCGCCGTGGGCTCCAGCGCCCGCGGGCCGGTTCGGGAAGCCGGCGGGCGGCGCCGCGGCTTGCGATGATGGCGGCGGCGGCGGCCCGGGGAGGAGGAGGAGGAGGCGGCGGCGGCGGCGGCGGCTCTGGCTCGGGCTCCGGCGCCGGCGTCTCGCGCGGCTTCTATTTCAACACGGTCCTGTCGCTGGCCCGCTCGCTGGCCGTACAGAGACCGGCATCCTTGGAGAAGGTAGCTCGGCCGCCAGGCGCGGGCTTACAGGAGGAGGGGCCCGGGGCGCGGCGGCTCGGGAGGGAGGGAGCGGAGCGGCGGGGTCGGGGGCCGGGGTCGGGGCTGAGGGCGGACGTGTGGCGGGAGAGCGCCGGCGGGCGCCTCCCAGCCGCGGGGCCGCCCTGTGACACCGCCCGGTGGGGGCGGCAGCTCGGGGCGTGGGGAGGGCCGGGCAGCGGCGTCGAACCTGCAGTCGGTGCCCCGCGTGCCCTGCCTTTTATTCCGTGACCTTGCAGCGGTGCCTTGCTCGGGAAAGGGGCGCGTTTACGTGCTTTGCTCTTCGAGGTGAAGGCCCGAGGGAGTAGTGTGGAAGCGCTTCTGAAACGCAGATGTGCTGCGCAGCATTTTCTCGAGAGACTCGAGGGGGCGGTAGGCCGCGTAGAGGCAGACGTTTGAAGAAAGTGAGGTGGGCAGGGAATTGACCTCCGGGTCTTCGGAGGAGAAAGGAGAACTCAACGCCGAAGGATTCCTTATCACGGGCGAAAGGCGAAAGGTAGCTCCATGGCTCTCCGGGGCGGACGGTGGAGACAACAAGGCTTTTAAAGTCAGAGCTATGCTTGCTCTCTGCACTGCCAGTGTGTGTCGTGTTGGACAGGATCCTTCAACCGTCAGAGCCTCTGTTTCCTTAGCTGTGAAATGAAGTGGGTCTTGAGTATTAAATGAGTTGGAGCATAAAGCTCTTGACTCAGAGTTAGGCACAGAGCAGGTGAACAGTAGAGGCCAGCTTGCTTCCCCCGCCAGTGTGCGGGGAGACTGGTTGCAGTGTTAGCCCTGAAGAGTTAGAATTATTTAGGACTATTCTTCTCCACAGCTGGTGGGTGGAAAGAGAACGTGGTCTGATAGGAGCAGAGCAGTTGGAAGTGATTTTGTGGCTCTGGTGAGGGGTGAAGCCAACAGGCTGTGTCACTTTGGCAGAGTGACCTAGGCCTTCTGTGGCTTCATAGGTTCTCAAACTTGCAGGGTGAGTAGGCCCTGGAGACTTCTAATTAAAGGAGTACAATCATCTGGAAAGAATACGGGTTGTAGAGATAGGAACACCTGAATTTAAATCCTGTGTCACTCGCTTATTAGTGTAATTCTTGGCAGATCAGTTCCCCAATCTCATCCTCTACCTTCTCCTGCAGAATTCAAGGACAGTACTTGATAAGAGTATGTTGACAGATAGAATGACAGGAATAAAAGCAGTCACGTGGGTGCCTAATGAACGATCACGGTTATTACTGGATGAGCCTGATAATGGACCACAGCGCCGGTTTATGAAATCAAATCCACGCCCACTAGTCAGCACATTCCCTTCCTTATAGGAGAACTGAAAAGCCTAGCGGAAGTTTGCTTGTTGGACTTGGAGAAGAGGGAGGAGAGTGTAGGGAATTGGATGATCTTTTAGAAGAGGGTCCCAGGCTCTGGCCGTAGTGGGGCCCTTTCCCTCTCAGTAACTGAAAAATGCACCTTAAGCTCAACTTGCTTTCTTTGGCCTGCTTCTCTAATCACAGGACCACTCTTAACTGCAACGTTGTTAGCTTTGCATTTTGTGGTAACTGCTTTGTTGGGGAGGTTACAATATGTTTCACAGTTAACTAATGCGGCTCCCTAACAACATCTTTCACTTTTCTACTTCAGTCCCACTGACCTCACTTACAGAGCACTTCAGGAAAGAGTTAATTGAGCAAGCCTGAGGCTGCTGTCTGCAGAAGGGCTTGCCTGCAAGGTTGGCCCTGCACTTGTGTCAGGAACTTCGTGCTTGAACTGTTCCCTCCATTCCCTGACTGATTGGGGGGGGGGGGTCCACTATGTCTAGCCTCTTTGTGCAAACAAGATGGTTTTGTGTTGAACACCTGCTTTCCTTCTGGGAATCAGAGATTTTGATGGTTGCTAGGCAGACAATGCCTGAGTGACCAGCTCTGGGTAAAAGCCGTGGGTGCCGTGTCTCTGATGGACTTCCTGAGGCACAAACATCATTCTCTGTGTTCCTGCTTGTTTGCTGCTGTAAAGAGGAGCGCACACCCTCCCAGGAGGGGCAGATGAGAGGAAGCCCGTGCGTGGATTTCTCTGGATCCCCCCTGTCTTTCTCCCTTGCTCACACCCTTCATTGTCATATCAGTCAGCCGAGGACGACTGTGTCTGTGTGTGTGGTCTTGGGGACCCTGAAACTTTCTCAGAGGAGGCTTCTGTAGGTGGCTGATTCCATCCAGCGTATGTAAATTTGTCCTGTCTTCATCTGTGATCTTGAGACGTGATTAGACCAGGGATCGTTGTTACCATTTAATCTGTAATACTGTCTGCTTTCTACATGCCCCTATTTTAAAACAATTGTTGAGAAGCTCTTAGCATTCCTAAGGAAAAGATTTTTGAGACTTGTTAAGAGTAAAGGAATTTCTGGGGACCCACCTGAGATAAGAGGTGTGGAGACTTAATCTGGAGAGATGCATGTTGAGCCCCTCCCACCTGCCGCCATTTCTTTGTTTTCGTTTTTTTCTCTTTCCTTTTTTCCAGAGAGAAGGCAGAGGCCGAGTGGGGCCTGGTGCAGATGAGGCTGGCCTGAGGAAGGCTGTTTCTGAACTAGACCTGACACCTTGGCTCCGACACTGGAAGCTCGGGCAGCCTGCCATGCCTCAGTGGCTCGTGGGCATGTTAATGACCTCGCTTTCTCTAGCCGGGCCCTCTGCCACCACAGCTGGGTTGACTTACTCCATGCACCCACTCTGACCCCAGGCTGTGAGGCCAAGTCTGTCACTACTCAGGGCATTTCACTTGTTCTTTAATTCCCTCTTTCATTCAGAAACGTGTATGGAACACCGACCATTAAGTGGCACATGCTAGGTCAGGTGAATAAGAAACAGTCCTGATCTGGTTGCTCAGGTGACCAGTAGTCACATCTGCTGCAGGTCCCCCGTTTACTCTGTTATCCCGCGTCTGGTGGCCAGAGTCCTGCTGTGTTCAGACAGCCATACTCAGGACCCCTGGGCGTCTGTTCTCAGATCCATGTCTGAGCTCTGAACTTTTTCTGCTAGGCTGCCCCTAAGACTGGCATCCCAGCCCTGACGCCCAACCCTGGGATTGCAGCCCACCTCTGAGGACGCCCTCTGGAAGGCCCACTCAGCCCTCAGCCCTCCTCCTGTGGGAGAAAGATGAGAGGAGACAAACTGAGAAGAAAGAGAGCCCTGTCTACCCCGGAATCTCTGCAAATGGTCTGCTCCAGACTGCCTCTCCCTGGTTTCCCTCTGCCCGCCCACCTCTGCCTGTGCTTTTCTGGCTCTTCATGGTCTTCAGAATGTGGCTGAGCTGTCCTTGCTGGGCCTCCTCCTGGCTCTGCCTGGGCACCCTCCTCTGTACCCAGGAAATCCGGGGATGGCCCCTGCCTCCTTGGGAGGCTTTGATCAGAGTCCTTTCCCACGTACTTACAACCCTCTTTTCTTCATTTCAAATAGCAGAACCTCCAGGTGTCTTAGCTAGCTGTTGATCCCTTGTTTAAGCAGTGCTGTGGCATTTGGGCTGGCTGGACCCTCCCTGGTAGATGTGCTCTGGAAGAGGAGCTGGGGAACTCTTACCTGTAATCCAGAGGGTGTGTGGCCAGATGCTGGGCAGTGGGCTTTCTGGAGTTCGTGGTGATCCAGCCTGTGCTTCAGAGTGGAAACCATGATACTGGCATTTTTTTCAGCATCAGAAAACTGAAAATTTCCTATCCTGCTCCCATTCTTTTGTGAGGCCATGTGAAAAAAGAAAAAAAAAAACAGAGTGGGAGGAGAGAGAATGAGCTTTGGCATAGGGTAGTCATGTTGCTAGAACCAGTGTTGTTAAATCAAGGCTAAAATATTTCAGGAAGAAACCGGAGAAAGAAAAAAATCTTTACATGTAATCACGCCACATTAACTGAGTTGGTCTGCTAGGGCTGTCATAACAGTGCCAGAGGGCTTTAAATGACAGAAACATATTTTCTCACAATTTCTCACCAAGAGAACGGTGTCTGCAGGGTTGGTTTCTCTCGAAGCCTCTCTTTGGCTTGTAGATGGTGGTCTTCTCCCTCCTTGTGTCTTCAGTTAGCCTTCCCTCTGTGTCTGTGTCTTAATCACTTCTTAGAAGAACACCAGTCAGTGTAATCCTCTGATTTTAACTTGGTTACCTCTTTAAGGACCCTCTGTCCAAATACAGTCACATTCTGAGGTACCTGGGCGTTAGGACTTCAATAATGAATTTGGGAGGGAGGGACATAATTCAGCCCAGAACATTAACCCGTCAGCACTTTCATTTCTTAGAGCTTCTTTGTAGTTTGTAACCATATATAGCTTATTCACTTGATTGCTTTTTGCAAAAGTAGCCCCTATTTTTACTGTCTGCATGTCATTTTTTTGCATTGACAGACCTTACTGAAGCACTTCTGTTTCCACTTTCTAGTTTTTTCCTTATAAAACGGCATGTTTGTACATCTAGCAATTTGTCTTCTGAATTACATCCTTGTGTTACATTGTCGATGGGTCTTGGTGTTTACTGCCCACCTGTTTCTAAAAGACTACTTAGTCGTGGTCGTCTCAGCAAGTGCCTCGTGCGCATTTATAGCTTCACCACTGTTGGGTTTTGTTTTTTTCTTGCCAACTCAGTAGGCATAAAAGGGTACCTTATTCTTTTGAGCCGAAGATAATATTTGACCATGGTTGGCTGTGTTATATTGTGAGTTAAGGAAATGGCCCACAAAGCAGAAGTGCCGGGATCGTGCGATATTGCCATGTTCTTGTTTTCTGTTATATGGAAACTTCAGTTCGGGGTTCTCATCAAATTTGCAGTCCTGTTGCTTGAGTACTGACTCCTAGCTGTGCCACTCTGAGTAGCTTATTTCGACAGCTGGTTGTACTAGGTGTGCACAGTCCTGACCCCCCGCTAACTCACAAATCAGTAGCTGCAGTAACAGGTGAAGGACTGGCCGGTGTCTGTCCAGAAGGGAGCCGGTCCTGAACTATGTGGCTTTTCAGTAAAACTCCCAGGAAGATATTTAGCTGTTTTGTGCTTTACTGGGGTAGGGGTGGGAAGTGCAGATAATTTTTACTTTGGACCCCAAAGCTGTTCTCGGTGGCTCCTGTTAGGTTTGTGGGAAATGTAGTGGAAGGGAAAAAAGTGAAATATGCTGTAAGAAAGTGAAAGTGTCATGGGCACTTGCCGGGAGGTTCTTTTCAGTGGAGATCTTAAATCAGGCCTGCTTGGAAGTAATACAAAGGGTGTTTGCAAGGACTGAGCGTTGGCGATGGGCAAGGGAACAGAGTGGAGCACAGAGGAGAGGCAGTCTGGCGGAAACATAATCTATTTAAAGGCAAGAGTGGCAGTGAGACTGGAGCAGATAGCAAGGGCCCCCTGTGTGGTCGGAGCCTCAGGTCTGGGTTTTATCCTCAAGACCAGGAAGAGCCCTGGAGTGTTCGCGGCCTGGGAGTGATGTACGTAGGGAGGTTACTCGGCTGCAGTGTTTGTATCGCCGCCCAGGGAGTCTCAGTGGACATGTCACTCACTGTTTGCTCCCCAGAGGGCAGAAATGTTCTTTTTCTGGCTCCTTCCTGCAGTCCTCTCTCCTGCTGTCAGTGTTGCCGCTTGCCTCCGTCCCTCCCCAGCAGCTCTTCACTTGCTGCGGTGCTTCCACGTGCTGCACTTTCCCGGTTACTTATCTATATGCTCATTTTTATGTTTGCTTCTCTCATTGGCATTTTGGAAAAAAGCTTGGCCTTTTGTGAACATTGCCAAGCCAGCCAGAATCCTGCCTTCACAGGCTTGAGGCAGAACCCCTCAGGTCTCACTTGCATTTATTTGTTCAGTCTCGGAGGCTCTATCTCTGCTGCGAAAGCTTCTGTGTGGAGCGTGTCTGGAAGCCTGGATTCGGGACAGCCAAGGGTGTATATACCGTCCTGAGAGCAAGTGGTGGTGACATCCATCCATCCATCCATTCTGTGCTAAACCTTTGAATACCTGCTGTGTGCCAGGCCCTGCAGGGCCCCTTAGGGGGTGAATAAAGAGACATGGCCTTGTTGTCATGGAGTTTACCCTGGAGAGAGACAGACAAGTGTTACACAGAAAACAAGCAAATATGATTTAGAATGGTAACAAGTGCCATGAAGTAAAAGTAAATGGTGTTGGTGAATTTTTATTTCAATTAAAAAAACAGGAGGGGAAACTAAATTCAATACCTTGTAATAGTATGTAGTGAAAAAGAATAGGAAAAAATATGTATACACACATACATGTGTATATATAACTGAATCACTATGCTGTGCACCAAAAATTAACCAATTTAGCATTGTAAATCAACTGTACTTCCAATTTTAAAAAAGGTTAATGAACTTAAATAAATAAATAAATAAATAAATAAATAAAGGTAAGTGAGGAGGAGGGTATAGCCAGTGGTAGAGCACGTGCTTAGCGTGCATGGAGTCCTGTGTTTAATCCCTAGTACCTCCATTAAAAATAATAAATAAATAAACCTATCCCCACAATAAAATTTTTTTTTAAGTTTTGCTTTGAAACATCAATATGAAAAAAAGACTTTAAGAACACATATTAAATCTTTGGTTTGTTATATTTAGTTTGTTGATCTGTTACACTCTGGAGGTGAATTGCAATTTCATATATATGTTTGAAATAAATTTGAGTAGCATCTACTTTAAAAACAAAAAGGTAAAGGGGGAGGGTATAGTTCAAGTGGCAGAGTGCATGTCTAGCATACACGAGATCCTGGGTTCAATCCCCAGTACCTCCTCTAAAAATAAATAAATAAATAAATAAATAAATAAACCTAATTACCTACCCCCTCAAAAAAAATTTTTTTAAAAGGTAAATGATACGAGAAGAGATTAAAAATAGAGTCTCCAGTTACATGGGATCCTCATTCATGCAGGGATCAGGAAAAACCTTAAAACAGCTAAAGGAGGTAGCCAATGATGTATGTACAAAAGAATACTCCTAACAGGGGGTACAGCTTGTGCAAAGGCCTAGAGGTAGGAAAATTGTTGACTCATTTGATGACGTTATAAAGAAGGCTATAGTGGTTACAGCTTAGGGAGATGGGAGGGCACAAAATAGGGTGGGGAGGTGGGCGGGGCATGATCACCCATGACAGGTCATCCAAATGATTGTCAACTTTGTCTTAAGAGCAGTTTAGCAGTTTAATAGCCTTTAGGGGATTGGTGAAGAATTTAAAATATAAATAATAAGTAAAATAAAATACCATTTATGATTAGCATATAAAAGGGGATATTTAAGACCAGTTTAAATAGATTTGTGAAAATTCCATTTAGTATAAATATTAAGTGTTGGTTTTCTAGATGTCTCTTACAAACTAGGAAAATAGTGTGTTAAATCTTTTGGGGGATCTTATTATTACTATAATTGTAATCATATAAGTATAGGATTGTAAGATTTTGACCTTTCTTTTCTAACATAAGCATTTAAAGATATGAATTTCTCTGTAAGTGCTGCTTTAACAGCATTACACAAATTTTATTATGTTGTGTTTTCCTTCATTATGTTCAAAATATTTTATAATTTCCTTATGAGTTCTTCTTTGACTCAGAGGTACTTAGAAGCATGTTGTTTAATTTCCAAAAAATTGAGGAATTTTATAATTTTTTTCTGATACTGATTTCTAATTTAGTTCTGTTGCAGTAAGGAAACATACTTTGTTGGATTTCAGTTAAGTGTACTGATCTGTTTAAAGACCCAGTATATGTGAGATGTGTCTTGATGAACTTCCCAGGTGTACAAGAAAAAAATTCTGCTTTTGTTGAGTGGTGTCTCCTATAAATATCTGTAAGGTCAAATACGTTTTTTAGCTCTCCAGTATCTTCACTTATTTCCTATTTGTTCTGTCAGTTCCTGAGAGAGGAATGTTGAGGTCCCCAACCATAATTGTGAATCTGTTGATTTCTCCTTTGAGTTCTGTTGGTTAGTTTTGTTTTTTTTTTAACATTTTCTGATTGAGTTATAGTCATTTTACAATGTTGTGTCAAATTCCAGTGTAGAGCACAATTTTTCAGTTATACATGAACATATATATATTCATTGTCACATTTTTTTTCGCTGTGAGCTACCACAAGATCTTGTATATATTTCCCTGTGCTATACAGTATAATCTTTTAATCTATTCTACATTTTGAAATACCAGTCTGTCCCTTCCCACCCCCTGCCCCCGAGTTCTCTTAGTTTTTGCTTCATGTATTTTGAAACTTGATTCTGGGGATCATAGATATTTATATTTATGATAGTTATGTCTTCATCATCAATTGACTGACCTCTTTTTCATCATGAATAGTAATATTCCTTGTTCTGAAATCCACTTTGATATTAACATAGCCACTCCAGCTTTCTTGCTAATGGTGTTTGCATAATATGTATTTTTGCATCCTTTTATTTTTAACCTACGTCTTTACATTTAAAGTGATTTTCTGGTAGATGGCATGTAGCATGCTCTTTTATAATCTGAAAATCTCTGTCTTGTAGTTGGAGTTTTTAGACCATTTACATTTAATGTAATTATTAATATGGTTGGATTTAAATCTACCATCTTGATACTTGTTTATTTGTTCCATTTGGTTTTTGTTCTTTTTTTCTTTTCTTGCCTGCCTTTGGATTAATTCATCATTTCTTAATATTCCATTTTATCTCCACTACTGGCTTATCAGTTATAGTGCTCTCTCTTTTTAAGTGGCTGTTCTAGGATTGAAATATGCCTCTCTTTAATGTATCATAGTCTACCTTCAAGTAACGTTATACCACTTTACTGTAGTGTAATAACCTTACAACTGTAATTTCATCTGACCCCTTCCTTTTTTGGTGATTGCTGTTACAGATTTTTAATTCTGTATTATAAACTCCATAATACATTGTTATAACATTTAAATAATGATAAAAGTATGAAAACATAAACATTTGTATGTACATGGTTTTTGGTTCTCTTCATTCCTTTATGTAAATTTATGTTTACACCTTACTGATTGTAACATTTCTCATAGTGCAGGTCTGCTAGTGTGATTAATTCTCTTAGCTTTGGTTTGTCTGAAAAAAATTTTTTTCAGCTTCATTTCTGCTGACTCTAGAATTCTGGAGTGACAGGTGTTTTTATTCTAGCATTGGTTTCTGTCTTTCCTTATCCTAGTACACTGTCTTGATTACTGGAGCTTTGTAGGAAGTTTTAAAATTGGGAAGAGTGAGTTCCCTGACTTTATTCTTACTTTTCAAGATTGCCTTGGCTATTTCTGGGTCCCTTGAATTTCCCTGTGAATTTACAATCAGCTTGTCAATCTCTGCAAAGACATCCCCTGGGACTTTCATGGGGATTGTGTTGAATTTGTAAGTCAATTTAGAATGTAATTGCCATTTTAATATTAAGTTTTAATTATACATGAATATGGGATGTCTTTCCATTTATGTTTAGGTCTTTACTTCTTCAACAATGTTTTGTAGTTTTTAAGAGCATGAGTTTTGTACTTCCTTTGTTAAATTTTTTCCTAATTATTTTGTTCTTTTGATGTTACTGTAAGTTGAATTATTTTTTAAATTAAGGTCAAATTCACATGATGTTATATTCACTGTAGAATAGTTTCTGAATATCATTTTTAGTTTGTTCATTGCTGCTGTACAGAAATACAAGTGATTTTTCCCCCAATTTTTTTTATTGTGGTAAAATATACATAACCTAAAATCTGCTATTTTAATCATTTTAAGTGTACAGTTTGTGACATTAAATACAATCATAATAGTTTACTCTGGTCACCGCCATCCATCTCCAGAATTCTTTTCATCTTGTAAAGCTGAAACTCTTAATTACAGTTGATTTTTGAATATTGATCTTGTATTTTGCAACCTTGTTGAACTTATTTGTTAAGTCTAGTGCTTTTTTGGCAGATTCTTCAGGATTTTCTATAAAAAAGATTATGTCACCTGTAAATAGGGATAGTTTTGCCTCTTTCCAATCTGGATGGTTTTTATTTCATTTTCTTGTCGAATTGCCCTGGCCCTCTAGTAAAGTACTGGCTATAAGTGGTGAGAATGAAGACTCTTCTCTTGTTCCTGTTCCATGTCCAGGATGTGTCTCGGGCAGAAAGCCAGGGCAGTTGTAGGGCTCACCTTGTTTCCTCTTCCCCAGGTGTCACTGTCCTGTGCTCCGGGTCCAGTGTAGAAACCAGTGGTTTCTTGTATTTATCCACTTTTCTGTTGTTTTATGGCAGGAAGATAAATCCAGACCTTGCTATTCCCTCATGGCTGTAGATGGAAGTTCAGGATTTTGTTGTTACAGCAGACATTGCGAAAATCTATCTGATCGTCCTTTTATATATGACAAAGCTGACATTTAAGGGAGGTGATTTGCCGATTTGCCAAAATTGGCATCGTTCTAAGACACATGCATCATGTCACAATCACCTTGGTTTATTGTGATAGCTCTGGGTCACTTCGAAAATGTTGACTTATGTTCAGTATTGTCCAAGGGGGGCAGTAAATTAGAGGAAAACAATTGAAAAATGGAGTTAACAAACAAACAAAAAAATACCCTGGTACTTAAAGCTTAGTCTTCAGTTCTCAGGGAATTTTGTTTCTCCAGAAAGAGTATTCTCAGAGGTTTCAGATAACAAAGTTGTATTCTTTTAGAAAAACGTCTGGCCTGCCAGCTTGCAATGCTATTAATGTAGCTTTATTTTGACCTAAATACCTGACCTGTATTCCCTCTCAGGGTGGGTTCTCTTCTGCAGTTTTCTGCCCAGTCACGCAGACTTGAGAGTGCATCTTATTTTCTCAGACTTGGTTTGGCGTTTCCTTACTTTGGCAGCAAGTCTGCCTCACGGCCTCTCTCCTGTCTCTGCCGTCTTTGTGCTGACCCATCTCCCTACTTTCACTCTCGTCCTCCAAAATCCATTCTTCATGCTGCAACCAGAGGGATTCTTTTAAACCCGTTCTAAACTCCAGTCATGAAGGCCTCCGCATGTGCCCCAGCGGTGCTAGCTTCCCGTGGCCATTAGAGTCTAGCTCTGCACCTGCCTGTGGGGCCCTGTGGGGTCCTTCCTGCCTTCACGTGGACTTCTGGGCATCCCTGCTTCCCCTTTCCCGCTGGGCTGCTGCTCCGCTGGCCTCTCCCGGAGTGATCTTTCCTGGTTTGTCCTGGCTGGCTCCTTCTCAGTCATATTCCAATTAACTGGTGCCTTCTTAGAGAGGCCTTCTCTGATTACCCCTCCTAAGTAGTCCTGCAGGCACTATTGCTGGGGAAATATAATTTGAAAAGATCTCTCAACCCAGAAACCCTCTCCGCAGAGGTGGAAGAGAGAGAAAACACATTTCTTACTGAATAAACATTCAACAGGAATGTGGTATCCCAGGTAGTCGGTTAAGGGATTATAAAGACAGAAAGAAGTTGCACCCTTTTATAGAGCCAAGCAGACACAACCCGTTACAAGGTTAACCATAACTAGGCCTTGGGTAAGAGGGCTCACCAGCACCATTTGTCATGCATTTGTAGTTCTTCCTGACTTTATTGGTGATTGGAGTGACAGCTGTGTCAGCTGATTGGTTTTATCCAGAGGAGAAACGGGTGCGTCCTGTCTGTCAGGACGTTGCTCTGCAGCTTGGAGCCCGGGGCTGGGCGACAGGACGCCCTCCCTCCACGTGCCGTCCCATTCCTCTCGTGAGCTTACAGAACATTTCGAGCGTTGTTCGTTGTCGTTGCTTAGTCTTAGAAACACCACTTTTTAAGCCTGCACCATTAGGCTGAACTTCACGAAGCGCTGTTTTCATAGGTCTAAAGTGGTTGAAGATTGGCAGATTCGTGGGGTCGACCCAGTAGTTGATCAAGTGGTTGAATCATGATTCCGCTCCTAATGTTACGTCTTTGGGTTGTTTCAGATCTCCCATTACCATACACAACACTGGGATGAGGATGTTTTTTGTAATCTTTGCCCATTTCTGATTATTCCTTTACAATCATTCCTGAAGGAAATTTGCTGGGACAAAGATTGTTGCCGCCTTCGGGTTAGAAGGCATTTCTCTCAGGTCTGTGTTTGCCCTTTTAAATCTAAGCAAACAACAGCAATTTTGCTCTCTTCTAAAAATTTCAGTGGTAATTGGTGCATTTCAGGGCAAATGCCAAGCGCTTATTCGATTTCCTTTGTCATCAAACCACCCGCCCGACCACATGAGTGTCAGTGAGTGCCCTCCCACAGGGCCACGGACAGCGGGGTCGGGGCCTCCTGGTTGTCTTACCTGAGGCTCCGTTCCAAACGTCCCCTGTAGAGACTTTCAAGATTGGCATCACCTGTTTCCTGCTCATACAAAATCTTGATGTTTGGTTCCTTTATGACAGTCACTTACTAGTGTTTCCATCACTTAGTAAACTGCTGCCTTTGGCCTGCCTGCCCTCTGCTGGCCACCACGGCATGTCTGATAACAGTAGGTGTTTTTTTGAGCACAGACTGGGTGCTCTGCACAGTCCTAAGTGCTCTACACGCGTTTTGTGTTTAAGGGAGAGGCCTGGTGACTGTAAGGGGTTTGCATAACCTGCTCATAGGCACCCCTGGGAAGTGGAGCCTCTGTCCTGTCCTGACACGAATGTGCAGATGGGAGGCTTCATGGACACGGCGTTGCAGCCCTTGGGCCAGATTCCTCATGGGGCACAGTCCCCTCATTTCAGAGGCTGGAGACATCCTTTCCATGATCTTTTGATTGAAAAAAAATGACTCATTGGTTGTATAGACTCACTGGGCTTTTATGGTACTGATGCATTCTGAATGGGGTGTCTATGTTTTTAATCTATGGGTTTGGGCTTTTTGTCTCATTTATAGGTCCAGAAGCTGCTCTGTATGTGCCCCGTGGATTTCCACGGGGTCTTCCAGTTAGATGAAAGGCGGAGAGATGCGGTGATTGCGTTGGGCATTTTCCTCATTGAATCTGACCTACAGGTAAGACTTCCCTAGATTGAAAGTTTCTTCAGGCGCAGGAGGGCACGGTTAGGGTTTACATGTGCGCCTGTTTTATTTACCTCAGTCAGCACCCCAGGAATGCGCACGACCTGGTCCAGTGCTCAGCTGTGGGCGAGAAGAGGTTGGGGCGGGAGGGATGAGGCTTCTTTCCGGGCCCCTCCTCGGGACAATGTGTTCTCTGGACCGTGTGAATATACTGTGTTACTTTTTAGAAGTTTGGGGGTTTTTTGGTTTGTTTTTTGCCTTTGTTTTTGCCAGGGAGTTAGTTAACCATGCTTTGTGAAGTCATTGTGTGGCTTCCAGAGTAGACTTGATTTTCAACCTCAGGTAACACACTTGTTAATCAGACTCAGAATAACCATTTCTTTTCCTTCTGAAATGATAGTACTCTTTGAGATAATTTTGTAATACTGGCTTTTTCAAAACCATGTTTGATGTAAGTTAAGTTTTAGAGCCCACGGCCACGGAGGGTGGCCAGTGCACCAGAAGCAGGTCACCAAGGTGGCCCGGTGCCCAGGGCAGGTGGATTCCACACCACCTTTCAGTGAAAGTAGTGTCATAGAATTTTCAGCCCTGTTTTCAAAACTACCGAGGTTTTTTCAGCATTTCCGAGCATCAGGTAGCAACCCCATCTCAGCACAGGCTCATCTGGTCCTTCTTGGAGCAGCAGCTAGGTGGGGAATCTCACGAAAGAGGCGGGTGGTGTGCCTTATGTGCCAGCTGGCTGGTTTGGAAGGAGATGACAGTCATGTTGCTGTTGGCTAACACTGGCTGTGAGCCTAGTGTCCTAGCAGCGCCGGGTGCGGGGAGAAGAAGTAGACGTGAGGAAGGACCCGTGGGGAAAGGAGGGAGAGCTCAGGGCCGTGGATGACGGGGCACTGCCGAGTGTGGGAGCCCGGGGCCAGGAGCTTCTGTCCAGTCCTGAGAGTCTGGGGACTTGAACCCCTCTCAGTAGGCAGCCCTGAGAGTGTGCAAGTGCCTTCTCGTGGAGGCCGGAGCCCGGCCAGACACTCAGCGGCGGGAGGGCAGGCATCTGCCGTCTGGTTATGCAGCCTCTGCCGCCCGCCCGCCGTGTGGAGCCGGGAGGGTGCGACACCGGGCGAGCTCCCTTCTCCAAGGTGAGGCGGCTCAGTCTGTGCTGAAAGGCCACCAGTCATGTATTTCATCAAGTGTCTTTTTTTTTTTTTTTTAGCACAAAGACTCTGTGGTTCCTTACCTTCTTCGACTTCTTAAAGGTCTCCCGAAAGTGTATTGGGTAGAAGAAAGCACAGCTCGGAAAGGCAGAGGTAACTTTGCGCACTGTTTTCCCAGAACGCGGGGAATCGCACGTGTGTGCGTTGACCGCGTGTGAGCATTGGGGTTCGGCTGCCCTGACACCCCAGTTGCAGCACTTCTGCCAGATCTGCCCCGGCTGTGCTCTCACTGTGGTCCTGAGCCCTGTGGGGCCGGCGCGGCTGAGCAGGGACCTCTGCTCATGTCTCCTTGGCCGGAACTGGGTCACCTGCTGTCCCTGAACCAGTGTATGGCCCTGGGGTGGAGAGGCTCAGCCTGCAGTGAGCTCAGTTCTCCAGCTGTGTTGCTGCTGCTCAGAAACTGGGGGGAGATCTGGGTGTTTGGGACTCAACTGCAAGGTTCGTTGTGAATAGTTCCACGGCTTCATTGATGTTCCTGAGTTTCCATTGAACTTTGCACCTTTAGAAATGGAATAAATTCATGTGTAACTTTTTAACTTGTATTTTATTTAGGTCTCTCTAAGGTCAAAGGGAAGGTTAGATCATCTTCTCCCTTCTTCCCTCCTCTGCCCGCCCCTCCTTGCTTCCTTCCTCCCCACCCTTCGAATGTATTCACGTAGGTCCACCGTACACCAGGCACTGTGCTAAGCACTTACAACGCTGATGATCTTGTGTATGGGTTTCCCAAGACTCCGCAATCTGCTTGGAAGACCACTGACATCTCAGAGTCCATGACCCATGAGACTGAGGCCTGAGGCTCCCTTCCTGTCACGTGGGGGTTGGTGCCTCGAAGGAGGCCCTTGTCCTTTCCATGGGTGGCACGATCTTAATTTGTTAGATGGGCTCAGTCTGCTGGAGAGTTTGCTTTTCCCATGAATGGCCCACTTGGGCCTGTCTGTGTTTTCATCATTTCTGCTGACTTACTGTGCTTAAAATGACAGACCCCAAATTATGCGTGGATGCTGGAATTTGAAGGACTACAGACTAAATAGAGCAGAACTAAAAAGTCTGACATCTGTGTCCACCGTTGTTACCTAATTTGGGGGGAAGTGGAATACTAGAAGATGTTGGTCCTATCTTATTTAATTTTGTTTCAAAACAAGTGTTACTATGTATGCATGGACTCATCAGAATAAAAGTTTCAGCATTATTAAACACTGTTAGAGGTCTATAAATTTCCAGTGTTGGGTGACACTTCAGTCCCCTCTATTTTATTGAGGCAGTACCACCTACGCCTTTACACTCTAGAGCGGTAGTGCCACCCCTGGACCGGCCCCTCAGCACCCCTGGGAACTTGTTGTGAGGCAGATTCCCAGCCCCACGTTGGAGCTACTGAATTAGAAACTCAGGGGCTGGGAAGCAGGCAGTCCCGGAGGACCTGGAGCTGCGCCGTAGAATCACAGGCGTGGATGTAGAAATGCACGGTCATCTGCTGCTACTCTGTGTGTGTCTTTGACTGCATATTCAGTGTTGGAAGTGAATTAAATACTAGTGGTGATTGGACACACCCAGCAGCATTCTGTGTTCTGAAGGTGCACACGGTAGGAGTGCTGGGTCCCTTTTGCTCTTGGGTGCAAGTGCTCCCTCCACCCGGAGGCCGTGCTCCTGAGAACCTCCCTGCTGGCAGGCTGAGTCAGAGAAGGGCTAAAAAAACTAGGAGGGATAGAGCAGACCTCTAGCAGCTCTTTTAGGATTGTCTCCCTTGTAAAAAGGAAGCAGAGAAGGAAATAGAAATGTTAATTCAGTTTAAAGTGGTAGCAGTTGGCATTTGACGCATGGCTTCCATGTAGAGTCTCTCACTCTCTCATCGAGATTGACTTCTCACTTTTGTTCAGATCAGGATAAAAAATGGAATCTAGCATGTTGCAAAGCCACGTAACCTCAAACTATAAGTTGGCTCAAGAAGCATTTAAATTTCTTGAACCAAAACATTTGATTAAAAGAAAGGTGGGGGTATGTCTCAGCAGAAAGATGGGGGTATGTCTCAGCGGACACGTGGGGCCCCCCTCTGGAAGAGGGCAGCCTTCACGAGACGGGCCGTGTGCGGGCCTAGCTGGTGGGGTGGCCGATCTGGTTTGTGACTCTACTTCTGTCTCTTGGCCTCCAGGCTCCCTTCCTGTCGCCGAGAGCTTCAGCTTCTGCCTTGTGACCCTGCTGTCTGACGTGGCTCACAGGGACCCTTCACTCCGGGATGAGGTCAGTGCGTGGTGAGCCAACTGCGTGTCTGTGAGATCGCAGGGTCCCAAAGCGGTGACGAGAGTTAAACAACCCAGTCACTTCAATTTTTTTATGTTGACTTTCTTCACACCATTAACAACACTCCCAGGAGAGGCTTGCGTCCTGCGCACAGACCTGAGCTTGCCCACTGGGCGCTGGCATCCCCCTCACTCCGCTTCCCCATCTGCCCCACGAGGTGCAGCGCACGCAGACACGGCTCATCTTCCTGCCTCTCTGCTGGGGAGAGGATTTTCTAGAAAGCTGGAACTATTCTTTTCAGTGCTCCACAGTTATTTTAGTTTTAGTTTGTTTTGTTGGAAATGTTACTAAATGCATTTCATGCTTCCCTTAAATGAAGAATAGGATCATAATTTAAGCTTTTTCTTAACCAGATTTATTATTTTGAAAATCAGTTCTCACACGCTTCTAACATCAGGTCTGTCCCGGGCGTGCCTGGTTTCTGGCCTGATGCTAAATGCCCCCAGCTGGCTACACTTTTTGAGTTCTTGATTCTGTTTTAAAACTTTAAATCTCTTCCCTTAATGTCAAACTGTCAGTTCTGTTGTGACTGTTTCTTCTTAGCTTAGGTTCTTTATTTCCTTGGAGGCTGGCTAAAGAGACAACTAGATACGTTAGTGTCACGTGTTATTATTTAAAAGGTTAACAGGGCTTTTCTGTCAATAACATCTGTCCAAACAGAGAGAGAGGTCGCCGCGAAAGATAGTGCTTTAGCACACTGGGGAGAAATGTCGCTTTTCAAGTCCTCACAGTGCCCTCAGCATCAGTGACAAAGTGTGAGAATTTCAGCTTGGGGGCGAGCAGGTCGTGTCAGGCCAGCCCTGGTTCTCTGCCTGGACCCCAGAGACTGGAAGCCAGGGAACAGAGAGGCATTCGGTCCAGCCACTCTTCCTCGGCGCCGGGCCCACACCACTCCTGACGTCCAGAATCGCTGACGGGGCCGAGGGCAGGTCAGTTGGGAGGGTCTGTAGAGTCCCCTGAAGGACCCCCAAGGGGGCCTGGCCCGAGCCTGCGGGAAACAGAGCCATGGGACAGCGGGACCACGAGTGAAGACCCGGAGAGCCAGCTGACCTCATCTGCAGATGGAACTCAAGCTAACACCATGGGCTTTTGCAGGGACCACTAGAGGCAGAAAACACCAGCCACACGGTGTGGCAGGGGTGGGGCACGGCCGAGGCAGGCGGGTGGAAATATTCTGTGTGCTGTTTACCTGTGAGCTCGTTAGGCCAGTGGCAGGAAGTGCTGCTGCAAAGCTTATGCCATGGACGTGGAGAACCTGTGCTGAGGGTGGAGACTGTTCAGGGTGGGTCCCCACATCCCTGGAATACTGGTGTATTTTGTCCTGAGCAGCACAGTCGGAGGCGGTTTCTGATGCCTGGACTGTGGCCAAGTCATGGGGGCTGTCAGTGTCTGAAGGACTAAACCACGGGGAGTGGAGGAAACAGGGTGTTGAGCTGTGAAGAGAGCTTGGGGGCCGATCCCTGTTTCCAGAAGATGAAGGAAGCAGTGCCTGAGGGTCAGGGGTCTCTGAACCAGCCACAGTGGGAAGGAAGGTCATCTGCCTGGCCCCTCGGCAAGGCCAGCCCACGGGAGTCATGTGTCAAGTCTGAGGTTGCACAGAGAACATCTGAAGCTCCTCTGGTTCTGAGTCGTTTTGTGGTGATTTTCTGACTTTGTTGATAAATTTGTGTCCTGTTTCTTTGGTTATTCCAGATTTTAGAAGCACTCCTGCAGGTTTTACATGTTCTTTTGGGAATGTGCCAGGCCTTGGAGATTCAAGAAAAAGGTAATTATTCTGAACGGTTTTGTGATCGTTCTTTCCCTTGCTTTTCCCAGCCTTCAGTTTCTATTCCTTGTGACTCTGTGCCCGGTGGGTGGCTCCCTCTGCTGCGTGGGGCGTGGGCCCAGACCTGCTGCCTGAAAGCTGGGCTGCTCTCCCTGCAGGGTGTGGGTCTGAGCACAGGGCTGCCGGTTGCCCCCAGAGGGGATAGGTGTGTTGTGGACGCGCATGACTTGCTGAGTGAGTGACTTGGAAGCGACTGGAGGTGGGTAAGACCTCCGGCAAGAGTGGAATGTGTATCAGAGGACAGATGGGAAGTACTGTGGGTCAGTGCTTGGGGTTGGGCCTGCCTAGCCCTCAGATCTGGGGGTGAGGTCACAGGTCCCTGTCTGGTCTGTCACGGCCTCTCTGTCTTCCAGAATACCTCTGCAAGTACGCAGTTCCCTGCCTGATAGGGATCTCGCGGGCATTCGGCCGTTGCAGCAACACGGAGGAGTCGCTCCTGTCCAGGCTCTTCCCCAGAGCCCCACCTCGTTCCCTGCGGGTCCCTGAGGAGCTGGCGGGCGTGCGGAGACGCTCCTTCAATGACTTCCGCTCCATCCTCCCCAGCAGCCTGCTAACCGTGTGTCCGGAGGGCGCCCTGAAGAGGAAGACCAGCAGCGTGTCCAGCCTCTCCCAGGTGGGGCCGGGCTCCCAGGCAGCGCAGGGCGCGGGGGCTTGTCTGATGCCTGGGCCGAGGAAAGCCCAGGCCTGCCGTGTACTCCAGGGAAACTTAGGAAACGTGAAAGTTCTCAGAGCATGCTCCTTAGTGCAGAGGCTCGCCTTGTCCTTTTTGAGATTTATAAGTGATTTCCCCCACTCCTCCCGGGCATGACACATTTCTCCGAGCTGCCAGGTGCTGGCCCTGTTCTGAGCAAGAGACGGTTAGTGCCAGTGGGAAATGAAACTGACTTGTGGACAAAGACAGACACACAGAAACCCAGTAGTCAAGTGTAGGATATGCTGCCAGACATGGAGAACTTGACGTTCTGGAGCGTAGTGGAGAACCCAGAGTGTGGTGGGCTTCAGGGAGGAGGTGGGGCAGAGAGAGCCTTGTCTGAGGCAGTCTGACCTGCCTGTGTGGTTGTGTGTTTCAGGTCAGCCCTGAGCGAGGGGCACCCCCTCCCAGCTCCCCTGGAGGATCCGCCTTGCACTACTTCGAAGGTGGGCTTCCCTTTCTGCTGGGAACCTGACCTTGCGCTCACCTGCCAGCCCACCCATCCAGTTTCTGGGACGTCCTGTGCATGAGGACGCTCACAGGCTCTCTTTTGTCCTGCATCGAGGGTCAAGCTTTTAGAAAACATTTCTTTTCTATTTTTGTTTAAACTTCTTAACCTAAAAATATTTCAAACTTAGAGAAAAGCGCAGGAAATTACCTGCAGGATGCCAGTTTTAGCGTGTGAACCTGGGAAAGCATTGGTTTTCAGGTGGAGAGTCTAACGAAGGGTACTTCCCTTGTTTCTTTTTTCTAAGGTCACTAAGTGTGTAGATGAAGTAGTCACATTACTGTGAGCAATACCTTTTATAGCGCTTTGCTGGTCACAGAGGACTTTCCCATAATTTACGAATTTGATTCACATGGCAGCCCTGTGTGGTGTCTGACACGTGTAAGAATAGCCCACCTTCTCCTTGAGGGAGGTGAGTTGTGGGTTAGGTGATGGGGAATAGAGAAGCCAGAATCCCGTGCCCCACAACGACCTCTGCTCTGTTACTGGATGACACTGATTCTCAGGGAGCCTTTCTCCAGAGGATCTTAAAGATGTGAGGGAATTAAAAAAAACAAAAAAAACCCAAAAAACAAAGGAGAGGTATCTCTGTCCTCAAGTCAGTGTGGACGGCTTGGGTACAGTACCTCTTGGCTGTGCAAGAACATACCGTGTGACAGTCTATGTGTGTTCGAATGCAAGGCTAAGTCCACCCCCACATAATCCCAGTGTGTTACTCCAGGCCTCATACCCCGTCCCCGCCCCAGGGGCACCCAGGAGCTGAGCCGTGTCCTGGAGGGCTCACTCTCTCTGGTGGCGGCACCTCTGCGCCTGCACTTATGGTGCGTACCCAGGGTCAGTGCACTGTGCGGGCTGAGCCTCCCCTCAACCCACGCGCCTCCCACCCCCAACTTTCCTTACTTGCCCTTTGCTCCTTCCAGTCCCTCCACAGCACTGCATGAATCTAGTTTTAGGAATGATTTTTTAAAAGCACAGATCTGATCATCTCCTGCTCAGAAATTTTCAGTGGCAAACCCTGCGTAAACCCCAAATCTTAGATCTGTGGTCCCTGCAGTTGCTGCCTTTTGCCCCCATCAGCGCCCACCACACGTGGGGCTTCGTCCTCGTTTCAGGGTGACTGTCCAGGAGATGCCCGCTGACCACAGACGTGCTCTGTGACTGACAGCGTGATGTTTGGTGCATGTGTGCGTGGTGAGGTGATTGCTCCAGTCACGCCGTTAACCTGTCCTCCTCCTCCTGTGGGTACTGGGGTGTGTGTGGTTGGAGCACCTGAAATCTCAGCGTGTTTTCAGTGTCTAGTGGGGGTGTAATTAACATGGTCGTCAGGTTGTAACCAGCTGTCTGGACTCAGCCTTCAGAACCGCTGCTGTATGCCCTGTGACGGCACCTCCCCATCCCCTGACCCCGCCACCCACCTCGTGATGACACCGCCCTGGCCCCTGGCCCATCCCCCCAACCTGTGCCCCGCCTTTGACTTCTTTAGATTCCGTGTATAAGTGAGTTCATGCAGCTTTTAATTTCTGTGACTGGCTTGCTGCATTCAGCATATGCCCTCCAGGAATAGTGCTCAGCCTGAAAAAGGGAGAGCCTACTGTCTATGGCAATGTGGACGAACCTGGACTTGGTGCTGAGTGGAATTAGCCAGTTACATGTGTCCGTACGGTGGAGTGAATGCGTGTGAACCCATAGGAGTGAATGCGTGTGGTACCTGTGGGTTCACACGCATGCACCCTCCCCGCCGCTCCCTGTGAACCAGCCTCGTCACCCTCCCTCCTCACTGGGTGGGCTTCCAGCACCTCTGCCCCTCCTGGTGTTACCGCCCCCTCCCCTCTGTTATAAGTGGCCTCAGACTTTCACATCTCTGTTTCTAAAAAGGTGTCATTCTTTTTTTTCTTACTCTTCTCATTTGTTAAATTTATCCTGTTTGGGTTGAAAATCCTAGGAATGATTCTCTCCAGCTTTTCCCCAACCACCCGAGTGATAGGCTCCCCTCCCTGAGGGTCTGCAGTCCAGCCTTTGCTTGCTGATCACAGAACGGACTTGGAGTATCAGCAAGAGCTGAATGTGTGGGTGTATTGGGAGCGCCCTGTCCCGTGTGCCCAGGGCTGACCGCCTGGCCTTCCTCCCGGCAGCCTCCTGCTTGCCCGATGGGGGCGCCCCAGAGCCCGAGTACTACTTCTCCACTGTCAGCTCCAGCTTCTCCGTGTCTCCTCTCTTCAGCGGCGTCACCTGTAAGGAGTTCACCGTCCCCCTGGAGTTGCTCCGGGAGCTCTTAAACCTGGTAAGCGGAGTGCTGGCGGGTGAGTGGACATGCGTGTATCCAGCAGGACTGCTGTGATTTAAAGGGAAGCTGGGCGTCTGGGCATTGCAGAGCACAGCTTAGTAGTCGTAAGGTTGCAGGTTGAAGAAGGAAGGAAGGGGACGCTCTCATTTTGTCCTTGCAGCAGCCGTGTGGGAGAGGTGGCCACGCATCTCCACACCTGAGGGGAAGAGGTCCGTCTGAGTCCACAGTGGGTGGAGGGCAGGGCCCAGGCTCAGCCCAGGAATCTGACCCCAAGCCCCATTTCTCTTGCATCTGACACCCACTCAGGGGCTGCCCTGTTTAGATGAATACAAAGTGGACTTTTCATACTTGGATACCTTTGCCTGACCTCTGAGGTCATGTCAGAGACCCGATTGTCCGAGTCTGAGTGGACAGGCCTGTGGCCCTGACTCTCAAGTGGCTGTGATTGAGCTGGGATGCCACACGGGGGCTTCAGGGGGTTGGATGGACTCTGAAGGTGGAAGAGAGACGGGGAAGGCCGGGGGGGAGGCTTGTACTGGAGGAGCAGCCCTCTGCCTGCGAGGGGCCAGGGCAGAAGTCGCTCTGTGCGGCTTTGGGTGAAGGTGCAAGGACACGTCGTGGCATCCCCCCACAGGGTGCAGCTGCCGTGAACTGCTTGGTGGCCGTGGATGTTCTAGAAGTGCCCTGAAACTGCCCCCACCTTCAGTGTCCTGGCAGGGTCCCGGCTCAGACATCCCCACAGAAGGCTCAGTGTTTTGGGTCCTTTAAGGGAATTTTTTTCCCCAGTATATTTTAACTTCTGAAGATTAGATTTTTTTTTCTCAGCCGTTTTTCAATTTCTTCTTCTGGCATGTGGTTTATCATGATCTATACATTTTGAAACTGAGCTTCTTGCAGCACTATAATGGGGGTGGGGGCAGCAGTGTCAGGTGGTCCTGCCATGGATAGAACAGTGCAACCCTGTCCTGAGTGCTGGTACAGGGAGCAGCTGGGAAGAAAGGCGTCTGTGAGAAAGTTCAGGTGTGCCCTGTGGTTTGAGTGTGCCCCGGGCGGGGGCGGGGGCGGGGGGTGTCGGTGCTGAGGACCAGCTGGGAGGGGTTTGGGCACACAGTCAGTGACGTCTGGAGTCCGGATGCTTCCTCTTCCTGGAAATGGAAACCTGCATCCCAGGATTTGAGGCTCTTTTTGTTTTCATTCTTGTCTGGGATAAGGTGAGAAATTGCAGGGATGGCGGAATGCGGGGCGGTGTGTCCACCGGAGCTGCAGCCACGTGTGTGTGTGTGTGGTGTGTGTATGTGTTTATGTGTGTGTTGCTGGCCTCTTTCCCTCACGTTTTCTCCTCCAGCCTGTGATGTGGTTTATGCGTCAGCGTGCTGTGTTCCTCAGGAGCTGGGCCCCATCTTGCCATCTGTCAGGCACTCATGGGGTCTGACTTCCCCTCAGGTGAAGAAGATCGTTGAGGAGCCCGTTCTCAAATCCTTGGACGCAGTTGTCGCCAGCGTGACAGAGGTATGTCCTCTGAGGGTGTCATGCTGGGGTCACCTGCCGGGCACACCTGCATGGGTGAGACTAGGGGCGAGTGGAAGGATGGCCCTGGGGCCTTGGCCCAGGCTCCCTGGTCCAGTGATGACAGCACACCTGCCCCTGAGGGCTTGTGTTACCTGCGTCCCCTCCTGGGGCCTCCGAGCAGTGGTCGGACAGGTCTGGGGGTCTGACACGTGCTCACAGCCCACGGCCAGTGCAGAGCCAGCTCCTATCCAGGCCCGTGGCTCTGCATCCAAGCTCCTTCCTCGTCCTTGCCCCCGAGGCGCTCCCAGAGCCACTGCTGAGGCTTGGCACACACCCTCCGTCTTCCAGGCTCAGGCAGTCCCTGACTTAGGAGTGTGAGGGGCACATACTAGGCAGCGGCCGTCTTTAGCATGATTGCAACCAAGGCCCAACTGCGTTATTTATAAAATCATTGAGTGTCAGTGCTGAGAGGTCTGAAAGTCCCAGGAATGTTTGGGCTGTCCCCTTCCAAAGGTTGCTGTGGCCGAGTGCTGGGCCCAGGTTCCTCATTAGGATTATAAGACACACAGCACCTGTTACCCCTGGGCTCAGTTACGAAGCAGGGAGGGACCACTGGAGCCCCTCCTGAGCTGCGGCTGCATCTCGCCCTGCGCTGTCCGGCTGTCTGCGGGCGTTGGGTGCATGTGCCAGCGTCTGCCCTGCGGGGGCTTGGTCTCAGTGTCGCGCACTTCCTGGCTCGTCTGCAGGGCATTGTCCTGCTGAGGGCCTGAGCTCTCGCTGTGTACTCTCAGGGGCCCTTGGTGTCCGTCATGGGTGCGGGGTCGTTGGCCCAGGGCAGACCAGGACCCAGGGTGGGGAGCCGGCCCACACTCCATCTGGGATGAGGAGTCAGCCTGCTTCCAGAGTTGAGGCTCTCTTGTCTCCTCTTTCAGGGCTTGTCTTCCAGGTGGAGGTGGGGCTGGGGATGTGGGCTCTGTGACCCTTCTCCCTACGGAACTGAACAGAGCAGTTTCTCAGGTTTTTGTTTTATAATTTGGATTTTAGTATAAATTTCCATTTGAAGAAATGGTTTTGTATATTAAAAAAAAAAGAGCTTGAAATCCTAGACTCACTGCAGTGGTACTACCGTCATTGGCTGTCACTGGCTATCACTGCGTGCTTATCCCATGCCAGACGCTGCAGTGGGGCAAGATGTGTGGCGTGGGAGCTGCAGCACTCTGCTCATGGGTGATGGAGCCGGGCTGTGCACCTGGACCCCTCCTCCACCTCCCCACTCCTCATGCCCCCTGTTCAAGGACGGCCAGAGGGGGTGGGCTTTCAGCAGGAGCAGGTGGTCCTTACTTTAGGCGCCCCTGGGGCCCCCCCCCTGCAGGTGTCTGGGCAGCGTGAGTGCCTGTGTCCTGCTGTTGCATCAGGAGCAGAGTGATCACACAGGTGGACGGTTCCCCTGCTGGGACGGTTCTTTGGGGTCATGAGCCTCTGTCTGCAGGTCAACCCCAGCGCCGACCTCTACTACAGCACGTTCAGCGACCCCCTCTATGTGGCCATGTTCAAGATGCTGCGGGACACCCTGCACTACATGAAAGGTGAGGACAGGGCCGGCCCGCACAACCTCGGGCTTCCCTGCTGCCGCTTCCTAGCACTACGGGTGACATGGCCCGGTCCTGGGAAAAGCAGTAATAGAGGACCCTGCCTGTGGCCCTGCCTGCAGCTCTACTCCTGCCAGTGGGCCTCTTTGGTGGGTGTGTTTCCTCAGAAGTTTTCTAAAGTGGACATGTTGTCTTGTATTGATCAGCTTGTCACGAATACAGTTCCACGTATCTATCTGAGACATCTTAAAACATTGAAAATGAGGAAACGAGGCACTTGCAATTTTCCCCGGCTGGTCACGGCTCAGGCGCTCCTGAGCTGTCCAGGCCCCGAGGACGAGAGCTTGAAAAGGCTATGAGCACTGGGCACTGCCGTGGGGGAGGTCCTCTTCCTCGGGTGCCTCCGGCTTTGCCCTTTGTCTGATCACCGACCCCCTTTGTAGAGAATATCACAGGGGTATTTCTTGCTAAATGGACTGTTCCCATGCAGACACACCCTATACAGTGCAATGGGCCACACGTGTGCTGGGGCCACATGTACAGGGGGCCAGCCATGCAGGCCCATCCCCGCTCTTCCCAGTGGGCCTTCTCAGAGGCAGGTTTGCCAGCAGCGGATGCCCTCTTCCTGGCGTCAGCCGTTCCCAGCCTGGCTCTGGCCTCCCCACAGACCTCCCCACCTCCTTTGTGAAGGAGGTCCATGACTTTGTGCTGGAGCAGTTCAACACCAGCCAGGGGGAGCTCCAGAAGATTCTGCACGATGCAGACCGGACCCACAGCGAGCTGAGCCCCCTGAAGCTGCGCTGCCAGGCGAGCGCGGCCTGTGTGGACCTGATGGTGTGGGCCGTGAAGGATGAGCAGGGTGAGCGGGGAGCTCGGGCAGAGAGGAGGGCTGTGCGCAGGACTCGGGGGTTGGGGCTCGGGCGGCAGTGGGGAAAGCCACCTGTGGGACGGTGTCGTCACAGCAGCAGGAGACGACCGGATGCGGGTCCAGCTGGCAACGCCTGCACTGCCATGTTCCCGTGGAAAGTCAGTCCCCAGGGTTTAGTGATGTCGTTGAGCAAGTCTCGTGGCTGCTGGCCTTTTTAAAGATTCACACCCTCCTCTGGTTCTGACTCAGGCGCAGAAAACCTGTGTGCCAGGCTGTCTGAGAAGCTGCAATCCAAGACGTCCAGCAAAGTCATCATCGCGCACTTGCCCCTGCTCATCTGCTGCCTGCAGGTCAGTCTTGGGACCTGGGTGCTCTTGTCGTCTGGGCTGTGGTTGGCACCAGCAGCGGGTCTGAGCTGCTGTCTCTCGGAAGTTGATGAGAGCCACTATTGACAGCCAACCGGCTTTCTCTCAGGGGGCTTCACGTATGGCTGGGTCCTGGTTTGTGGACCCTGCCCCTTGTCTGCCGGGTGTCCCCACGGCTGTGGACGTGTCATCTCTGGTGTCAGCTCTGCCAAGACCTTGTCATGACCCAGAGACTCCACACCCACCCTTGTCTAAAAATCGTGTTTTGGGGGAGGGTACAGCTCAGTGGTAGCGTGCATGCCTAGCATGCACAAAGTCCCGGGTTCAATCCCCAATGCCTCCGTTAAAGGTAAATAAATAAAAACCCAATTACTCTCCCCCCCAAAAAAATTGTGTTTTGAGCCCGTTTCTTTTGGAAGCAAAAAAAAGGGGCGCACTTAAACAGTGACCCTCCCCTTTGGGTGGGAGAGTCCCGACCACCTCTTTCCTGTCTTTTTGCCCCGTGGCCAGGTGGCCCTGGGAGCTTTGCTCCTGGACATCTCCAGTGGGCGCCTCCCCTGAGGCTGCCTGACGGCTCCGCTGTGCATTGCAGGGTCTGGGCCGCCTATGCGAGAGGTTCCCGGTGGTGGTGCACTCCGTGACACCGTCTCTGCGCGACTTCCTGGTGGTCCCATCCCCTGTGCTGGTGAAGCTGTACAAGTGCCACAGTCAGTACCACACAGGTAACACCTGTCCTGGGCTCGTCCTGCCTGCTGTTTCCCCAGCTTTCCCTGCACGAGCCCCTCGGGGCGCCAGGCCTTCCTCTCTCCGCTGTCCTGGTGTGTGCTCCCGCCACCACTCAAGGCCCTGCTCCCCTCCTCCCTTTTTGGTACTTCCTGTCCCTGGGGAGCTCTCCCCGCACCCTGACTGTCCAACCCCACCCCATGAGGGTGTCCTTACCTGATTCCAGGTGAGGATGCGGCCGTGAGCACGTCTGGTGACCTGCAATGACTGACGTTGATTAAAACACTTGCTGTGGGCCCGGGTGCTAGTGTAGACCCACCTCACTGCCTGTAGTCCCACCAAGGTGGGCATTTTAGCCTCTCCCGTCAGGTGCAGAGACCCAGACTCCAAGTGAGGAGGGTCTGCCTCTGAGGCCCCCAGGCTTCCCAGCTTCTTGCACGTTAGCTGCATGCTCTCAGGGCCGGGGCCTTGCCTGAGTGCCTGGGCGTCCTGACTCCTGAACCATTCCTTGAAGGGTTGCTGTTTTACATGTTCGTCACCTTGTGACCAAGGTGACCTTCCTTTTGGTTTATACATTTGTTTCCTTCTTTCTGTCCTCAGACACCTTGTGTTCTGAAATGCCTGGTGAAATCTTTTTGGAGTGATTGCTTTTATAGCTGAAAATGATCATGTTGTTTTGGTTTTGAGTTTCGGACAAGGGTGTGGAAAGTGTAGACTTAACCAGACACATATTTGAATTTTTCCATTCAGTTGCTGGGAATGATATAAAAATCAGTGTCACAAATGAACATTCTGAGTCGACCCTGAATGTCATGTCAGGAAAGAAGAGCCAGCCTTCCATGTACGAGCAGCTGCGGGATGTGGCCATCGACAACATCTGCAGGTGTGGAGGAGGGGGAGGGAGAGAGGAGGGGAGGGTGGGGGAGGGGAGGGAGGGGGAGGAGGGGAGGGAGAGAGGAAGGGGTTAGGGGCTTCAGACAGAGTCAGAGACCTTGATTCAGCAAGGCTTCTTTCTGATTATTCTAACTCTATGCTTGATCTGAAAAGAAGAATTATCACATACTTAAAAAAATAAAGCGTCCTGCTTTTCCTTATCATAAACACGATAAAAACTAGAAAAAACCTGTGATGTATAAAATAGTAGAAAGTAAAGAATTGTCTGTTATTCCCTCACCAGAGTAATGATGCGTTGTCATGTTTTATCTTCTTTTATTTCTGTGTAATTTCTGGTGTAAATGAGCGGTTTTCCAGGCCCGTGTCCCTTCTGCGCAGGCTTCTGCTGTGTGAACCGTTGCTCTGCAAACTCGGAAACTAAATACATTCTGATTTCAAGGAGCGTCTCTCTCTTTCTCTGTCCTGGCTCTGTGCTCTGGGGGCCACAGTGGGACATACCTGGCCCCTCTTTGTCATTCTCTTCTCTGACCTTGTGGCCCGGAAGCCAGGCATGTGGGGAGTGGAGACACCTGTAAAGGTTGATGTACTTTGGGGCTTTTAAGTCTCCCTTTTTCTCTAGAACATGAGCATTTCTCTGTACTACTGAAATCTCAATAGTAATTTTAATATTCCCTCAGCCCCCTTGGGACCCTCAGTCTTGTAAATCAGTTACTGTGACTTTTGTTCAGGAACCGGGAATTTAAATTTGGTGTTAGGATGAGTATGATGTTCTGAAGGAGAATGTTTTGGGCAAGGTAACGAAGCTCCTGTTTCCCAATGAGATGCTTATTGGGTGGGTGGGTCTGCGGCAGTCTTCTGCGTTCATCCTGTGTGACGACGTCCTTTCCCATTTCTGGGCAAAGAGTACCTGGCAGTTCTTTAAACCTTGTCCCCCCGAGACCGGAAGACTATAGCACAGGCCAACACCAAAGGCTCACCTGGTGGTTCTGATGCTGGGTGCTGTGTGGCTTTCTCCCTGCTCAGGTGCCTGAAGGCCGGCTTGACAGTGGACGCGGTCATCGTGGAGGCCTTCCTGGCCAGCCTCTCCAACCGGCTCTACATCTCCCAGGAGAGCGACAAGTGCGTCCCGCCCCACCCCACCCTGGCCCCGAGGGGCCGCCTGCTCTGCGCAGGCTCATGGGGACATGTGCAGGTCTGGCGAAGCCCACCTTGGAACGTGCCCGAGACACCACCTGGGAGTAGAGACCTCTGCCTTCCCACGTGGTGCCGGGGACTTTGTGTTTCTGCCGGTGGTCAGAGGACGTTTCCTCGAGAGACTGGTGGTGCTGGGGTCCGGGTCCCTACCTCTGTGTGCTGAGCTCTGTTCTTCCCTCCCTAGGGACGCTCACCTGATTCCCGACCACACCATCCGTGCCCTGGGACACATCGCTGTGGCCTTGAGGGACACCCCAAAGGTCATGGAGCCCATTCTGCAGATCCTGCAGCAGAAATTCTGCCAGCCCCCCTCGCCCCTGGACGTGCTCATCATCGACCAGCTGGGCTGTCTGGTCATCACTGGGAACGTAAGGAGGCGGGCGGGCCCTCTTCAGCCCCTCTGACCACCAAGGGCGTGAAAATACAGATTAAACTTGTCCTGCACTTCAGTGAGGTGCTCCCTGCACGTGAGTGACGTGCTCCCAGCTGGCTCAGCGCTGAGCGCTGCTGAGGTTTTTTCCAGATGAAGGCAAATGTTTCTGAGAGTGTTCGGGGGAAGGAGGTTTAAACTGGTTTCTCACTGATGTTAAAGGAATTGAAATCCAAACTGTTTCTGAGTTGGTGCTGAAGTTGAGGTTTGTCTGAAGCCTTAGGAAGGGGCGGCCTTGATGCTCTTCTGGCCCTTGTGGTCCGTGGTTCCGGGAGCGTCCCCACTGGGTGCTGTGCTGACTGTGTCCCTCACTCTCCCACAGCAATACATCTACCAGGAGGTGTGGAACCTCTTCCAGCAGATCAGCGTGAAGGCCAGCTCCGTTGTGTACTCAGCCACCAAAGACTACAAAGACCATGGCTACAGGTAGTTCTTCCCAAACTCACCATCGTTGTACGTCCTGACCGTCTCGTCGAACTCCTTGTGAAAATGTCACATTTGGGGAGTTGTCTTTTAAATAAACGTCTCTTCTTGCAAAAGTACTACGTGCTAGAAATCCGCACCCTGGGAGGGAGTGAGCACCTCCCCGCGGCCGCCCCCACTGGCACCGTCCCACGGGCCCAGCGCCCACGGTGACACTTTCTTACAGACTAGCCCCCCCCAACACGTCTGCAGATCTCCTTGGGTGTCTGTGTGTGTCTGTCGGGGGCAGCGCTGTGGTCTTTCTGACCAGCGCTTGCTTGCATGTTAGGTAGTTGTCCGGTTTTTCTGCTGCTCGGTGCTGCGTGTCTGTGAGGTCTCTGATGCTCTCCCTGGGATGGATTCAGAGACAGGTCAGGGGGTCAAGGGGAGGAGGTGGTTACAGTCTCCAGTGGTCGGTGTTCATGTCAGTCTTGCTTCCTGTGTGATCCTCGCCCTCCCCGGGGAGGCCCTGGGACCAGGACACACTCTGTGTTTGGAGCTCCCCTAGGACTGGGCAGATCCGGGGAACGGGAGGGATGGGAGTGAAGTCAGGCGGATGGGATGGGCAGGCAGGACTGTCTCTCTCCTCTCCTGAGCACTCCATCCAGGGGACTCTCCTGCCTCGAGGCCATTTCTGGCGTTGCCCCCAGGATGACTTGTCCCCTCCCGCTGGGGGAGGCACCCTGCTATGTGTGTGCCCTTCCCTCTGGGGTTTTTGGGAAGGGTGCTGTGATTTCTGGGACCAATGTGCTCAGTGCTTCATGGGGAGTGTTCGGTTCCTCCCACACCTCACTGGGAGGAAATTGTTACCATTATTTGATGCAAGAAGAAACTGGGGCTTAAAGACCTGAGCTGCTCAGTGCGGGGTCCAATGGCCCCGGAGCCTGGAGCCCGGCCGCCCTGTGGGTTCGTGGCGTCAGCTTCTATTCAGGTGTACTTGGGGCAGCAAGACCCCTGAGCGCTCCCTGCATGTGTGACATGAGCTGACCCTAGCCTCGGCCCCCAGGGGAGGAAGTGGGGTGTTAGGCAGAAGTGGGGTGGTAAAGACCAAGCGTGACTATTGTGGGAGGGACCAGAGTCCCCTGGAAGCCAGCACGTCTGTCCTCAGCCCTGGTTGTTCTGGGCCCTTGGAAGGAAAAGTCCTGAGACCTTCCCAGTCCTTGCATGCAGGCTCCTGTAAGCTGTGCAGCCCCTGGCCGCCAGCTCGTCTCAGGGGTGTGTTTGTTCACAGCTCCTGGGCCCGGGGAGGCAGAGAGGCCCCGCGCTGTGGCCGCGTCCCTTCTCTCCCACAGGCACTGCTCGTTGGCGGTGATCAACGCCCTGGCCAACATCGCAGCCAACATCCAGGATGAGCACCTGGTGGACGAGCTGCTCATGAACCTGCTGGAGCTATTTGTGCAGCTGGGGCTGGAGGGCAAGCGGGCCAGCGAGCGGGCCAGTGAGAAGGGGCCTGCCCTGAAGGTAGGGCTGTCTCCACGCCTCCTGGTTCCTTCCCAGCGTGCTGGCGGGGTCAGGGGAGGGGGCGGCTTCCCCATCAGACCTTACCGGCCACCTCCGCCAGGCCCCTCCCTGTGTGGCTATCACGAAGCTGGGGGAGTGGGTGGCGCGGCTGTCATCACAGCATATTGACAGCAGGAGAGGGGCCTCATCTCTGGCCATCCAAGAGAGACGTATCCACGGGGACAGACAGAATGTCAGGTCTTGAACTCCAAAGGGATAGATTGGGGAGGTTGAGGCAGGTTCAGCCTCACCCCATCGCCTCCCCTTGGACATGTCGTGTGGGTCCATGTCTCTGCCTCCTTCCTGTCTTCCCCTCACACTCCCCCACCCCAGACTTGCAGCTTCCCTACTACATGAACACCAGGGTCTCTGTGGGCCTGCTCAGCTCTGCCTGGGAATAAACAAGCAGGTGGTGGTCGGACCTGCCCCGGCCCTGACCCCAGCTTCCACAGTCTTCCTCCAGGGCCAAGAACAAAAGCTCAGGGAGGTGACCAGAGACAAGGCGCAGCCCCTGCAGACTCGGTGGGAGGGGGCAGTGGGCATAGAACAGGGCAGTGTGGCAAGGGGCATCCGGTGGTCCAGAGGCCTCTGGGGAGGTGACATGTAAGGTGGAACCATCAGCATGGAGGACTCCGTGGCGAGGGTGTGGCTGGTGCAGGCAGGGCCCGAAGACCCTTGGCCCCACTTCAGCCCTGGTCTGCCAGCCCTTACCGCCTTCTGGGCGACTGGCTTCTCACAGTCTGGCCTTCCTGGCACAGTGGATAAGGGGCTCCAGCCTCAGGAGAGGGCTCTTAGCGCCAAAGGAAGCAGAGGCTGTATCCGTCTGAGGGTCCCAGGAGCTGTGGCAAGGACACCTCTGGGCCCCAGGGCCACTCCCTCTGCCACTCTCTGTACCTCCCATCCCGTCTCAGCCCCGCGTGGCCACATCTGTGTGTCTGGACTACGGTTTACTTAGCGATTTTTAAGTAGCCATCAGATTTTCCTGAACTTGGAAAGAATCTGTGTATGTTGTAGGAAAGGTACGGAAACGTATAAATGATTAAGTGAAAAGCACCCAAATCGCTCCCCTCAGGTATGATCATCGTTAACATCTTTGCAGACTTCCTCCTAGACGTTTAGCGTAAACGTCTCTGTTTCGCGTGGTGGGTTCTGTGTGGGAGCGGACGCTCAGGCCGTCTTCTTCCGCTTACCGCCGGCGGTGGGCGCCTTCCCAGGAGACGCTGTGCGGCGTCCACGCAGAGGTGCCGGGTCTGTGCCGTCACCTGCTGCTGGGCGTTCTCTCCCTGCCGCTACACACCCGACTCGTCGTTTCTTTCAGAGGAAGGCGTCCAGTTCTCGTAACTGCGCCAGGCGGCCTTCTCGTGCGGACGCACACGCCCGCCGGTGACCCTGTCCTGCTCTCTTCCAGGCCTCCAGCAGCGCGGGGAACCTGGGTGTCCTCATCCCGGTGATCGCTGTGGTGAGTGTCTCCGGTCAGCGTGTCGGAGCCCAGGGCACTGCCCGGTGTTATCAGCAGGCCATGGGGACCCGGCTACGGGACTGTCCAGTGGGCCTGTGCCTGCTGTGGCCCCGCCACCTCGTGCCTTCCTGTGTCCTCCGTGCCTGGCCCAACCCCCTCGGCCGGCTGACCGGGGCTTCACGTCCCTTGGGCGTGGCTCCCAGGTTCGTGGTCGGACTCGGGCTCACCATGCTCCTCCCGCCCACCCTGGGGCCTCTGACTCGGGCCGGGTGGCACCGCATCCCTCCCCTCCCTGCACCCCGCCTTGGTGGCCGAGAGCCTGTCTCCATCTTGTCCTGTCTCGGCCTGTGCCTCTCCTCCCGGGGCTGCCTGTCACTTCTCCCTGGCTTGGCGTCCCCGGCTGCCAGTCCTGAGCCAGGCCGTGTCATGTTTAGTTTTCTTCCACGATCCTCAAACATCCACTTAACTTGCCTTCTGGTTGAGCCTCCAGTGCCCACCTCGTCGGCTTCCCAAACACTTTCGTGTGTCCCACACGTAGAGCTTTAGAGCAGCTGATCCCCAGGCCGCAGGTTGACCCAGGGGCGGGGAGGCCGGGCAGGTGGATGGAGAGCCCTCTCCTGTCCCAGCAGTGGTTTTGGCACCCACTCTGGTGGGCATTCATCACCTGAATCTGGGCACTGATGGGGCCCTGGTATAGCCGGCCGAGGCCAGGGGAAAGAGGTAGCTGACTGGCTCCTCATTGAGACGTTGTGTGCTATGTCGGGGGAGTGTTCCACCTCTGGCCTGCCCGCCCCTGGGAGTGCCTGACCCTGACCAGGCGTCGGACAGCGTCCTCTTCCTGAGTGTGTATGGGGGTGGGCCTGCCACGTGCCCCCCACGCTTCCCTGGGAGCCCCCCACCTTGCCCCTGTGGTAAGGGCCCCCACAGTCCTTGGAGAGTCTGAGGGCTCCTGGGACTCTGAGGGTTCTTGTCAACACCCTGCTGGGTGATTTATAAACACGCAGATGTTTCCATGTCACGGTTGATGTTGGTTCTTGCACAGTGGGCTTGAGATGCGCTGTCGCACGCAGACCCTGTGTTGGCCTGGAGGAAGGGTGTGGGGCACAGAATCCTCAGCCCGGGGCGGGCTCCACAGAGAGCAGGTTCTGGGAGATGGGAGCATACTTGAGGGGCACTCAAGGTCGTGAGTTTCAGTATCTTTGAACTTGGGTTTTAGGGTCACGGGGTGGGTTGAGCCTCTCCACACCTGCTCCACCGGCAAAGCTTTTGGAAAAGTGGGGGTGACCCTGAGACGCCAGCTGGGTGGGGCAGGGGCATTGTTAGCAGCAATAGGCCGGAAGGTACTTAAAACACGGTGTTCCCCCCCCCCCCCCCGCGGCGACCTTTTTTACAGAACGGGGTGAGTGTGTCATGTCAGCAAAAGTTAATGGTTAAGTCGTGGGGGGAGGAAGCAAACATTTGACCCTGTTGCCCAACCGAGAGCAGAGATCATGGGTTCCGTCCCATCCTTCTCGGACCTCCTGGAAGGGACCAACTGCTGGGGCTCTTTGCTTGTTTGTTTTAATGTTTTACACTTTGTTCTTTTTCTTACTTTTTTTTTTTTCCTTCTAAAAGAAGAGGGATCTGTTTTGGATCTTTTGATGACATGGTGTCTCGAATTACTTTGTTTTGGGTACATGCCAGTGGGTCTGGGGTAGGAGCTTGGGTTCCTTTATCAGTGACCTTGGGGCCCTTCCTGAGCGAGGGGTTAGGGGCTGGGTCACGTGACCCAGTGGCTCCTTCCTGCCTAGGCTGGGTGGTCTTTGTTAGAGACTGTGGCTGACTCTGTTGCTTCTCTGGGTGTCCACCCACTGGTTCACTAAGCTTCTTAGAGATGCAGTTGCCCCACCATCACCGAGTGCAGGGAGTGCCCACACGGTCCGCTCAGAGCCGCTCACCTGGGCCACTCGCAGCTTTTGTGCCCCTGGACAGGCTGCTTGTTCCCTCCGTGCCTGTAAAGGAGGCTTGTGGACTAACACTCGTAGGTCCTAGACCCCTTTGGAGCTGTGTCCTCTTCTTTGTGGGGGTGGCATCTGATCACAAGTGTGTAAGGAAGAGAGACGGGAGAAAGCCAGCCAGCCCCCGTTAGGAGCCCTTGGCTGGATGCGCTTGCAGGGGGAGGTGGCCACAAGAAGCCTCTCCCCAGCTCTTGGTGAGCCCCAGGCCGTGATCTGAACCCTTCCAGGCAGCAGCTCGCTTAGCCCTTAGCACAGCCCTGCGAGGTGGGTACTGTTCTCCTCGCTTTACAGGCAGGGAGACTGAGGCACAGACTTGCCTCCAAGTGTCAGAACCTGGCATGGAACCCTGGCAGCCAGCTCAGGCCTGGGCTCCGAGAGGACACTGTGCTGCCCGGGGCCAGGGGTTGGCTGTTTCTGAAGAGACCGAGGGCAGGCTGAGTGGACCAGGTGGATGTCAGGGTGGAGGGCCTGGCTGGCTGCGCACAGGGCCACGTGCCTTCTGCATGGGAGACGTGGGAAGGGCTGAGGGCAGAACTCTGAGGTGTGCGTGGAGGGGTGGAGGGGCCTGGAAAGCAGCGGCAGGACCAGACCCTACCAGCACAGTGCTGACGATGTGGAGGAGGGCTTCCGAGGGGGTCGGCAAGCCCAGGACTCCCGGGAGCTCGAGGCGGGTGACCTGGTGCAAGAAGCAGGGGGTCGGGGAAAGGGTTAGCGGTGGACTCGGGCCTGGGAAGACCTCGTTCCCTACACGTTCTCCTTGTGTCTCCAGCTGTGAGAAGGAGGTGGTAACAGTTGACTGCCTGGGGTTGGCATGAGGCCCAGTGATGACCTGCAGGCACCCCCGGCCCCCACTTTGGGGATCACTCAGTGCGCCCCTTGGGGGCCCTGTGACTGAGCAGGTCTCACCGGGTCAGCAGTCCTCTGTGGGGTCAGGCCGGCCTGCACTTGGACCCTGGAGTCAGGGCCGCGGGGTCACAGTCAGATGGCGTGTACGCAGAGCTTGTGGTGTCCCTGGCCTGCGGCCCCCGTGCTCCTCCGTCCTGAGCAGCCTCTTTGAACTCCACTGGTCTTACCCTGGAATTAGGGTCTAAAAATACAGGCCTCAGTGTCGCCTTTCTCCTCGAACCAGACCTATCACAGTATGTCAGAGGGTCTCCCCGCATCCAGGGTGGACACTGAAGCACGTGCCCTGCGTGGAGACTGGCATTCCCAGGGCCACCCCAGACCCAGCGACACTTGCACATCCGATGCCAAAAACCTGTCTGCTGTGGGTCACTCTGTCAGCCTCCATCACCCCTGGGTTGCCTGCTGTTTTGAATTTGGCCTTCCTTAGTTATTTGAGCTTGAAAAAGATAGAATCGTACACAGTGAAAGTGGCCACATTTATCTCTAGGGTGGAAGGCATGGCTACATGTGCATGTTGTCCCCGGGGGGCTGCTAGGTGACAGCAGGTGCAGAGACATTTTAGCATCAGTTCAGGAAGCTGGGCCTCAACAGGACTGAGCGCGCGGCCCAGGGCTCCCCTTCAGTGTCAGGGGCCCCTTCCCTCCGGACAGCGGGGAGGGGCTCAGTCACCCCTCTGATCTGTGTTCCGTGTTCAGCCAAGGAGCCCTGGCTGAGAAGGGCTTTGAGTAGCGGAGCCAGACGTGCAGGGTTGGGGCCCTGGGGATGGGCTTTGCTGAGAGAGTCGGTCAGAGCGGGCTGTGTTGCCAACACCGTCCAGGTGCACCCACTCCCGGGAGCTGCTAGCACCGGGCACGGAGCAGAACTGACCCCAATCCCAGCAAGCTGCCTGGTCTCTGTCAGAGTTGCCTCTGGGAAGGGGAGCAGCAGCCCAGGGTGACGGCGCCAGAGCACATCTCCTCGTCGGGGGGCAGCCATGGGCCCAGACCCCACCTTTAGGACTTGGCAGGGTTGGCAACCCTGCCCATGAAGAGCAGGCAGCCGGTGCGCTGCTCATAGACGAGGAACAGGAAGGGCCGGTCGACACTGAAGCGGGCCTGGGTGGACAGCGGCATGAAGCCCACAGTGGTCACGGCTGCAGCCTGTGTGCCCTCCTCGTTCACTGTGATGGTGCCCTGGTGCTTGAACTGTGCCATGGGGAGAGGGGAGCGTCAGGTCGCGCACAGAGGGACAGAGGGGCAGCGGGGACAGTGATATCTCAACTCCTTCAGGGAAAGGGTGGGGAGACCCTCTGGGAGGCACAGGCCGCAGCTCGTCAGAGGACCCTTGAAACCCTGTGCTCACCCGGCAGCTAAGGGGAGGCTGTGCTGTGTGAACAGCTGTCTTTCCCCTGCTCCATGGCCCCCAGGGGCTGTGCACCGTGCGTGTCTTGTGAGCAAGACCGTGGCCAGGGACCCCCCACCTGCTCACGCTCTGGGGCTGCTGCCAGAGAAACACAGGCCAGAGTCTGCATGTCCCTGGGCCATGCTGCTCTCCCGTGTGCTGGGTGCCATCGCCAGCCAGGCTGGGAGTGGCTATGTCACAGACTGGGGCACCTGCTCTCCCTCTGGTGTCACCAGGAGGGACGGACCCCAAGGCTGCACGCTCGGCCGGGGCGGGGGGCCCTACTGGGGGCAGACCCAGGACAGGGTAGGGGGCAGGGATGGGTGCAGAGGGCAGGCCTTACCAGGTCAATGGTGACCCTCTGGTCCGAGATCCCCTGTCATGTTGCTGTTCCTGTCAAATAGCGCTGTGACCCCTGCGGACCGCAGGGCCTCCACCAGGTTGTAGTCCTTCTCCAGCTTGAACTTGGGCAGGAGCACCTCTCGCGTCCTGGTCAGGGAAGGAATGGGCCTGGCTGACTGAAGTACAGGTTCTGGAGGCATCATTCTGCCCTCCGGGAGTGGCAGAGCTTTCATTGGCTCATAGGTCAAAGGCATCTGACGTGATTCGCTAGTTCGGGTCCCTGCTTTCAGGCATTTCTTATTTTATCAGTTATGGAGTTGGAGTGCAGGTCAGTGCACTTATTAAAGAACGCTCCATTCCCTGGACAGCGCTGAGCACTGTCAGAGCCTGCCTGCGCAGACAGCAGCTGTAGCGCCCAGCAGCCCCGGGGTAAAGATGCCGAACGCACCTCCTTCCCAAGAGCTTGCTCTCCCTCTGGGGAGTCAAGATGCCCAAGTGTGAAGCAGCAAGATGAAAAGACGGTCCTTTAACGTCTAAGTGATGAACCGTCCAGGAGGAGGGGTTCATGTGCCTGGGAGACAAGGCCGGGGTAGGGGGCTGAGGCTGTGGGCTGGCTGGAGCACAGGGGCTCCAGGGAAGGGAGGCAAGGAGGGGGAGCAGAGCAGGACTGCACCCTGTAGGCCGGGGTCCACAGTCCACAGGCAGAGGGAGCTTGAGGCGCTGTCCGGCGGAGCAGGTGGGCTGAGCAGTGGGTAGGTGGGCTGGGTAGGCCCCTGAGTCAGGGCTAAGGTTGTGGGCAGTGAGGTTGGGAGGGAGGCAGGTACAGAGGGACATTTTTAGGGACAGAGTGACAGGGCTTGATGGCTGAGTATCTACTGGGCTGACCTGCATCCTGGAGCCTGTTTCTGTCTTGGTCACATTTCTCTGTGTTCTTGGCCCAGAATGAGACCTAAGCCTGCTTCACTTGCTAACCCGGGCCTGGCCAGATCTGGTCAGACCTGCCCCGGCCCAGCCACGACCTTGGTACACGGGAACACCTGCGGTTCTCACACCGGTGTGAGAACTAACGGGGACACCATGAATGTCATGCCTGTCCCCTCGGGGTTGAGAGGATGGGGCGGTGAGGGGTTCTGTTTCTTCCCACAGTGAGCGGCCCTGGGGAGCCCGGGCAGGTGGGCAGGTGTGTGGCAGAGCTGGGGGTCCCTGCCCCTCTTCTGAGCTGTCTCGGAGAGCAGGCGTGGGGAGTCTGGGCAGAGTTAGTCCCTTTCCCTAGAGTGACCGGGCACCCCCAGGTACCTGTTTGTCATGCTCTTCTGCCATCTCTCCACCACCTGGGGCGTCAGCTGGGCCTCGAGGGCCTTCATCCCAGACAGCTTGTGCGGGACCACGACCAGCATGCTTATGCCCCCCACATACTCCAGCCGCAGGATGTCACAGTCCAGCTCCTGGTCGCTAGCCACCAGGAAGGCCCCCTTGGTCTGCATCATAGGCACCTTGACCACCTCTCGCTCATTCAGCCGAAAGTTGTGGTTGTGTGTCATCTCCACGGGGAATTTATTCACCCAGGATCCTGTAAAGTCAGCAGGAACGGGCTTTTATTCACACACTCTCCTGGAGGGCTAGCAGCCTGCACGGCCCACCCCCGCAGTCTGGTCCCTCAGGTGGGGTTTAGACCAGGACTTTGTGTTTCTAACCAGTTCCCTGGTGCTACTGAGGCTGCCGTCCAAGAGCCACACGTTGAGAACACATTTTTAGAGGCTTGTAGGAAGAGTGTGGACAGACCGGCACAAGTTCTGAGTTAGATCCTGACACTAGCACGTTGATGCTGGCAGGTCACTGCCCTGCCTGGGCCTCTCCTTCCCCACTGTGGGACGAGTGGCTTTGCACTCCTGCTGGCCTGGACTGGGTTTAGTCCCTCACTCTGTGACTCTAGGGTGACGGGCGGGATGCTGCCCTCACCACCTTCACTCTGGATTCGGGGGCAGCGCTTTGTCCATGGAAGCAGGTGCGTCTGACGAGGGATGAGAACGCCACCTGTGAGGACTGGATTTGTCGGTGGTTGGGATGGATTTGTCTTTGTGGGGGTGTCCTGTGCCTGTGGGGTGTCCCTCAACCCTGGCCTACCCGTCCCCCAGGTCACAATGACCCCGAATGTCTCCTGATGCCCGCCCAGGGCAGAGGGGCAGACGCCCCCTTCCCGCCTTCCCCACGCACTCTGGGCTCTCCCCTTCTGACGTCTTCTGTTTCCCTGTGCTTTACAGGGTTGTCATAACATCTGAAATTAAAATGAAAGTGATGACAAATTTGGGAGCTAGAGCTTAAAATTGCATCTCTTTTGATGAGTGTCTGGGCTTGCCCGGCTGCTGCTGGCTGTTCATCCCCGACTGCTGGCACCACTCCAGTGCCCCTCCCCTCTGGTGTGGCCCTGGCTCCCGGATTATAAACTGCACAGGTGGCTTGCTGCCAGGTCCCTGCCTGCTCTGAACACCCAACCTGAGGCAGAGGCCCTTGGAGTTGGGGTGTCCCCAGGCTGGTAGGGCTAAGGGCTTCAGTGCTGCCCAGATGTCTTCCCTGACCGTCATGGTCATCCCTGAACGGGGCTTAATTGCTCATAAGTGCCACCGGCCACATCAGACCTACTTAGCCTGTAGCATCTGGCCTTGTGCCATGCTGCACCGAGCGATGCACCGCCCTGGGTGGTGGTGCTGCCCAGCCCCGTCAGGGCAGCTGCTGTTGCCCCACAACAGAGGTGAGAACCTGGGTCAGACTGATGAGGCCAGTTCTCAACCCAGTTTTCATTCCCACACTTGTCTCACCAGCCAGTGATAAAGGACACGTGTGTGTTGACCGAGTACTTCACGTGTGTCTGGCACAGGCCTGTTGGAGCCTCCGCCTTGGGCCTGCCCAAGGCTGGCCTTCTGCCTGGTGTTGGGGGGACCCTGGGGTCCAGCTCAGCCTGCACCCTACTCCAGCCTTCTTGGCTTCTAACCCTGCATTGACTAGAGGCAGCATTATGGCACCAAGGCCCTCGGCTAAGGCACAGAGTGGTGTTCTGGCAGGTGGAGGCTGTGGCCCAGAGCAGGTGTCCTGGCAGGTGGGGGCTCTGGCCTCGCCACCCCACAGCCACCTCCAGGAACTGGCCTCTAGGCCACTGTACATGGCACTGGAGCGGACCTGCAGGGAAGTGTGGCCTCCCAGGCCTCAGGACTGACCTGGTCAGTGCCCACTAGTGCTTGGTGGCAGAGGACAGTGGTTGCCCGTCACCAGGCCTGGTGTGCTGTGACCCACTGCTCGTGGCTGCCCTCAACGGTCTGGGCACGTAGAGTGAGGTGAAGATCTCTCCTGGCTCAGGTCCCGCTGAGGGCTCCTTAAAAGTGAGGTCTGGTTTCTACAAATCCACATCTGTTTATTTCTGGCATCCTAGGGGCCCTGCGTGCATGTGTGTTGTTGCAGGGAAGTCCTCCTTAAGATGTGCCATGGTGCCTGGCCCAGAACAGTTGCTCTAGAAGTAGGAGTTGGTTTCCCCACCCCCACCTGCAGAGACAGGATGGGGTGGGGTTGGTGCCAGTTCCTTGAGCTGAGCTTGTTTCTAGCCTTTTGTTCTTACTCCAGCGATCAGTAAAGTCACTGGGAAAGAAAACGAAAAAACCTCAACTCCAAGCTGGCCCAACGCTGAGACGGATTCTGAGTTATCCTAAGTCACCAGGGTGCTGGACACGCCTGCCTGGGCGAGCTTGGCCCTGCCCCTTCCCAGCATCTCCGTTTCCCTGGTGTTTGCAGGACGTGGTACGGATGACACTGCTTGCCTCACAAGGCTGTGCTGAAGACTCATATGAGTGAAAAGTGCGGAATTTTTGAGTGTCAGCTTCTCCTGTCCCCTCACCGAGATCTTCCCTGTCCCTGTGAGCTGACCCGGTATCTTGGTTTCCTGAGTAAATTGAGGTAGAATGTTGGGTGTGCCTGTGTGCCGAGAGCGGTGCCGCGAGCTCGCGCTGAGGCCGTGACGTCGGTTCTTACCTTTGAAGTAGATGCAGTTTAGGACCATCATCTGGGTGGCGGGGTCTATGTTCTCCAGGGCATCTCTGATGAGGCCTTTGGTGAGCTTGGAAATGTGGTGGTTGGTCTTCGAGATGAAGGCCGGATCCGAGAAGTCGGCCACCTGTACCTCGGCAAAGTAGTACTGCCTGACTTGGGTTCTGAAGTCGTCCCGGACGGGAAACTGCCGCTGGACGTACAGATCGTTGACAGAGCGCAGCGTGTACCCGAAGTTCCTCCTGAAGAGGCGGTGGGTCAGCTTCCGGAAGAGGTTGTGGACGGTGGCCGGCTCGTACTTGCTGCTGGCGTTGACGAAGTCAGTGAAGTGCAGGGCAGCGTGCACCTGCTCGTGGGTCTGCCCCCGCAGGCCCAGGGAGATCATGCCCATGGCCACCGAGATGCCCACAGGCGCCAGGAAGACGTTGTCTGCGGCACTGGTCTGCTCCTTCAGTGCCCGGTACAGGTCGAAGGCAAACTGGGCGTTGAGGACGTTCAGCCTCTGGATGCGGCTCTTGCCTGGGAAGAGCAGGAGGGCGCTGGCAGCGCTGGCGGCGGGGTCAGTGGGTGGGGCTGCGTCCACGATGTCGATGTAGTCGTCGTCCTCCCCCAGGATCTTCTCCAGGTCCAGGTAGTCCTCATCCTCCTCCCCGTCCGCGATCCAGTCATTGGTGACTGTGTTCTCCCTGTGGAAGTCAGCGGGGAGGACGGGCTGGCTCAAGTTTTTGCCCTTCAGCTGCCCCCACTGGGGGGCCTCTCCTCCGTCGTCAAGCTGGTGCCCCAGGCTGTGGCTCCTGTACACGGATGCCAGGAGGAGAGACACAAAGAGGGGGTGCAGCAGGCGCAGCATTTCAGCAGAGCTGGAGTGGAGGGAGGACAGGACATGGTGAGAGGCAGCCTGGCAGACCCCCTACCTCTGCCAGGTCCCCAGCGGTGGCCCAGGAGGGTGCCTCAGGCACCAGTCCCTCACCACTTCAGGATCTGGTGAAGAGAAACGGGCGCCTGCCTGAAGGACCCTGGGCCCCAGGTCAGAACCCTTTCTTGAAAGCTGTGCAGAACTGTAGCCGTCCGGAATCCTGAGGCTCAGGGGTCCTGGGGAGTCTTTTCAGTCATTCACCCAACCCTGTCTCTCTTCTGCACACAGCATACTAGGCCTGGAGGCACTTGGGGCCCTCCAGCTGTCTGGGGGCTGGTGTGCAGTGAAGCGTGGCTTGTGAGGACACTGGCCAGGCGGGTGGGGCCTGAAACTGGGCTGGGCTCGCCTTCTGTGCTTGGAGCAGCCCCTTCTGATCACCCCCCAAAGAGGAGAGTGTCTTGTTGAGTTTTTTGTTTGTGTGACCCTCTCCTGTTAGACCTTTGAGGCCCAGAATACCTGCTTCCCTTCCAGGCCAGGTCAGAGTTCCTGGCCCGTGTTAGGTAAATATTTGACTTGTTCGGCCTGAAGGTGGGCTGACTGCACAGATACCCCCTGGAACTGCTCTCAGTGGCTGTTGACGGCAGTGACTCGGCAGGGCCTCTGCTGAGCACCAGGCGCTGGACGAGGAATTTTTTGCAACTTAACTTCCTCCTCCCAGTGTTTTTACACCCCAGGCGCTGTGCCCGTGGCTGGATGGGAACCGGGTGAGCCCCTCCCCACGTGAGGGCTCTGCCTGTTTGCCCCGGAGCACCAGCCCCTGCTGTACCCGTAAGACACTCAGCTCTAACATGGCCCTCATCACCGAGAGAGACTTGTGCGCATTTTGGAGAAAGTCATGTGGCTCCTGACTTTGAAGTGTCTGTTGTCTTGTCCTGCCCCGTCCCCCCTGCTCCCCCAGCATGTGACTGAGACAGGTTCTCAGGTGCGTGGCTGCAAGTGGAAGTGGGCAGGTTCCTAGTGAACTGGGCTCGGGAGCTTCGGGAAGACAGCTGAGGAAGCCAGGCAGGAGGAAAGCAGGCAGCTTGATGCGAGTGTCCCTCTCAGAGAAAAGGAGGTTGCGAACCCCCAACCTGAGTGAGTGAGTGTCAGGAGAAGGGAGTCTGGGACCAGGTCGGGAGGCGGAGGGGACACTTTGATGCTTTTTTTCTGTGTTCAGACGGTGAATTTGAAGCTTCTAGTACCCTGTTCCTTCATTAGATGATGAAAAGCCCAAAATAGTCTTCACTTTACCCTCATCAGGGGAAGCTGAATGCACTCCCCGTATTTCCTGTGGTTTAAAATTAGGGATCCGAGCAGTGACTCTTCCTGTGGTTCTGTCACTTAGTATGGCAGGAATCAAGTGAGACTTTAAAATTACTGCTAGGCTGTTTAAGTCCACACTGCTGTCTTTGCAGAGAAGCAGCAATTCTTAAAGGTAAACGGTTCAGGGTTTTGTTTTCCTGGTTGTTTGCCGTGGCACTTTGTCGTGCTGGTTGCACGGAGCAGGGCTGGGCCGTTAGGCCCCTCCTGCCTGCTGTCTCTAGGCCCAGACAGAGCAGGTGTGACGAGAGAAGCTGGGAGAGCTTTTTAGGTAGAAGTAACTTCAAACTCGCAGAAGAGTTGACAGAGGAGCATGGAGAGCAGCCCCCAACCCGCTTCTCCAGGTTCACCAGGTCCCTGCACGTGTACATATGCATGTGTGTGGTCTTCCCAAGCCATTTGAGTTCCCCCAGAAAAGGATATCCTCACACTCATCCGGCACTGTTGTCCCGTCCACATCCTGTACCGGAGCCTGGCGCTTCTCTCCCGGGTCTGCCTCCTGCCCCACCCGTGTAGCCAACAGAACACTACTACCAGCAGGTTAAAAAGAAAACCATGTTCCCTTTCTAACATAACACAGAAAGCATTTGAATGTGCAGTCTGGTGGAGATACAAACCAGTCACCCACCCCTAACCACTGCAAATAGGAATTCACAATCAGCAGAAACGTTAGAAACCGACTCACCTCTGGGCTCCTGAGAAGCGGTTTTGCAGGGCTGGAATCGGCTGAGGTCGTGGGGGCTGCAGCGTGAACTTTGGTGCTGGACTGTGTTTTCCAAAGTAAATACGTCCCAGATCAAACAGCGCTCAGCCAGTTTCGTCAGCACAAAGCCCTGCTGTGTCTTTGATCACTGCTGGGTGACTTGTGTTGGAGTCATGTTGTTGTCAGTCATGTTGGTGCTGGAGGCGTGACCATCCCCCCCGTCAGCTCTGGGGCCCAACTATATCGGGGTGGCGGCTCTCATGCTCCCCTGGGAGTGGAGTCCTCTCTTCCCCTAAGTGGTCGCAGCTTCTGACCTGGCCCAGGGCATCATCCTGTGAGCCTGTTCCTCTGTGGGCAGAGGCAGAGACAGCACGGGGGTCACTGTGTCCCGGGTGGTGCTTCCCACCCTCACATCCACCCCAGCAGGTCTTCACGGGGGCCCAGGCCCGGGCCGTCCACACGCGGGGGTCATCATGTCCTGGGCGGTGCTTCCCACCCTCACGTCTGCTCCGACAGGTCTTCTTGGGGGCCAAGGCCTGGGCTGCCCGCATGGGGGGTGTCTCTGTGTCCCGGACAGTGCTTCCCACCCACACGTCTGCCCCAGCAGGTCTTCACAGGGGCCTGGGGGTTGGAATCGTTTTCAGTTTCAGTTTGTTTTTGGCCTCGTGATTTAAGCATTGCTATCAGAACACCCTGGCTTGTGGGGGAGCACTGCATCGCACAGCTGCCTCCTGACCTCTATTCCTCAGCATGTCTGGCAGGGTTGTCCCCAGAGACCTTCTGAAATGAGAGCGCGCCTTGGGGGGGGGTCTGCACGTGTGTCACATGGAGGGGCCTGGGGAGTCTGGCATGTCAGGGCGGTCGTCGTGTTCAGGGAAGCGTGGCTGTGGGGCTGGTTTAGCACCCAGGAGCTCTGGTCGTGGGTATGCAGTCTTCAGCGCTGATGCCCTTGTGCCCGTGTGACCTCCCTGCATCCTGGCTTCTGGGGGCACTGCCCACCGCTTCCCGATCTCCATCTTGTTTCCTCGGACCTGGGTGCCCCGACCCCTCTCCCCGCATCCGCTCGTGTTCTTCCTGGATGGAGGGCAGGGCTACACCTCTGGCAGAGGTGCCTGTGACAGTTACAGAGACCCAGCCAGTGAGAGGCAGTGACCTGGCGCCTGCACCCCAGAGCCGGGCCCCTAGCCCTTCTCCCCAGCCCCGCTGTCCTGGGCCCACTGGCAGGCCGGGAGCTCCGGGCTTCTCCCCTGCCCCGCGCTCCTCCCCGTCCTCGGCACCTGCCCACGGCTCCCTGCGCCCCAGCCTCCACTGGCCTCCCTGTGATCGCAGGTCTGCAGCAGGACCCTCGAATGTGCAGACAGCCTCCAGGAAGAAGCTGGAAAGTCCTGCCACCCCAGCCACCCAGAAATAATCGTGAACACGTGGCAGTTTTTCCTCCTCCTTTTTCTATGTGTGTGTAAATCTATATGGTATTCATATATTTTACATTTTTTTCACTTAACACGTTATAAACTTTACTTGTGTTACCAAATATTCTTTAAAGATATGATTTTTAATATGCTTTACTTAAATGTCCTTTTCAGGTAGACTTACAGTGTTTTCTGTTTATATTGCTATTATCACAGATGTTATATTTTTGTGCCTAAATCAGGTACTTTTCTGATAGATTCCTGGAGATGGCACTTTAGGTAAAATGTTGGGGATATTTAGTTTTTGGATGCACATTTCCAAACTGCTCTCCAGAAAGCATTGTATTGATTTATAGCCCTACCTGCCCACCCGGCTCTGCCCGCCCCTCCCTCAGCCATAGGCATCCCCTGGCCCCCTGGCCCTAGCCAGACATGCTTGGCACTCATGGATCCTAAGTGTCTGGACTGCAGAGCCCCTCACACAGGTTGGTTATCACTGTGGGGCTTGACTTCCACCAGGGGCTCTAGTGAGGGTCCACTCGTCCTGCCGGGTCTCCCCTGTCACACGGGCGGGACATGGTCCGGGCAGGGACGCAGGGACTCCAGCCCTTACCCCCACCCCCAGGTGACACTGTTTTCACCTGCTTCACACTTTAGGGTCCCGCCCAAGGTCACTGCAGCCACTTCTCCACTCGCACGTTCCTCAGACCTCCTGTCTCTTCCTGCCTCAGCCTTTGCCCCACAGTCCTGGGGAACATCCAGACCAGGGAGCCCTGGGATGGTGGCCTGCCTGCCTCCTGCCCTGACGAGGCAGCCAGGCTTCTCCCCCCAGCACGGCGCCTGCTGTGCACACTGGACGCTCAATGGACTTTTCCTTCTGAAGGAGTGTGAACGGGAAGCTTGCCCGAGGGCTGGTCCCTGCGCAGCCGGCCCAACGGCTTCTCTGAGAGGCAACTTGGAGAAGCCTCGGTCTCACGGCTCCAGGTTTCAGAGTTTCATATACAAATAAGGTCCTTTTTTCCACCTCTCCTCGGCTGGTCAGCTCACCCGACGGTTGCCGCCCATCAAGGAGGCGAAGCCGCGGCTGCAGAAGCTCTTCCGGGACTTCTGGCTGTACTCTGTGCTGATGGGGTTCGCCGTGGAGGGATCAGGTAGGGGAAGACTGGGCAGAGTGCGATGGAGGTGACTGGTGGTAGCTGTGCCCAGGTGTCTGCAGTGTTCCTGGAGTGGGTTAGGGCTCTGAGGACACCACCTGCCTTAGGAAAGCCTGCCTAGGGTAGGAGACAGGCTGATGTCTGCACCCCATTCTGGGGACAGTTACCTCAAGCAAAGGGCCCCCGACTCCAGAACCTGTGAGCTGGAGGCAGCCCACGAGCTGTGCTCTCTTGCAGGACTCTGGCCAGAGGAGTGGTACGAGGGTGTCTGTGAAATAGCCACCAAGTCCCCCCTGCTCACCTTTCCCAGCAAAGAGCCTCTGCGGTCTGTCCTCCAGTACAACTCGGCCATGAAGAATGACACAGTCACCCCTGTAAGGACCTCGTCTGCCGGGACGGGTGGTGCAGGGCAGGGTCTCCTGAGCAGTGAGAGCCAGGCCTGCCAAGTGCTTGCTCACGCGCCTGGCCCTGGGGTTCGTGTCCCAGGGGGGCTGCCCCTGCCCTGGCCCATGTGAGCCCCACGTTCGCCCTGCAGGCCGAGCTGAGCGAGCTCCGTGCCACCGTGGTCAACCTGCTGGACCCAGCCCCCGAGGTGACCGCCCTCATCAGCAAGCTGGACTTCGCCATGTCCACCTACCTGCTGTCCGTGTACCGACTGGAGTGCATGAGGTGGTGGCCCCTCCTCCCCTGCGCTCGGGCTTCTCTTACAGCTGCGCACCTTGCACGGGTGGGGCCCTGCTCAGGTCCTCCCCAGACACGCACACTGGGCACAGGGAGCACTGCCTCTCAGGTTGGCGGCTGCCTGTTGTAGGCTCCCGTCGCTGGACACTCAGCTGATGCTGTTGGAACCCGCGAGACCTGTGGTCAGCGGGGGACGGCTGGGACGTAGGCGTAGGACCGTCTGTCCTCGTGGCCTCGCCAGCCTGCCTGGGCAGGAGCATGTCTGGTGGGAGGGCCTGGGGCCTCACCTTTCCTCGGGGCTGTTTTCTTGCCAGGGTTCTGCGCTCCACAGATCCCGATCGCTTCCAGGTGATGTTCTGCTACTTTGAGGATAAAGCCATTCAGAAGGACAAGTCTGGTGAGTGGACGGCGTGCGCCCTTGTGAGCGAGCTTTCCCACTGTGGGAAGGGCTGCTGCTCCCGATTTTCTCTCTCTGTGGAGACAGCACTGTTATGAAGCTTTGTCCCACCCTGGGAAGATCAGGATAAAAACACATAATCTTAAAAAGTCCTCTTTCTGGCTCTGCCTCTGCTGCGGGGGGCCCTGCATCTGTGCACAGATTCCCTGTAGCCCCTGATTTCAGTCCCTTGTGCTGTTCTCTGCTGGACAGGCCCTGGGCGTCTTCATGACCAAGGCCCTGCCCTTCTTTTCCAATGTCTACAGCTGGGGAACTGAGAACCAGGCTTCAGGGCTCCCAGCAGACAGATGGCCATAATACGCACATGGGCGCAGTATTTTTTATTATTTTGCTTAAAAGAAGGGAAAATATCTTAGAACATATATATCTAAATACACTGGGAGTTACATTTCTGTATCTCATATGTGCGTTTTATGTTTATACACGCACACACGTATGCAGTGTTTTCTCCTCTATTTGTGGAGATGTGTAGCTGTTTCTCTCATGTAAAGAGGGAACAGCAGGAAAGAGCCACACGTCCAGGGAGAGGCCAGGTGCCCACCATTAGGTCTCAGCGCCCAGGCAGGAAGGGCACCCAGCAGGTGCAGAGGTGTCTGTGCAGCAGCCAGTGGTGCTGGTTAGCCGAGAGCAGAGAGCTCGCTGTGGGGCACCGCCCCGTTCCTCATTGTGGGGGCTCCCTCCTGCTGGCCACGAGGAGACCCCACCTCCTTCCCACCCACATTTCCATCAGGCCAGGCCAGCAGGTCAGGACCTGGGGGCCACATCCTCCTTTTCTGGGAAAGTTTCGAAATACAAAAAAAGTCTGTGTGAAACACAAAGACTCGCAAGTCCCCAGCTGCAAATGTCCTCAGACCCTGAGCTCACAGGGCCTCTGGGGGACCTGTCACAAGGACCACGCTCAGGACAGAAAGACCATTAAACTCTCATATGGTTTCAAAATGTTACTGTTACAGTAACCCTAGTGAGGCAAACCCAAGATAAGATTTGGAATAAAAACATGCAGGAATGTTAAAATGGAGGCAGTGAAAAAGGAACGTTAAATGCACTGTGCAGGCACCATTTGCCCATTTTAGCACAAGGACACTGGTGAGGTTCGGTGTCATTGTGTTGGGGTGTGTGCTGATTTATAAGGTACTTAAAAACTGAAGAGACTCTGAAATGTTAGGCCTATGCTTTAATTAAATGCTTAGAAGACTTGTGACTAAGTTTATAATTGTGCTTAAATATTTGAGGAAATTTAGTGTGCTTGATCCACAGATTTTTAAATGTATTTCACTTTAATAATGCATTTATTCCAACAAACAGTATTAGCAATCATTTCAGGTTTTCTTACGGTAGAGGGGGAGGGTATAGCTCAGTGGTAGAGCACATGCCTAGCATGCACGAGGTCATGGGTTCTATCCCCAGTACCTCCATTAAATAAAACATAATAATAATAAATAAACTTAATTACCTCCCGCCCCCCCCAAAAAACTTAAGAAACTAGTTCCTAAAATGTTAAGGGAATTATTCACAAAATTGTTACTCTTTTTAAACAAATAACTGTTTTTATTGATGGCAAAAAGAGTTGGCTTTTCAGATTCAGCGGGACAGTGTGTTTACTGTTCTTGAAGGCATGTTTTGGAGTCACGCCTTCTGGAATGTCCTGGCCTTGATGCACTCGTTCCTACAGACACTCCCCGTCTGAACAGCTTTGTTGTTTTTACACAGTTCCCTCATCTGTCCTCTAAGGGCCTGTGGATGAAGGGTTTTTTTGTTTTTTGTTTTTTAACAAACTTTGCTGATTTGCTGGGTCCGTGAATGCTGATTAGCGGTGTGGGTAAATATTTCGAGGACTGCTGCGTGCTAATTCCGAGATGAGTACGTTCAGATGAATATAAGCGCTGTGGGCCGCGGGGAGTCCGTCCTCGCCAGAGAAGCTCGTCCCCGCCAGCGAGGGACCAACCCCCAGATCCTTATTGGACTCTCTTTCCCTTCAGTGGAAAAATCAATTCTTGGAGAAGCCATTTGAGAAATCAGCTGAGGGACTGTGAGCGGCTGCTTCCCTAGAGGCCTGCCCGGGTTCCTGGGCTCTCCTGCGGGGAGATTCCCGCGGGGCCGGGCAGGCCGACCACGGGCGGGGGCTCCGGAGCGCCCTCTGCTGGTCACTCGCCACCCTCGCTGAGGACGTGTTTCCTGCGGTTCTTTCGACCGCACCGAGGTTCTCTCTGTGCTGTGGCTTCTTCAAGTTGGCTCTGTGCCCCGGGGGCCGCGCGTATGCCCCGTTCCTAGATCTTATTTCCAGAGAGAGTACAGGATGAGTGCGGGGCACCCTCAGTGCTGGACAGTAGGGTCGTGCCAGTCAGACGAGGAAAGAGCATACGTGGTTGTCACAGGTCACAGGAGCCAGCCTGAGAACAGCCAAGTAAATAGTGAGGATTTACAAACCCTACTCACCCAACTGTCGGCCTCAGGGACAGACCCTCCTTGCAGGACTCCGCTTGCCACACCAGAGCCCATTGCCCCAGCTCAGTGAATTTTAGGAGATGGGGTATCTGCACAACCTCCGAGGGTCTACTGGTCACGGTTGGTTTCCACCTGCGTCCGCAGATTCTCTCCAGGAGGTGCTGCTCCCGGCCTCTGCCCGGAGCTGGGGCTGGACTCGAGGCCTGGCTTCTAAGGGTGGAGTCAGGGAGGGGACAGCAGGAACTTGGGAGGTATCCCGGCACTGCGTGCCCAGGGCCGGGAGGTACTGACTGCACTCCGACAACGTGCGACTGGAAGGGCATGTTGCTGAAATACCGCGAGCTTGGTCCACACAGGAGCCAGCACCACACAGGCCCCAGTGGGGGACTTCGGTACAAAGTGCCTGTGCTCCTCAGAAGAGGCCGGAAAGACCAGAACAGCTGGAGACATCAATGCAGACCTGGCAGGGGGGTGGCGAGGAGGCGCTGAGCCAATGCCACCTGGTGTCCTGGGCTGGGTCCTGGGACAGAAGGGGACTTGGTGGGAGACGGGGGATCCAGAGAAAGGCTGGAGTCCAGGTGGCAGTGCAGTGTCACTGCAGATGACATGTGACGTTGGGGAGGCTGGGGCGACATGTGGGACCCCGTGCTCACTCTGTAAACCTAGAGAGCAGCCAGGGTGGGTCCCTGCCCGCTGACAGCCGGCCTCCCATTTCAGGGATGATGCAGTGTGTGATCGCTGTCGCGGACAAAGTGTTCGACGCCTTCCTGAACATGATGGCAGATAAAGTAAGCCTTGTGGGAGCCCTGCGTGTCTGCCAGCACCTCGGGGTGCCTGCTACCTGTCTCTTCCCAATGCAGGCCAAGACCAAGGAGAACGAGGAGGAGCTGGAGCGGCATGCCCAGTTCCTGCTGGTGAACTTCAACCACATCCACAAGAGGATCCGGAGGGTAGCTGACAAGTACCTGTCTGGTCTGGTAGACAAGTGAGCCCTCTTCCCTGCTGCTGCTGCTATGTGTGTGCGCACTGTGTGCACATGTGCATATGTAGACCTGGGCCACAGGGGTTGTGTCCTCCTTGCGTTCTCAGTACAGAGAAAAGTGGAGCCAGTTACGGCCCTCCAAGGGCAGTGCAGCCTCCACAGGGTGCCAGCCAGTGAGGGTTCAGTGGCCCAAAATGTTCCCTGTTCTGAGCCGTCAGTGTTACTTACATTGGGTGTTGAGTCTCCCACTGTCCCAGCCCAGAGCCTGGCCAGAGGCCCCCAGGGGAACGGGTATCTCCCAGGCCCCTCGGGAGGAGGCGAGCCCACCCTGAGCCAGCTCCACACTGGCTCTCCTTGCTGCACTGGAGCAACGGCAGACTCACGGGATGTCCCCCACGGATGCCGGCCCTCAAAGTGGGCTGGGCAGCCTCCTGGCAGCGTGAAAGCCAGAGGCTGTTGGGCCTACCCACAGCTCTCCAGGGTGTCCCTGGAGCTGCAGACACACACACAGCGTGTCTGAGCTGCGCCTCCGAGCCGGGGCCACAGCGTGTCCCAGCCATGCGGCCTGCTCCCCTTGGCCTGGGGCCACCATGCTCCGAGCAGCTTCTTCTCTGTACCCCAGGTGTCCTGCAGATATAGGTGACCCTTGAACAATGTGGGGTGTTATCAGTGGTAAATACTGCAGTGGTTCCCGACCCGCGGGTGTGGAACCGCAGAAACGGCGGCCAACTGTAAGTTATACTTGGGCTGTATGAGCGGGGGTTGGTGCCCCCACCCGTGTTGTTCAGGGGTCACCTGTACTGCTGTTTTCCTCAGGAGCTTTGATGTGAGGGCCGGAGAAGCCCTGCTTGGGGATGAGGGAGGGGCCTGGCCCGTGTGTGACCAGGACAGCAGGGTTGGGCTGGAGTGGTCACTTGGGGCTGTGTCTGCCATGAGGAGGGCCTGGCAGGGCCTGGGGAGCGCTTCCCACTGGGCACCCACCTGGGGGCCTCCTGGCTTCCGACCCTTGCTGGGCAGCGGGAGGCGGGGTTTAAGGAGCACAGTTCCTCGGGGAACGGGCTCCTGGGCCCTAAGTAGGGGCTCTGGGTGCAGGTTCCCCCACTTGCTCTGGAGTGGGACGGTGCTGAAGACCATGCTGGACATCCTGCAGACACTGTCCCTGTCACTGAATGCCGTGAGTGTCAGGCTAATTCCCGCCACAAGCAGGGGTGGGGGTGGGGGTACAGGTCCCCGTGGGGCATTTCCCAGTCAGCGTCTGCAGCGGGTTTGGGAGGCAGGCCCTGCTCACAGAACGGCTCCAGGAGGGCAGTTGGAAGATGGACTTGTGCTTGCAGGACATTCACAAGGACCAGCCCTACTACGACATCCCCGATGCCCCGTACCGCATCACCGTCCCTGACACCTACGAGGCCCGGGAGGTAGGCAACCCCCCCACCGCCACTTGGTCTGTCCGCTCCCTTCCTGGTTTGGCTGCCAGGCAGTTCTCAGCTGCCTTGCGGTTTCTGGTGTCTCAAAGTTGTGTGAGTGTCCAGTGCTTGGCCACTCAGAGGTGCTCTGGCTGCTGCTGTGCTGGGCAGGCCCCACGACTTGGGCTTTGTGCTGCATGTGGGTCTCAGCCAAGCAGACAGCCCCAGGGAAGGAGGATGTGCTGAGTGGGTCTGACACAGAGCCCTCACTGTGGCAGATTGAATCTAGGCTCAGACCACAGCCTAGGGCTGGCCCACATCCCAGCCTTGGCACCTCCCCTCCCCACAGGAGCCTTGGTGACAACGGTCACAATGTTAGCCTGCTGGGCCACTGTGGCAAGGTCCTCAGCGTGATGGATGAAACAGCAAAGGTCTAGCCCCTCCTCGTCCTGAAGGCTGGAGGTCTGAGGTCAAGGTGTTGGCAGGGCTAGTTCCTCCAGAGGCCCCTCTCTGTGGTCTGTTGATGGCGCCCTGTCCTGTACCCCCATGTGGTGGTCCCTCTGTGCAGGACTGTGTCCTAATCACGTCCTCTTGTAAGGCTACCTGTCACGTTGATCAGGGCCACTCTCACGACCCCACTTGACCGTAATCACCTCTTTAAAGATTCTTTGTTCTTTAAACACAGTCATGATTTGAGATGCTGGGGTTAGAGCTTCAGCACGGCTCCAGGGACACAACTCAGCCCTCGGGGTAACTGACCCCAGGGGTAGCTGGCTGGTGGCAGTTGGGAGGCACTGACAGGTAGGCCATGTCTCTTGCAGAGCATCGTCAAGGACTTCGCTGCCCGCTGTGGAATGATCCTCCAGGAGGCCATGAAGTGGGCGCCCACGGCCACCAAGTCCCACCTCCAGGTATCTGCCTAACGTCACCCAGGGGCAGCCTCAGTGAGCTCCTCCCAGAGGGCTTCACACAGACAGCCTGCTCGAAACACACACCACACTGCCATGGGAGAACAAACCAGAAACGTGGGTCCAGGGCCTGCGGGGTAATAGCACCTGTGAGTGAGCAGTGAGCGTGCAGGTCGGGGCAGGAGAGCAGGTGCCGGGGTCCAGGGTGGGTGGCCTGGGGAGCTGACCACCACAGCAGATGAGGTGCCGGGTTTGGGGCAGTGCCAGGTTTGGGGCAGGGCCTGGGGCTGCCTGCAGGCTGGGTGCCCAGGGGCTCACATGCCAGCGGGAGCAGCGTTTCCAAGGGGTGCCCTGCAGCCCCTAAGCCCAGGGCTGAGGGAGGCCAGCACAGTGGGGGCAGAGTCCAGGAGACGTGTAGCTGCGTGTGAGGCCTTCCAGACTGGCCGTAAGTTCACATGACTGCCCAGTGAGCCATCATTGAGGTGGTCAAGCAGACGCACAAAAATGCCGCCATGTGGGAGAGCAGGGGGGTCCCTTCGAAGGGATCAAAGACGAGAAAGGCCACTAGGAGCAATGTGGTTGGACCACAGCAGGTGTGTTGAGGGGGCTTGTAAAATTGACCTCGGGAACTGGTCAGGATAGAGCTGGTGTGAATCTGGGATGGGCAGGGCCGGGGCTCCCAGCGCCTGCAAGGACCTGGGGTGTGCCCAGGGGACCCGAGGCTGCCCCTCCACAAAGACGTAGGAGCTGGGAGGATGCAGCCCTTGGGGACAAGCAGCTGTGACTTGGTGGTGGCCATCCACCACACAAGGTGGCATTCTCCCGAGTACTTGCTTTTCAGACGGTCCATGTTCCTTAGGCTCATGTGGAGGACAGGGCCCAGCTCCGTGGCTATGGTCTCAGGCGGGAAGCCCCCTTTCATTCCTAGACGGGGTCAGCGGGAGGCCTGGCCCAAGAGGGAAGAGCATGATGCGCTTGAAAGAGCCTTGCCACTCCCCCAGACACCCCCATGTGGCCCAGGCCCTCCGTCCCCCACCCCCTGGGGTCAGAGGGGCTTCAACCCAGCCAGGCAGCAGGGCTGACCCCATGTTGGAGCCAGGGTGTACTTTGGTATCCCGCACCTATTTCATGGAGGCTTGTTTTCACCTTTAAAATCAAATGGCATGTCCCCTGTCTCAGGAATATCTGAACAAGCACCAGAACTGGGTGTCTGGACTGTCGCAGCACACGGGGCTAGCCATGGCCACCGAGAGCATCCTGCACTATGCTGGCTACAACAAGCAGAACACGACTCTCGGGGTACGTCATCCTAGGAGCCCCGCACAGGGAGACCAGGGCAGAAACAGAGATTTTCTCAAGAGCCCGGGCCTCTGTCTGCAGCAGACCCTAGACCCAGAGGGGAGCGCACGCGGGGACGGGTGTTCCTGCACAGAGTGTGTGACGAGGGCTAAGCTTGGTTTGTTAGCGAGGTCAGGTGTGGGTTTTTGTGTGTCCATGAGAAGTGTTCTGTGGGACATGGTCAGGCTGACCTGGATGCCTGAGGACCCCCTCGTCGCCTTCAGCTACATCCCCCTATCCTCAGCTTCATCTCGAGGTTAATTTAGGGGCCTGCACTGGGTGGTCCTTTCAGGGCCAGATCAGAGCTTTACCTCGAAGCCGGTGGTTGATAATGGTGACCGACCGGACGGGCAGTGCTGTGTTGGCATCTCCCAGCCTGGGATCCGTCAGAGCTGAGGTGGCTGTGTGCACGCCTCTGCTGCCCACTCTGGGGTGGGTGGCGGCTGGCCCCCCAGTCAGGAAGGGAGGAGCCCATTAGGCAGGCTGGGCGCATCAGGGCCTATGCGGTCACCTGGGGTCACTGTGCTTTCTTTGAGGACACAGGCATCCTGCACACGGCCCACAGGGCCAGGCTCAGGCAGGGTCTGTGGATTGGCGCTGCCCCATCTTTGGGCTCTGCGGGGCCAGGCAGTTCACCCTGGGTCTCTCCAGATTCTGAGGACACAGGCAGAGATGGGGCAGGGTTCAGATAAGCTGGTGTGTAGGAAGTGTGCTGGAGGGACATGAGGCAGGTGGTCCCGGGTGGAGTGGGTGGGTCCTACCGGGGTGGGGACAGGAGCACCAAGGCCCCGAGTCTTGGGGGACAGGAGGCAGGCATGAGGCTGAAGCGGAGGAACAGGGCTGGTGTGATCCTTTGGCCCATCTGTCCCCCATGGTCTGCCTTCTCACTCGGGAGTGTGGGCAGCCAGGGGTGTGCCAGCCCCACTGGCCACCGCACTCGCCTTGGCCACCTTCCCCGTCTTTGGGCACGGTTACCAGCACGTGCCACCTTGGAGGCCAGGGCTCCCCAGGACCCCATGCAGTTTCTGTGGGAAGAGCTGTTCTCCTGTCACTGGGCAACAGCAGCCAGGATGCACTGGGGGCTGCAGTCAGCCTGCCTTCTGGAGGGATGCTTGGAATAGAACCTTGAAAATCCTCCGTGCAGCCTGCAGAGCAGAGGGCGTTCAGAAGTGTTTTATTTTAACAACCGGGTCTGGACTTGATGTCCTACCTGGGGCTTAGACCTCAGAGTAGCCCGGCAGACATGCCTGGGTGCCCGGTAACCGTCAGTGTCTGTCTGCAGGCAACCCAGCTGACGGAGCGGCCAGCCTGCGTGAAGAAGGACTACTCCAACTTCATGGCATCCCTCAACCTGCGCAACCGCTATGCTGGCGAGGTACCCCGCCTGGCGGGAACGGCTGGTGTCTAAAGGACAGGCTGTAGGGAGGCTGTGTGCAGGGGGGCGAGCCTGTCACTCTGTGGAGATGGGATGGGGGTGCCTGCATAGGTGGGGCGGCCAAGCCTGGCCCAGGGCCCCTCCGCTGATGGCACGCTCCCTGCAGGTATGTGGGATGATTCGGTTCTCAGACGCCACTGGCCAGACATCCGACCTGAACAAGATGATGGTTCAGGAGCTGAACGCAGCGCTGGACCGGGGTGACCCCCAGCACTACACACAGGCCATGTTCAAACTGACGGCCATGCTCATCAGCAGCAAAGGTAACCCTGGGCTGGTCCGTAAACGGCAATGCCCCGCCAGCCCAGGGAGCCAGCGCTCCCCAGCCTAGGGAGCCGGCGCCCCCCAGGGCAAGATCTCTGGGCATCTCGCTCGGTGGGAGCAAACAGAAGGCTGTTGCCCCGCTGGTGCCGACTACTCTGCTGACTTGGGGAGGCCGTGGGCTGGGCCACAGACGGAACCTCTGAAGGGCGTGTATTTGGTTGCAGACTGTGACCCACAGCTGCTTCGTCATCTGTGCTGGGGCCCACTCCGGATGTTCAACGAGCATGGCATGGAGACTGCCCTGGCCTGCTGGGAGTGGCTGCTGGCCGGCAAGGACGGGGTGGAGGTGCCGGTAAGGCCCTGGTGTGGCCAGCTCAGCTCTGGGGGGTGGGCTGAACAGACAGAGAGCAGACCCTGGCCCTCAGCGGACAAGCTTGGAGACCCTGGGCAAGCCCCTCCCCTGCAGGGCCTGGAGTCAGACCAGGACAGTGACACCTAGCTGCAGGACTGTGGGGACAGAGGGCATGTGTGTGAAAGGACCGGTGGTGCTGGGGGCTGTCGTTTGTCTGGAGCACGGCAGGGGGAGCCATTTCTCTGAGAGCGGATGTGGTCGCGGTGCTGTTGGTCCGCAGGACGGTGTCTCAGCCTGCTACCTCAGGGAGGGGGGCCTCCTGGGTCTGTATTTCTAGAGTTGCTCTGGGGACCACAGGGAAGGTCACAGACGCCCTTTCAGCTGATTGGGTGAACACCAAAGGACTGAATTATTTTTCAAAGATCCTGTTAATTTCCAAGGTAACAGGAAATTTGACACTTTTTTGACTTGTTTCTTAAGATAAGTTGAGATAAGTGGTCAAAGGGGGCATTTTATGTGTTTTGCCCCCCGAGGGACATTGGATAAGTTCCAAGGAAGAAATTGGGGTGCCCCAGGCAGTGTGGTGGCAGCAGTCTTGATACCCCTCGTTTGCCAGGCATGTTACGACTGCCCCTAGTTTGTGTCCGGCACACCCTGCAGAGCCTGAGGCGATGGGAGAGGCCCCTCTCAGGAGGGGAGTCGTCTGGGCCCTGGGCTCTGGGCGCGGCCAGCTCTGCAGTTGCCAGGGGCACAGGGCTCTGGTCTGCAGGGTGTGGTGATGACGGGCTCCCCGCAGTCTTAGTGTGGAGACCACAAGCTGGTCTGGCGCCTGGCAGGCTTGGTGCTGGCTCACTGGGCTGCAGGGCGTGCTGCCGCGTGGCCATCGTCACTGTGGGGAGGGGGCCCCCTCCTGGCCCCACAGTCATGGCTGGACCCCCTTCGAGCTCTGTTCTTGCCTGTTTCACGCTGTGTGAGTCACTCACCTCGTAATGGGGCTGTGTGTGTCCTTAAGGGGAAAACCTTTCAGCGAAGTCAGGAGGATGCTTTAAGCTGTGTTCACGTAGCAGCTAGTTGTCTCCATCCCTCACGCGCTTCTGTAAACTCCCCGTGTCCCCACCCCACCAGGAGCGCCCCAGCAGACTCCCGCCCAGCCCGCCTCCATCTCACGCAGGAGGCGCTTCTCCTGGGTCCGCCATCCTGGGGCCTGAGTGGACGGTTCTGTGGGTTGGTTGCCTTTGGCACCTTACATATGTCTGTTGTCTGCTGGCTTGTGTTGTTTCCGGGAAAAAATCAGCAAATTATCATCATTTCTCAATATGTGCCATAATTGGGGTTTTTTAAAGCTACTTTTAGGGTATTTCTCTTTGATTTTTAATAGTTTTAAGTATGATGTGACTGGGTGCAGTTTTCTGCGTATTTTATGTTTGCATTCACTGAACTTCTTAAATTTAGAGATTTCAGGTTTGTCATCAAACTTGGAAAATTTCACGCTACTAGTTTATAAAAGACACTTTTTGCCCCATTCACCTTTTTTTCTCACTTGGGTTCCAGGGACACTTGTGTTGGTGACCTTGTGACAGCAGCATTGTCCACAGGTCACAACCTTCAGTTGTTTTGGCTCATTTTAACTGGCCTGCCTTCCACGTCCCTGGTACATTCTCCTGCCTTAGTCATTCTGTTATCAAACCATATTTTATTTATTTCATTTGAGATAACAATTCTCAGATAAAGGATTTGTTTTTTCACACTTCATATTTCTTTGCTGAGACTCTGTGTCTCCACTTTTTCTATCTTTTTCAATAAATCTTAGGACATATTTATAATAATTACTTAAAATGCTCATCTAGTCAGTCACTTCCAGTATCAGGGTCATCAGTGAGTCAGTTTCTGTTCATTTTTTCTTTACTGTGTTGATGTCTGTGCCGGTGGACCTGCCACTGTGTGGGGCCGAGCGCGGAGGCGCAGGACCCTGCGCTTTGTTTTCTTGGGGAGGAGGGTCTTCTCGTGTCTGGCAGCTGAAATGAGGCTCACACCCCGAGGGACTAGTCTTGGCCAGAAGGGTGTGTTCCTCCTGCCGCACCCCGACCTTCGCATCCCTTTTATCTTTTTTCCAGCAAAATTAGGAGAGGGGTCGTGGAAGGATTTTTATGCCAAGCAAATTGCTCTCATTTGGGGTCTTCCAGATTGTCCCCCGCCCCTGCCGTCAGCCGTTGCTCAGCCCTCAGCAGTCCTGCCCACCTACTCGTCCAGACCCAGCGTGCCCCTAGCCCTGAGCTGCTGGCTCCCTGCTCCCCAGGGAGAGATCTCTGGAAGCCGGTCCTGGTGGCTCTCCTCCCCTGCCACAGACACGTGTGGGTCTTACGTTACCTACGTCTCACTTCCTCTGACCCCCCACCTCTGTGAGGACCCGCTGTCCAGGCCCAGCCGCGCGCAGCCCTAGAGTGAGGCTGTTCCACCTCTGTGTCTTCAAAATCTCTGGATTTGGGTTTCTTCTTTCTTTGTTATGTGGTAACACGCGCTTGTCAGGGAGAAGGCAGAAGGCACGAGTTCATTGAGAACAGCAGCCACCCAGGGCCCTGATTTCAGCGGCAGGCTTGCTGCGTCCTGTGGGGAGTCAAAGCGTGAGCAAGCCTACCGATCTGGTCCAGGGAAGGCCTGGGCTGTGGTTCCACGGAGATCCCTGGTTCGGGGCTCAAGTCTGTGCCCTGAAACAAATGAACCAGGCTGCTGGCTCTGTGACACCCACAGTCCCCATGGCATCTCTTAGCCCCTTTCATATGCCCCGCAGTGATCCTCGCAGATGGTTTAAAGTATGTCCAGAATCTGTCCCCAGCCCAGCCTCCCGTCTCCCCTCTCCTGGCCCCTCCACCTTCCCCACACAGGTCTGATAGGGGCCCTCCAGCGCCCACCCCTTCCAAATTGCTGCACAGCACACTCACTCTTCCCAGTCCCTACGGCTGCTCGCCCTGGCAGACAGCAGCGTCCACTCTGTGGGTGGCTTCTCACCGCCGTGGACGGGGTTGTGTGGGGGGCCTCATTCACACTCGTGCCTGGAGCCGGAGGGCAGTCTGGGGTCGAGGTGGCGACCAGGTCATGGGAGGAAGGGCGGGTGAGCAACCTCTGCGGGTTGTCCCTTGCCCTCCACACGTGACACGTGTGGCTGCAGGGCCTTGACCTCCTCTGAGCATGAACTGTCCTCCCTTCAGGGCCCCCCGGTGGCCTCTGTCTCCAGGCAGGAAGGCGGGCAGAGGGCACCACCTGCCCCACTCTCTTCCTCAGGGCTCCCCTGCTGTCTTCCTCGTGGCACTGCTGAGCGCCGTAGCTCCCCCGCCATCAGGGAGCTGGGCCAGGGTACCTGTGATGGGGAAAGCTCTGTGGTCACCTCCCCGCAGGCGGTCTGGATACCCTTGAAGGAGCTGCCAGTGTTGTCAGGCCAGCGAAGTTGGTCCCCTGCGAAGCCCTCAGCCAGGCTGCTGGGGTCATGAAGTCCATGTTGGGTGGAGAAGAGGCACTGGGTCCCGGAGCCAGGGTCCGGTGCTGCCCCCACCAGCCCGGAGGCCCTGGGCAGGTGACCTCCTCTCTGGGAGCAGAGGAGCTTCCAGGACCATCAGGCAGGCTCAGCCAGGTGTGCTGTCACAGGTGGTCTGAGGGACAGGGAATGCGGCCTGGCCCTGGTTCCAGAGTGGGCTTTTTGGTATTAAAAAAAAAAAAAAAAAAAAAGCCTGGGAAGCGGGCTCATCAGAAGACCTTGGGTGATCTTTTCCTTCTTGTGCTTCCCTGGGTCCTCCAGATCGCGCTCTAGAGCACAGGGCCCTTCTACAGCGAACACGCAGTGCCCCCCGCCCTGCCCCACCCCACTGCTAGTGGGTGCTCACCCTCCTGACCTTGCAGTTTCTGCGGGAGATGGCTGGGGCCTGGCAGATGACGGTGGAGCAGAAGTTCGGCCTGTTTTCTGCGGAGATAAAGGAAGCAGACCCCCTGGCAGCGTCTGAAGCGAGTCAGCCCAAACCCTGTGCTCCTGAAGTGACCCCGCACTACATCTGGATCGACGTATGTGCCCCTCCCCGTGCTCCACACGCTCAGCCTGGGTCTGGGTTTAAGACTGCCTTCCCGGGCTGGGGGGGTCCACTTCTCTCAGGCTCTGCCAGCCTCCTCCCCTTCCCACCCGCCCTCCTGTGGGCTGGAGCCCCTCAGGGGCAGGCCCCGCTGACTCGGGGGCGGGCGGCTGGCCCCACGGTATCTCAGCCCACCACAGCGCGCCCCTCCTGCTCAGTTCCTGGTGCAGCGGTTCGAGATTGCCAAGTACTGCAGCTCCGACCAGGTGGAGATCTTCTCCAGCCTGTTGCAGCGCTCCATGTCGCTGAGCATCGGGGGCGCCGCAGGGAGCATGAACCGGCACGTGGCCGCCATCGGGCCCCGATTCAAGTAAGGGACTCTCGGGGGTGGGGTCTGAGCTGCTGGCACCGTGGGCCCACTCCCCCAGGGTTTCCCATGGTTGGTTATTCCTTCACTGGAGACTGAGCCCCCAGTACATGCAGGGCCCCCGGCGATGAGGTCTGCACGTGATGACCTCCTGGGACTGGGGATGGGGGCCGAGTGCTGACCTGTCAGCACAGGGGCACTGCAGGGAGGCGCTTCGCTCTGGGACCTCAGGGACTGGCCGGCTGGCTGGTGGGCAGCCTTTCTACATCGGTTGGGGGTGGGTGGCAGCAGCAGGACTCTGGTGACACAGTGGAAAGTGGAAAGCAGACGGCCGTGTGGCAGAGCCCGGTATGACAGCTCAGGCCAGGGGCCGGGGCACGTTACCCTCCAAGACGCAGACAGAAAACGTCCAACAGTGTCACGCCCTGTGCACGACACCGGCTGCACAGGAGAGGGCACTCACCCTCCAGGGGACGTGTGACCCAGGGTCCTGAGATCGGGTGCCCTGGTCAGAGGCACTGTGGACACAGTAGGGAGGGGCCGGCCTAGTGTGGGGAGGGGTCTGCAGGTATCTGGAGGGTCGGAGGGAAGGAGGGCAAGGGGCCCCCGTTGGGAGGGGTGCCGCTCCCCCTGCCTGCGCCCCTGCCTGAGCTCTGGACCTTGTTCCTGCAGCCTGCTGGGAGCCCGCTGGCCATGCTTCTCAAACCACAGAGGAGTGCACGTTCTCTGCCCTAATTTGCAGCCTGTCACAGAGCTATACTTTTACAAAATGTAATGGGAACGGGTTAGTGGAAGAGGGTGGGCACTGGATGGCCACGGCCAGGTGAGGTTGCCATGGGAACGAGCAGGGGGCCTCTCAGACCCCAGACCAACACGTCTGCAGGCTGTAGAGTAGCTCTATCTTGCAGAAACCAGGTAAATTGTCTTCCTTTGAGCGTGAATTAAATGTCTACCTTTGTAGCACCAGTAGGTGACTGCACCCCAGGGAGTGGTTTACAGGTAGTTTGTGAGACTGAAGCTTGCGGCCAAGGCACGTTCACACACGCGTCATTTTCCCCCACAAAAGTGAAGGTTTAAACCTTTTCCTAAGACATCGGGTACAACAGTCTGAGCAGTGGTCACCCGGCTGATGCCCCCGCCCTGGCAGGAGAGTCTGCCATGCAGACACGGGCCCTGAGCGCTGGGAGAGCCCGGCCCCCAGACTCACCCGGCCTCCCTCGCAGGCTGCTGACCCTCGGGCTGTCCCTCCTGCATGCGGACGTGCTCCCCAATGCCACCACCCGCAACGTGCTCCGGGAAAAGGTCTACTCCACCGCCTTCGACTATTTCAGGTGCCTGGCCCCCCGCAGCCCGGCGCCCCCATGAGACCGGTCACGTTTCCCCATGGCTCAGCTGACTCCAGAGAACAGACCGGAGGCGGCACAGGGGACCCCGCATCCCTGCCGCCAAGCAGGGGCAGCTGAGAGCTGTGGATGAGGGGTCACCAGAGGGCCCAGAAACTCCCCCTTTCCTGGGCAGGTCACTGAGACAGGGGTTGCTGACTACCCCTCCTGTATTAGGGGACCCCACGTGCCACCTCCCATGGCTTTCTGCCGTGCCTGGCCCCGGGCACACACCTCTTGTCCTCTGGTTGTCTGCAGTTGTCCCCCGAAGTTCCCTACCCAGGGAGAGAAGAGGCTGCGTGAAGACATCAGCATAATGATTAAGTTCTGGACTGCCATGTTCTCGGACAAGAAGTACCTGACCGCCAGTCAGCTCGTTCCCCCAGGTGAGCGCTGTCCTCAGGTGGTGGGGCGAGGCAGGGCGCCCTAAAGGAGCCGGGAGGGCCCTACTGAGTTCCCGGCTTGGCCAGAGGCCCGTGCCTGGCTGGTTGCCTCTCCTCTGGCCCCACTGAGGAGCACAAATGTGCATGGGACTCCGAGCAGATGCCCCCGGCGTGACTTCCCCAGCACCAGCTCATGGCACAGGCACCCCCTGTATGCCCGACAGCTGGCACCAGGTGGAGGCCCAAGTGCCGGCAGGAGTAAGGCATGGTCCACTGTCACCAGGTGGGGGCCAGTCTAGTCCGCTGGTGATTCCAACGTGGAGGGTCACGAGAGCATCCTTTGGCTTGCCTGCAGGGGTAGGGAATGAGGGACAGTTTTCTAGAGGTAGTGACGTGTGAGCTGCATCCCCGAGACTGAAGGGTGGACAGGGTCAGTGAGCAGGCCACAGTCCTCCTGAAGGAAGCCACATTCTCGTTTCTCCAAGCACAGAACTGGTCAGGCATCCAAGTTAGAGGTGCCAAGTGGGGTCTCTGCAGGCAGACCATCAGCAGACAGCCTGACCCCCAGGAAAGGAAAGAAGCAGACACAGTGACTTCCTGAGTCAGCCTCCTGGCTCCACTTGGAACCGGGCAGCCCTTACTCCGGCCCCCGTGGGCCCCAAGTGAGCGCCAAGTTGGAGGACATCTGGGGCCGGCAGTGCCACGGTTCAGGGCAGTGCCTCAGTCTTGCTCTGCTCCGGGGCTCGGCAGACTGTAAGGAACCTTAGAAAGCTTCCATCTGGAACGGTTCATGAGGAACTTGCAAGACACCTGGCTTGTCCCTGGAAGCCGTCACCAGCCATCTCAGCGGCCCTGCTCCCCCATGGCTGCCTTGCCTGAGTCAGAGTCCAGGCGCCTCATTCCAGAACACCGTGTCTGCCTGCAGATAACCAGGACACCCGGAGCAACCTGGACATAGCGGTCGGCTCTCGCCAGCAGGCCACACAGGGCTGGATCAACACCTACCCGCTGTCCAGCGGCATGTCCACCATCTCCAAGAAGTCAGGTTGGTGGCAGTTTGCTGCTGGGCCCCTTGGGTCCGGTCGCGGACGTCAGGCCGAGGCGGGCAGACGGCATCCTCTGGGTTCTGGAAGGGCTCCAAGGGCGACACTGTGCCCTCCCACCCAGGCATGTCCAAGAAGACCAACCGGGGCTCCCAGCTGCACAAGTACTACATGAAGCGCCGGACCCTGCTGCTGTCTCTGCTGGTGAGCCCGCCGGCCACGTGCACCAGGAGGGCGGGGCGGGGCAGCTCACGGGCCACCAGAGGCCATTGGCGTTTGTCTCGCCTCGCCAGGCCACCGAGATCGAGCGCCTCATCACGTGGTACAACCCACTGTCGGCCCCAGAGCTAGAGCTGGACCAGGCCGGAGAGAACAGTGTGGCCAACTGGAGGTCCAAGTACATCAGCCTGAGCGAGAAGCAATGGAAAGACAACGTGAACCTTGCCTGGAGCATCTCCCCTTACCTGGCTGTGCAACTCCCAGCCAGGTGGGCCCAGGGCACGCCTGCCTGATGAGGGCCTGGCCAGGGTCCGGTGCAGGTGCCTGGGGTGGGAAGAGGGTGACGTGGCACCCCCAAGGATGATCAAGGCAGCCATCTTTTAACTCTGGACCTTTGCCCAGTCCTTCTGTGCAGTGGGGGGGGCCATCGGCCAGGGGCCCAGCATCCCAGAGCCCGAGGAGGTAATGTCAGGGCACACTCGGGGCCTCCATCTTACTCGTTGAGGAAAGGACAACCCAGGAAGCCATCCCTCCAGGAGGCAGGCCTGGGGAAGCTTTGAGTTAGTTCCTGGTTGTCGTCTTTAAGCAGGGGGCTCCTTCGAGGGGGCGGCAGGCAGCGGAGTGTTCCATGAGCTCTCCTGTGGCAGCTCTTGCAGGGACAGAACTCAGACTGATGGTTGCTGAGGGGCCCCTGTGCTAAATCCCACCAGAGAGACTGTGTCCACCCCGTGTGAATGCGTCCAGGGTGGCCCTTCTTCCCTGTGAGCCCACTCTGCCTACGTAGTCCTAAGTCTGTCCCCTGGACAGGACTGCGGCCTGCCAGGGGTTACCCAGCACCTACCTGGTCTTAGCCTGGACAGTAACACGTGACAGCTCGCACCCACCCTCCCTCCTGCTGAGGTGCCTCTGGCCCACAGGCTGCCACGCTGTGGTGTGGCGCTTTGGGGGCAAGGCCGAGGAGGAGTTCCAGGGAGTTGTGGCTTTGTTATAGCTGAGCACAGTAAACTCTCATGTTCGGGTGACCCGTGTCCATAGCTAGAGTGTCACCTGGTACTGATCTGCATCTCTCAGTTCAGGGCTTCCCTGGTGCCCTGTCTTCTGTGGAGGCGGTGGGCGAGCCGTGTCTGTGCCTGCAGGTTCAAGAACACAGAGGCCATTGGCAACGAGGTGACCCGCCTGGTCCGCTTGGACCCTGGAGCTGTCAGTGATGTCCCCGAAGCCATCAAGGTAACATGGCAGGTGGTGCGCGGGCCTGGCCCTGGGCGCTCAGGCACAGAATGCCTTTGGGGACGCCTGGAAGGCGGCTGAAGCTGCCAACCCCAGTGCTTCCATGAGCCCCAGTTTCCCAGGCCATCCGCTCCTCACTTGAACATTGACTCCGTTCACTATAGAAAAGCGCTGAACGTACCTCTCAGCTCTTGAAGTCACACTGTTGTACGTGATGTGTCAGAAGCCATCACGAGGGCTTTCTCGTCATCCCTCCTTGGGGCCATCCTACGAGGCAGGGGGGCCGGGGACCGCCCGCCCCAGCCTGTCCCGCTTCCTCCCAGTTCCTGGTCACCTGGCACACCATCGACGCCGATGCACCTGAGCTCAGCCACGTGCTGTGCTGGGCGCCCGCCGACCCGCCCACCGGCCTGTCCTACTTCTCCAGCATGTACCCGCCGCACCCGCTGACCGCGCAGTACGGGGTCAAGGTCCTGCGCTCCTTCCCGCCGGTGAGCTGCCTGCCGGGTGGGCCTGGGGGCTGCTCCCCACGCAGAACTCAGTCCCTCTCAGAGCACCCCTTCACCCCCATGTCTTCAGGGAGTCAGGGAAGGTGGACTTAGTTCTGATTCAGACGTGTTTAGCTTCAGCTAGGGGTCTGGGTTTAGAAGGGGAGTTTACTTGAGTTTGGTTCAGTGGGGGGTGTGGGCACATGGCCCAGGGACCCCATGTAGCAGCCATAGGTTCTAGGACATCCTGAGGTCTGGGTTGGGCTGGTCTCACAAGCAGTCTGCAGTACCCTCCACCCTGACTCCGCAAGCCCGGCAGTGAGCACCCGGGCCCCCTGCTCCTGGTGGGCGTGAGGGAGCCTGCCCCTCCCACTTTTCCCACCAATCCTGTGCTCCAGTCTGTTAGCTGTTTTCCTGGCCATCCTGGGGCTTTTCCCCACTTCTCAGTCCCCCATGGGCAGAGTGACAGCAGGGCCATTCCGATGGGGTGGGTCCCGAGACCTCCATCCATAGAGCTGTTCTTGCCTCTCCTGGAGTCACAGCCGCTCCCCCTCCTCCCTGCAGGATGCCATCCTGTTCTACATCCCCCAGATCGTGCAGGCCCTCCGCTACGACAAGGTAAGCTGTGCTTGGGAGGCAGGAGAGGTGGGAGGGGCGGGGCCACCCTGTGTCCTGGCTGAGCCTCCATGTGTTCCCTAGCCTGGAGGCTCTGCACTGCAGGCTGAATGTTCGTGGTTCATCTTTAGATCTATTTGCTGGGTTAGAACTGGGTTATTTGAAGCTTGACGAGTATGGGAAGCCCGCCCACCCAGGTTGAGGGCCTCTGTCCAAGGGCTGCTCTACCAAGTGGGCCCACAAACCACTGAGGGGAGGGAGAGGCTACCCCCGCAGGAGTCTTCCAGAAAGGACAGCTGCCTTTTTAACCTGGGACATGGGAGTTCAAGAAGTCAGGAGTGGCAGCAAAGAGGTCCTCAGGGGCTGGAGCTGTGCCCCCAGCAGGGAAGTGGGGTTTTCTGGAAGCCACCCCCTCACTCTGCAGTGTCTCTCACAGCAGCTCACAGACGAGCATCCGGGGCCCACCTGCCCCTCCTGAGGCTTGACAACAGCAGAAATCAGTTAGGGTTAGGGGAGAGGACTGAGGAAGCAGAGTTGGCAGATGCCTGCGTTAACACAGACCCCACGGCCAGAAGCCGCTGGGCCCCTGAGCGCCAGGAGTCAGTGCCTGCAGCAGTCAGTGACCCCACCTGGCAGAGCGTGGCCGGGGCTGGGCCAGCCATGACCTTGCCCACCTGCAGATGGGCTACGTGCGGGAGTACATCCTGTGGGCAGCGTCACAGTCGCAGCTCCTGGCACACCAGTTCATCTGGAACATGAAGACCAACATCTACGTGGATGAAGAGGGACACCAGAAAGACGGTGAGCACTCTCCCTCCGTGGTCCCCCACCTTTAACCCCGTCCCAGGTTGCCCGTGGTCCCTCCGCCTTGCGTAACGGGTGCAGGGCAGCCCTGCAGACACCTTGTCTGGCCCCGTGCCCCTGCGGCTCCGTCCAGCAGCTCCTGGCCAGTCACCTCTCGCCTGACCCTGCCGTCCGCGTTGGGACGAGACGGCCCAGGACCCCTCATGCCCTTAAAAAGCACGGAGACCCTCAAAGAGCTTGGGTTTCTGTGCATTTGGTCTATCTGGGCCCATGAATGTTAGCAATTAAAACTGAGACATTTGAGGGAGAGGAGGATGTAGCTCAGTGGTAGAGGGCATGCTTAGCCCTCAATCTCTAGTCCCTCCTCTTAAAAAAAAATACGTTTAAAAACATAAACCCATTACACGTAAACATCAATAATACACTTTTTTTTAATAAAAATTTAACTTTTAAAGAAATTAGCAAGAGAGGTGGCATGATGGCCTTCTGGTTTGGCAGGCCCATGAGCATCTGCAGGAGACGACAGGGGCCTCCCTCTCTCCTGCGGTCCATCAGCCGGAACACAATGTGGCTGCGGTGACCACAGGAGACTGGGCCTCGCAGATGTGTAGCTGGAGGAGGGAGAGGCACTCTGGTGGTGCCGGGTGCTCCCTGCGGGCACCTGCCAGGACCCTAGCACCCCAACATGCAGGGAAGGGGCTGTGCCCATCCTGTGTCCACATGGCTCACGACCCAGACTTTAAGGTCATGTCTGCAGAGCCCTGGAAGTGTCCCCGACAGAAATGCTTCTAGGTGTTGGGAAACTGTCGGGCAGTCTGTCAAGTGTTCCAAGATTGTGCGGTTGTTTCCTGAAGTGGCAGATTGATTTAGTTCATTTTCAAGAGAGCACATGCTGTGTGCCAAGTGTGAGGTTGGTGCCCCCCTGGTCGTTCTTCTAGGGGAGGTGCTGCTCCCCTGGCAGGGGGCAGGGCACACCAGGGGCGTTCCCGGTGCTTCACTCAGAGCAGTGAAAAAACGCCTGGTGGTGTTAGTAAGCTTCAAGGACATGCTTCAGCAGCACCGACTTTTGTCCTCACTGAGAGCAGAGCCAAGAGCATCCGGGACTCGGGTGACAGGCATCAGCACAGTGAGGAAGGCGGATGAGCTCGGGGCGGGGCCCCTGGGGGTGCCAGCAGCCACCCCGGGGAAGGCTGGGTCAGCAGGGGCCCTGGACCGGGGATCAGCCTCCGTTTCTCTGCAGCTGACATTGGCGACCTTCTGGAGCAGCTGGTGGAGGAGATCACAGGCTCCCTGTCCGGCCCCGCCAAGGACTTCTACCAGCGGGAATTCGATTTCTTTAACAAGATCACCAACGTGTCGGCCATCATCAAGTACGTGGCATTTCCCCCATCCTGACTCATGGGAACTGGCTGGGGAGCTTTACAGACCGGGGCCCAGACCCTGCCGTGGCTGCTTCTGAGGGCCAGCAGGACCCAGGGCTCCTGAGAGCAGACAGACGCACCACATCCAAGCTCCTCTCCGGTCTGGTCCCAGCCTGAGGCCACTCTGCCCTCCAGGTTCCCAGGGTCCCAGTGGTGTGAGGAAAACCCGCCTCTTCTGCAGCCCCCACGGTCCCTCCACTGAGTCACCTCCTGCCCCCCACCCATGTGGAGCTGACACTGTTCTTGGACGCCTTGGCCCTGGGTCACCCTCCTCCAGGAGCCTGGTCCCCTGCATTGTCCCCAGTATTCAGGCCTCTCGCACCTTGGTCACCACGGGGCTCCGTCATGTCCAAGCAGAGTGGTGATGCAGCAGCAGAGGGAGGGTAGGGGGTGGCGTCCATCACAGGGGAGAGACAATTCCATGTCACCACTCCTCATCCGGGGGTGCAGGGTCTGGGGCACTTGACATCATGAGCCAGGGAGCGCCTCCAGGCCAGGCGGCCAGCTTCCCACGAGGACAGGGGTCTGTTGGACAGGAGGGCCTGGCCGACCCACAGAAGCCTGGAGGCCAGCATCCTGTCCCGTTTCTCAGGCCCTACCCTAAAGGCGATGAGAGGAAGAGGGCGTGCCTATCAGCTCTGTCTGAGGTCAAGGTGCAGCCTGGTGAGTGCGGCTCGGGCCCGGGGTGCGGGGGCAGCCAGGGCCTGGGCACCTGTGTCCAGAACCACCCCCAGCCAGTGGTCACTCTGGGTCCTCCCGCCTACTGCTGTTTCTCTAAAGAGGACAGATCCCCTGAGGCCCCAGCGCAGCCCCGTCTGCAGGGAAGGCCTGTGTGAGGGTGGACCCTTGCCACACTTGGGCCCCTACATGTCCCCTCTGTCCCTCACAGGCTGCTACCTGCCCAGCAACCCCGAGGCCATCGTGCTGGACATCGACTATAAGTCCGGGACGCCCATGCAGAGGTGAGGCCCCCTGCAGCCTGTCACTTGGGCTCCCATTCCGTGTCCCCCGCGCCACCTTCTCTTTGCTGTCTTCCAGTGCTGCCAAAGCCCCATATCTGGCCAAGTTCAAGGTGAAGCGATGCGGAGTCAGCGAACTTGAGAAGGAGGGTCAGTGGGCCCATCTGGGGTGTGGTGTTGCCCCCTAGCATGTCCAGGATGTCAGCAGCTCCCCGGCGAGGATGATGACCTCCACTCACTCAGTCTGATCCTTTGCGGGTGGCAGGCCCGTGTGCAGTGCTGGAGGCCCCAGGGGAAAACTGGTTTGCTCGGCCACAGTGCCAGTGACTGCAGGCTGCATAGCTTCTGCAGCAGCAGCAGACTCCTGCCCGGTCACAGAGGCCCAGGTGTCAGCAGGGCCACCCCCTCCAAGCGCATGGGGTCAGGGTCCTTCCAGCCTCTGTGTGGCGGGCGGTGCTTGGTTCCTCAGCTCGTGGCTGTTATCACCCTAGCCTCTGCCTGCATCTGAATTCCGGTTCTCCGATAAGGGCTGGTCACTGCAGCAGGGCCCACCCGCCCCAGCGTGGCTTTGGTTGTGGTCACCTTGTGCAGTTTGGGTGGGCGTGACTGGGGAGGGCAGCAATCCAGGGGGTGTTGCCCCGGTCCTCCTGGGCATCCCAGGGTGCAGACACGCCGTTGCCCCCCAACAGTGCCCAGGCACACCTGGGTCCTCGCTCCAGTGAGAAGGGGCTCTGTCCCTGACTGTCCTCAGGAAGAGACCCTGGCCCTGCGGCTCCACCCACTGACCCAAGCATTTGCTGAGCCCTCACTGGCCTCGTTGGGGCTTTGCAGAGACGATCCCTAAAGGTCCCTGGGCCCCCTTCAGGCAAATGAGCAGGGCTCGTCCCCGGCCCCCTCACCACCCCCAAAGCTAACGGGCAGCCTCTCCCTGCAGGTCTGCGGTGCCGCCCAGACTCCGAAGATGAGGGCCACGCGCAGGAGGCCGACGGCCAGATCTCCTGGCAGGCGGCCATCTTCAAAGTGGGCGACGACTGCCGACAGGTAGGGGGACAGGGGTAGGGGCTCACTGAGGGGGGCAAGCTGGGGGGGCTGCCCATCTCTCTACAAGGCTCCGGGCGCACTTCTCACTTGAATCTCATGCAGAAACAGGAATCTTTGATCCCATTTGGTTCAGGTGCCTCAGAGTAAATCAGGGCTTTCTGGCAAACCTTCAAAGGCCTCTCTTGTGGGCCCTGCAGCCTCCTGCTCACTGGGGCCTCCCCCTTCCTCCCTACTCGGTGGGCAGGGCTGTGGGGGCTGGGTGAGCCGGCTGACCACCACCCCCAGCGTCTCCTTGGTTCCCAGGACATGCTGGCCCTGCAGATCATCGACCTCTTCAAAAACATCTTCCAGCTGGTCGGCCTAGACCTCTTTGTCTTCCCGTACCGGGTGGTGGCCACTGCCCCCGGGGTAAGTCCCCCCAGCAGGAGCCCAGGCGCTGCTCCTCGGCCCCCAGCCAGGCAGTCCGCCCACAGACTGGCCTCGGCCCTTCCTCCCTAGTGTGGAGTGATTGAGTGCATCCCCGACTGCACGTCCCGGGACCAGCTGGGCCGCCAGACCGACTTCGGCATGTACGACTACTTCACGCGCCAGTACGGGGACGAGTCCACCCTGGCCTTCCAGCAGGTGGGCAGCCCCGTAGACCTGGGGGACCCCCAGCTAATTCGCGAGGGTGGGAGGGGCCCCTGCACCCCCAGGTGCACCCACTTATCACTCCGCTATCGAGGTCCAGCTTGCTGACGGGGGTGCAGGCCTGGGGCGCCCTGAGCACCCGCCCTCTCCCCCCACAGGCGCGCTACAACTTCATCCGGAGCATGGCCGCCTACAGCCTCCTGCTCTTCCTGCTGCAGATCAAGGACCGGCACAACGGCAACATCATGCTGGACAAGCAGGGCCACATCATCCACATCGGTCCGCCCTGCCCTCCCCCCAGAGTCCCCTGTCCTCTCCCCGTCGCTGCTCCCATCCAGCCCCCTCCTTTCCCTCTGTCCTCCCCCGGGGCCCCTGCTTTCTCCTCCTGCTGCACTGCCAGCTGACCCCCGCACGGTGGCCCTTTGGGGTTTTGCAGACTTCGGCTTCATGTTTGAGAGCTCGCCAGGTGGCAACCTGGGCTGGGAGCCAGACATCAAACTGACAGATGAGATGGTGATGATCATGGGGGGCAAGATGGAGGCCACGCCCTTCAAGTGGTTCATGGAGATGTGTGTCCGTGGCTACCTGGCTGTGCGGTGAGCCGTCCGTCCACTCTTCCAGCAAGGCCCGCCCACCTGCCCCTCAGAACCCTTGGGGGTCACGCCAGGCCCTTGGGGGACGAGGACATGGGAGGCCACCCGAGGGCTCGCCTTCCTGCCTCATCTCTGTGCCTGTGCATGTGCCAGACTAGGCCTTGCCTGCCAATACCTCAGGCCTCTCTGGGCACCCACCTGGCCCCTTGCCCCAGCCTGAGCCCCTGCAGCCCCAGGCTGCACGCCAGGGCCTCCAGTCCCAGCCTAAGGATGTCACATGGCACCTGGACTCAACTGGAGTTTGCTGGAGCCCGCGAGGTGCCCACATGGTTCCCTGCAAGTAGTGGGTCACCTCAGCTGGGGCCGAAGGCTGGACCACACAGCCTGTGCAGGGGGTCTGCGCCAAAATCCAAAGGTTCCCAGAGCCACATGTAAGCACACGCTGCACGGACGGCAGGCAGGACCACCTGCTCAGGCAGCCTCTCCCCTCCCCAGGCCCTACATGGACGCTGTCGTCTCTCTGGTCACCCTCATGTTGGACACGGGCCTGCCCTGCTTTCGCGGCCAGACAATCAAGCTCTTGAAGTAAGTACTGGGCCAGCCCGCAGGCCACTTGGGGGCAGCTGTCCCCTCGAGACGCCAGTCTCTCAAGCACTGGTAACAGTGACTGGGGGCTGTCCTTGGGGCCTGGCACAGACGGGCCTGGGTGAGGTGCTGTCACCAGGCCTCCTACTAGTGAGGTGCCTGGGCTTCTGCACCACGGCTGCAGCCCTACCCTAGAGCCCCACGTTTCTCAGGGAAGCAGTGTCTGTGTCTGGGCCACTCGGCCTGGGGGAGCTGAGAAGGGGCTGGAGCCCTCTAGGCCAGCTGGGCACAGCATCCCCACCAGCAGCCAAGCCTGGCCCTCACAACACTGAGCCCAGAGGGCGCCCTCCCAGGGCCTGACCCTCAGCTGAACAAATTCCTGCAGAGTGCAGCCCACAGGCCAGACCACGTCCCTCAGAAAGGGCAGCCTGGAGGGACCCCTGGGTGGAGGGGGTGAGGGGGTCCTGACATGGCCCTTCCCCGCCAGGCACAGGTTCAGCCCCAACATGACGGAGCGAGAGGCTGCGAACTTCATCCTGAAGGTCATTCAGAGCTGCTTCCTCAGCAACAGGCAAGTCACCCGCCCCGTCCTCCGTTCCCGTTACCTGCTTTCACCAGGGCCACACCTGGGCTGGGTGACAGGGTGCTGCTGCCCCGCGAGTACTTGGACTAAGCGCCCTGAAGGGAGTCCCACAGAGCCACGGGGTGCTGGCCTAGAGGGGGCTGAGGCCTGAGTCCAGGAACAGTGCCCTCCCTGCTGAGCTGGGAGGCCCAGGGTCTCCTGCCCGCTTCAGCTGCTGCAGGGAGGACAGCAGGACAGCCCCCGTTCTGAGTGCCGAGGGGGACCTGGAGTTTTCAAGGATGAAAAACTGGGGAGATGTGATTCTAGCAGGTGGGCAAGGGAGGCCGCCCTCATGGGAGTCAAGGCCCTGGGAGGTGCAGCGGCTCCCGGCCTGCACCCTGGAGACCGGCACTGGCCCTGCTAGGAGGGCTCAAGAGGCCAGCCTCCCCGGATGGTTCTGCTGGTGAAGGGAGGCAGGCGTGTGGCAGGGTGGAGGGGCACAGTGACTAGGGGGTAGGGGGTCCTACAGAGGGGCCCCAGGACCAAGGGGGAAGACCGCCCACCTGTGGGGCCCACTGAGCGAGCAGGAGACAGGGCAGCCATGGGTGAGGGAGCGTCCCCGAGAGAGGAGGGCTGGCAGGGTGGACAAAGGTCTGTGATTCTGCCCTTGGCCCCCAGGGAGGGCAGCGGGGAGACACCCAAGGCCCAGGAGTGAGGGGCCACAGGCCGGCCCCTGCCCCTTACAGCCCTGTTCCCTCCCCGCCTCCCAGGAGCCGCACCTACGACATGATCCAGTACTATCAGAACGACATCCCCTACTGAGCCCCCAGACCGGGCGCCACGCGCAGCTGGCCTCCCAGCCTGGGACACGCGGGACCATGCCCCGCAGAGCCTGGTGGCCCGCCGCCTCCCCCGGCGTCGCCCACGCGTGGCCGGGACGACAATCAGGGCCAGGCTCTGCTTGGATGTGATGATTTTTGCACTGGACACATTCCCTACCGGTTTCATTTCAGAGGTACATGAAGTATTTTCTTGTGTATAAAAAACAAAAATTATATTCAACTTAAGATTCAACCAACGTGAATGAAATAAAAACAAAAAACCTGCTGCGTTTTGTGTCGACTCCTCAATGCACATCCAGCCAAGGGGTGATTCCTGGACAGGCTGCGGGCAGTGGGTCGGGGCCAGGACGACTCGGCCTGGCCCAAGGGGCCCAGAGTACGTGCTTCTTCCCTGAACACGCTCAGGCTCCGTCCGCCCGTCTCCTCTCCTCCAAGTCGGCTCCAGGTTCCCACCCACCGCCACCAGCCAAGGACCCAGAGCTAAAGACGCGATGACACAGAACATCTAGCAGTGAGGCACCCGGAGTCGGGTCAACAGCAGGTGTGACTGCAGGTGAGGAGGAAGTGAGTCAGTGAAGGTCTGAACCAAGAGCCAAGTGTGAAGGAGAGGAAGGTGAGTGAGACGCTCCAGGCACCCGGTGGGGCTCCAGAGTCGGCGACAGACACACTCAGCTTCCGCAAGTGCAGCGTGTATAAACATAAAGAAGCTTCTGCACCAGAAAGGACACCGTGGGCAAAATGAAAAGATGGCCTGTGGAACAGGAGACGGTATCTGCACCCCTGCGCCTGCGAGGGCTTCACTTCCAGAGCGTGGCAACAGCTCAGTAACAAAAACCCAACCAAAAAGCGGGCAGAACACCTAAACCGACACGTCTCCAAACAAGACATACAGGTGGCCAGTAGGCACGTGAAAAAATGCTCAGTATCACTAATTATCAGAGAAATGCAAATCATAACTACAGTCACCGCACACCAGGCGGGGATCACACGCGTGGGTGAGCAGTGAGACTGAGCTGTACGCCGAGCACAGAGATGCACTTGTGGGGAGGTGGAGCTCCGTGGTTAGAGCGTGAGCTGGGCGTGGACAGGGTCCTGGGTTCAAGCCCCAGTACTGCCTCTTTAAAATAAATAAATCTAGCTCTCCTCCCACCAAATAAATAAATGTGTTCCTTTAAAAAAAAAAAGAGAGAGAGAGAGATGCACTTTTATTTAAATAAGAGACCTGAGATGAAAAGAAAAGAGTCACTGTCATCACGTGATTGCACATTTATGAAGCAGAACCTGGCAGAATTCAGGCGGAAAGGCCCTAGGGGCTGGTCCAAGTCAAACGCTCTAGGTCATTTGCGGGGGTGGGGTGGTCAAGCAGAAAGGAAACCGCAACACTGCGTAGCTTCCAGGAGAAAGAGCTGACAGGTGGAAGGGGAGGAGCGGAAGGCGTGCAGGACAGACACGGCATAGAACAGTACAAATGATTCACACCCAGCAGAACTGATTTCAGAGACTTGGACAGGAAGCTTGTCAAATTGGCTCTAAAATGAAACTCAGTCAAATGCCACATGCAAGGTTCCGGCAACGTGGCAAATCACACACCCTGAAAAGTGGGAAATGCTACTTACTCTCCTGGGGAGAAAGTCTAAACCCATTAGCTGACAAGAAAATGAGGTCTCTTTAGAGACTCAAAACAAAATGAAGTTTAAACTCTCAAAAAAAAAAAAAAAAAAAAAAAACAGCTCCTCTTTCGGTGACACAGGAGACAAAAAGACCAACCCAAGAGCCTGGCACCTCTGAGGGGTTTTGGGGAAGTGCGGTCCACGCTCGGGACAAGGGTTCCCGAAATGAAGCTGGTCTGAGAGCAGGCACCTCCCTGACGTGAGCGTCTGATGCTCAGAGGTGACACTGACACTGACAGCTGTCCCCCAGACAAGGCGGTGTATCTGTCATGGCTGCTGTTCAGCTTTCGGCACTGGAGGGCCCAGCCAGTCAGGCTGTGAAAGGAAACAGCTTAAGAGTCTGGAGGAGAAATAAAGCTGGGAAATGGCACTTGTGTGCATGAAAATCCAAAGTGACCTATGAATGTACTCTGTGGTGGAGGTCCAGGGTAAAGGCTAATATACAAAAGTCAGTCGTGCATGTGTGTACATGTATCTCATAACCCAAAAAACGAAATGGAAACAGTACCATTTACAACTGCATCCCACAGCATCAAACACCAGACGTAAATCTAATGAAAGATTCATAAGAAATACTGAAAACTGCACAGGCTTAGAGAAAGAACATCTAAACAAACAGTAAAGTATTCGCAGACTGGAAGACTCAACATTATACAGATGTTTGCTCTCCCCAAACTGATCTGTAGTTTCACTGCAAACGCCAATCAAAATCCCAGAAAGTTTTGGAGTGGAAATTGGCAAGTCTAAAATCTGTATGGGAACACAAAGGTCAAAATATAGCTATGTGGATCTTAAAGAAGACCCACAAACCTGTGTATCAAGACTTGTCCTTAAACTACAGTAGTTTAGACAATGTGATGTGTTGGCTCAGGGGAGGACAAAGGGACAGTGGAGGAGGTGACATCCAGGGGACACACTGACATACACGCAGATGCTGCAGGGCAGTCGGGGAAAGATGGTCTTTGCAATAATGGTATTGTATTGAGTACAGACAAATAACTTAATCATACGGTCTGCCTCACACGAGACATAAAAATCAACTCCAGGTGGACTGTTGAAGGTAAACTTTAAAAGCTTTTAAAAGAAAATACAGAAGAGAATGTCTTGATGACCTCGGGATACACAAAGACTTCTTGAGCAGAACCAAAAAAGGCACTAATTATAAAGGGGAAAAAATTAACTTGAACTATATGAAAAGGCATGCCACAGACCTGGGAGGATATTTGCAATGATATATATCTGTTCAAAGGACTTATATCCAGAATACACAAAGAACTACTAAAAATCAGACACAATTGAATAGAAAAATGAACAAAAGACCTGAACAAACATTTCACAAAGGAGATTGTCCAAACAGCCAATAAACATAACAAAAGGTGTTCAACTTCATTAGTCATCAGGGAAATGCAAATTAAAACCACAGTGTGATACCTACCCACCCACATGTGTGCCTGAAATATAAAGTCAGATGACATCGAGTGTTGGGAGGAAGCGGAGCACCCGGAACTCTGACGCTGCTGCTGGTGTGCCCGCTGCTCCAACCACTTCAGAAACTCAAGTGTCCGGGAAGGCCGAGCATCTCATCCCCAGCAGTTCCACTCCCACACGTGTACCCAGCAGAAGTACGAAATCCGTGCCCCAGGACACACGAACAGGGATGTCCTGAGGTCACTACTCCTAACAAACAAAACCTGTAAATGACCAAAATGTCCCTGGACGAGAGGTCAATCATCGTGGTTGCTCATGCGGAAGAGAACTAGGCAGTAAAGGACATAAAGGAGCAAGTACAGCAGACAATGAGGTCGACCCCTCTGATGCTTGGCTGGAGAGCCAGACACAAAAGGTCCTCCCTGTGTGATGGCATCTGAAGTCCAGGAAGAGGCACACTTACTTGCTGGTATTCGAACCCAGGACAGTTTCGAAGGAGGGAGGCACTGGGAAGGAGGGGGGAACCGAGGCGCTGGCACCCTTCTTACTCTACGAGAATTCACTGAGCCGCGCACACTGACCACTCCTGCGTCTTTCTGTGCTAAAAAAAAATTACTAAGGTGTCATTTTTTTCATCATAAAGCCAAAATGGGTATAAATGTATAAGGAAGAAATAATGCCAACATTACACAGAAAAGAGGGGAGCGAGCACACTTCCCAGTTCATTTTTCACGAGGGCAGCAAAGCCCTGATATTAAGACAAGGATGTTCCAAGAAAATGAAACGATAGAGCAGTATCCCTCTCACGAACACAGATGCAGAAATCTTTAACTAAAAATGAGCAAACTGAGCTCGATGTACGAAAAGGACATCGTGACCGAGTGGGCCTCATCCCAGCAATGCAAGGTTGACTTAAGATGCAGTTGGTGTCCTTCACATGAACAGACTTGAGAAGGAAAACCAAAAGGCCATTTCAGGGGGAAGAAAAAGTACTGGACAAAATCCAACACCCATCCATAATGATTTTAAAAAAAAGTCAGCAAACTAGAAATAAGAGGACACCGCGATCTGATAAACATCTCTAAGAAAAACTCACAGTTAACATCTTCGTGATGAAATACCAACGGTGTCCCCTCCAAGATCCCGAGCAAGATGAGGGTGCCCATTCTCACCACTTCTAATCAGCATTGTACTGGGTGTGGCCAGGGATACCCAGACTGGGAGGAAGGAGAGAGACTGCCCTGCTTCACAGATGATAAGATTGTGTATAAAATCCCAAGGAAACTACAGAGAAGTTAAAAGAGCTAATAAGGGAGTAATTCAGCAATATCACAGTTTACACAGTCAATGTAAGGCAATGGGTTATATTTCTACGCACACAGAACAGTTGGAAAATAAAACAAAAAAAACCTATACCACATGTAATAAGGCTCAGAACATAAAATCCCTAAGGATAAATTGAAAGTCGCACTAGACCTCTGCACTAGAAACACACAACACTGAGAGAAATTAACATCGGAGAGAGACATGTCCTAGACGTTTCTCTACAAACTGATCTTTAAATTCAGTGTGATCCCAACCAAAATCCCAGGCTTTTTGTGGCAATTGACAAGCCAAATGTAAAATGACCACAGAAATGCAAAAGATCCTCCCAGTACAAACCCTGCTAAGTCCCTGAGTCCGCAGCAGAGCAGAGGCTGGGACTCGTTAGTAACCCACAAATGGGGGACACTTCCCCCCCAAATCCAGGATCCACATAGGAAAGTGAGTTGTTGCCCAACGTGTGGACGGCAAAAGAGCACCAGGAACAGAGAGACACACCCGGGACTACTCTCGCCACAGATCTCAAAGCTCAAGTGGCTCCTGGAAAAGAGCTTTGAAAAAACTGAGGAGCCCCTGCGAGCCTACATGTTTAAGAGGAGCAAATAGTCTACAGCAAAGAAAATGCACCTGGCCCTCAGATACCAAAAATATTCTCAACTTTGGTCATAAATGTAACTGGAAGGCAGCTATGCTCACCACTGTACCAACGACTTCTCATAAATGTAAATGAAAACTACCCTGATGTCCTTTTTCCCCATCAGACGGACCACACATACCATAGGCAATGCTCTGGGGAGGGGGAGGGCCCCATGAGGGCGGGAATGCCACAGGGAAACCCAGAAATGAGGGGGGATCTCACACTATCATGCGTGTGGTCACCCTTGCCTCACAGTCCCACTCTGAGGCTTGGAGCTCAAAGATCTCTGGCAAAATACAAAAAGACGTTTGCAAAAGGCTCCACGCAGAGGTAGCAGGGGACCACCCCCATCACTATGGTGACTGGTGTATGACACGACCACCCCTCAACGCTGCCTGAAGGAGTTGTTGCAAGACGCTCAAGAAGCCTGAGTGCGGCGGCGCTGTGCTGGCGGGAAAGGGGAGGGTGACTGTACACAGTTGAATTATTAAGGGAAAAAAAGAGTCCTGAAAAAAAAAATCAAGTGTTTGTCCAAGAGAATGGAGGCAACAGGGTCGAGGGCACGGAAAAAAAGCTAGGCTTCCCGAAGATATCTTGTTTTATGGATTGACTTTGTAATTATAAATTAGAAAAATTAGAGAATACAATGTGTAAAACTTGAAAGTGAAAAAAAAATCACACTCATTAGGATGGCTATTATTAAAAAAGAAAGAAAAAAAGACAGAAAACAGCTAATGTCGTGGAGGATGTCCAGACGCTGGGTGACGCCTTATGGAAATTCCTTTTAAAAAATAAGCAGGATTATCATATAATCCAGCATTTCCACTTATGGATATATATATACCCCAAAAGAAGTAAATGCAGGGACTCATATTTCTACACCCATGTTCACTGCAGCATTATTCCAAAAAGTGGAAACAACCCAAATGCCCATCTATGGATGAATCCATAAGCAAAATGTTATAATGACCAGACAAACTAAATGTTTACACCAATGAAAAGTATCTAGAGTATGAGACTATCTTTATGACTTCCAGGCAAGAATGGATTTTCTTAGGACACAACGCACAATTCTTAAATGTGATAAAACTGATACAAAGCCCATAAAGTTAACCCAAAAATGACTAAAGAACACGTAGAAATCAATAAGAAAACTATTTCATAAAGGCCAGAGCAAAACCCCATGTATCTGTGCACCAGAGATTCACCCAGAGCAAGTTCACCACGAAAAAGGTAAATAATGAAAGCAGAGCACCGTCTGCATCAAAGTGAAACTAGGTCCATCTCCCTTAAGCGGTACACTTCACCGAAAGACAACGATGCCCGCGAAGACCGAGGCGGTGAGCGCGCACGACGACGGGAGGACGCCGGCGGCCCGGCACCGGGGAACAACGAGAGGCGCCTCGAGACCCAGAACCACCATGCGGACTTTCGCGGGGACCCGCCGGCCAGCGCCGCGGGCTCGGCTCGCCTCGCCAGCGGGAGACCAGGTTTAGTAGCGATTCGGCCCCCTTCCGAGTGGGCGGCGGGGCTACGGGAGACGAGGGTTCGGCAGCCTCTAGAGACCAAGGTCCGCTGGACGGGGGGCGTCGCCCACTTGGCCCGAGACACACCACACCCCCGCCCCGGCGTCTCGAGTCTCTCTTGCAGCCGCCCCTCCCCTCTTTCCCTCCGGCGTCTCCCAACTACCACCCCCGCGTCTCCCCGCCTCCACCAGCCCGACCTCTCCCCCGACAACCTCTTCCCCTTCTCCCCTCTCCCCACAAATCTCCCCGCGCCTGCGCCCAAAAAACACGCGGGAGACTGGGTGCAGGCGGCCGCGGCCGGCGTGATGTGCTAGGCAGGCAGCAGTCCGCGCGGGCGCAGCTCCAGCAGCGGGGCCAGCGTGTAGCGCAGGCGGCGCAGGGCGGCGTCCGAGCCAGGGCGCGCGAGCCCGCGGCGGAGGGCGGACGGGTTCACCAGCGCCAGGTAGAGGAGCGGCAGTGCCAGGACGCCCAGCGGGAGCAGCAGCAGCGTCTGCAGCGCGCCGAGCGCCCACAGCCTGCGGACCGAAGACGCACCGGCAGACGGGACGTGACGGGGCACGGGACGCGCCCCAGACCCCAGGCCCGCGCCCCGTGCCCGCCGCTGGCTCACCTGATGCCTGTCGCTCCCGCGCCGCCGAACAGCCGGTTCTCCTGCGGGGAAAAGGGAGCGGCGTCCAACCCAGCGCGGAGGCTGGGGCATGACGCCGTTGGATCTGGGCCCGTGAAGGGGCGGGCTTCATCGGTGCGTGGCTCAGCGCGGCGTGGTACTGTGGGGGCGTGGCCCGCGTGGTGGGTGGTCCCACGGGGCAGATCCCGGAGCCAGCCCGCCCCCGCCTGGGCCCGCGCTCACGCAGTCCGCCTTGGCCACCTCCTCCATAAGCGACCCCGCGCAGTCTTGCCCCCGGCGAGGCTGTGAGTCGCACCTGCACGGACAGACATCGGAATGGGCTCTCTGTCCGGCCCCCACATTCACCCCACCACACCCGGCAGTCCTAACCCCCTTACTGCTCCAGGCCGCCCCGTGAGGCGTCCAGCGCAGCCGCCGCCTCCATCACCTTCCCCTGCAGCTCCTGGAAGAGGGGGAGTGAGGCCTCACACCGAGGAAGACCTCGGTGGGGCCGGGGCGGGCTGCCTCAGCTCCGGGGAGGAAATGGGTGGAGGCCCCAGTGGGGTCTGAGGTGAGCGGCTCTCAGAGCGGACGGGGGCGGCACCTGCAGTACTCCGCTCTGCTCCTGGAAGCTGGCCCAGGCCTCCTCCATTCGCCGTGCGCTCTGATGCGGGGAGCGCTGATTAGACTCATCCCTCTCCACCCTCCTGCACCTGCCCAGACCCGGCCTCGGCTCCGCCCGCACCTGCCGCAGGGCCTCCGCCTGCATGGCGTGCTTGGCCTCCACCAGCTCCAGTTGTTTCTTCCGGAGTATCCAGTGATGTCAGGAGCCCGGCACTCACTGCACCCACCGCGCCCCAACCCACCTCGAGCCCTCAGGACCCCGCCCCGGCGCCGCGTCAAGGTGTTCATGGCCCTGCCCACGCCCCGCCCGCGTGCCCAGGCCCCGCCCCCAGTCTGTCAAAGCCCTGCCCACGCCACTGCTCCGGCCCTCGGGGCCCCGCCGAAGCACCTGCAACGCCACCATTTGGGTCCCGAGCTGCTGTTCTGCGCGCTGCTGACTCAGCTGTTCTCCTCCGTAGTAGAAGAGCTGGGGGTGGCGCTTGTGAGGGCGGGGCCTTGGCTGGGGGAGGGACCGATCCTGGGAGGTAGAGGTGGGAAAGGGGCGGGGCTTCCCAGGGGAAGCAAGAGATTGTACCTGACTTGACAGCTCCTCCCACTGCTCCTGCAGCTGCAGGTTTTGTTGCTCCTGCGGGCAGGATCGAGGGGGCGGTCCGGGCCTCTCCGAGGTCCCCGCCCCCTCGGCAGGCCCCGCCCAATCCAAGGCCCGCCCTCTCACCAGGCCACACCCCTCGTGGCCCGCCCACTCGGCAAGTCCCTGCCCTGCGAGAGGCCCCTCCCGTTTTACAGGCCCCGCCCCACCACAGCCAGGGCCCCTCCCCCACCAGGTCCCGCTTGCGCTGCTCCACCGCCTCCAGCCGACCGCGAACCCGCTCCGCGCGCTCCCGCGCCGCTTCCCGCGCCTCCCCGCACAGGGCCCGCGCCGCCTGGCTCCGCCGCCGCTGCAGGCTGCAGAGGGAAAACTGAGGTCCCGCGGCCCTGGAACTGGGTGGAGTCGAGAAGCCCCCTGGGGCCACGCCCGGAAGCCGGCCGCTCCCTCCCGGTGCCCGGAGGCGGCCGAGCAGCCGTGCACCTGCGCTCGCGCTCGCTCAGGTCCTGCAGGCGCGCGGTGAGGCTCTCGCTCTCCGCCTCGAGCCCGCGCACCAGCTCCTCCAGCTCCTGCTTCCTCAGGCGCCCGTCGCGGTTGTCCTTCTGCAGCTGCAGTAGCAGCTCCTGCGCCTCGGCCATGGCCCGGCTCTGCCCGCCCCGCCGCCCGGGCCCCCCGGCCGCGTCACAAAGGGCGCACACGGGCCGGCGGAACGCGGGGCCACTTCAGAACCGCCGCACAAGTGCCACGGCCGGACCACGCAGGGCTAGTGGGTACTCACCTCTGAAGCAGGAAGGTGAGGCGGGCTTGTTCCCCGGCGCTGCGGGGGCACTGCCAACTGATCGTCTCTACTTGTGGAAAGGAGATCAGAATCTGTAACATATTCACGTCTTTTGACCCAGTGATCCACTTCTGGGCACTTATTCCTGGAAGAAAATTTTAAAAACCACAGTGCATTAAGTGGTTCATTGAAATGGTTAGTTACAGTCATCACCAAAAGGAAACAACAATAATTATTTAAATGAGGTATTCTAGTATTATGTGGCATGCAAAGACATGCTGATGTCTAGTGAAAAAAAGAATATGATTTAGCATTTATGCTAAAATAACTAAGATTGTAAAGTACATGGGGAAGATCTTTAAAGGAAACAAGAGAAAGACAAGCTATTTCATTGTTTGGTGAAATTGTAGGTAAACTTGTCCTTTTAAAATCTACCTATCTTTGGCCGATTTCAATTATAAAGCTGGATGCAAAAATCCTAAATAATTAGCTAACCAAATCCAAAGGGGTATAAAAAAAAAGGTACATGGAAACCAGGCAGTTTCTTCCAGAGACTGTTCAAACTCAGAAATTTGATGTCATTCACCACATGGACAAAAGAGACAGGACACCATCATTTCAGTTGTGCATTTCAACAGATGTGGAACACGTGGCTGAGCTCCACATCTGTGGATAGTTCAAAGAGGGAGAGTAAGGGACTCAGACCTGATGAAGGCTACCTGGTAAAGATGTACAGCAAACATTACAGCAAGGAGGAAGTATAGCAGCCTTCCCTTTAAGGTTTTTTTTTTAATCTAAATTTTTTTCCTTAACTGTTTTTGGGGGGGTGTAATTAGGTTTGTTTGTTTGTTTGTTTATTAATGTAGGTACTGGGGATTGAACCCAGGACCTTGTGCATGCTAAGCACATGGTCTACCACTGAACTATACCCTCTCCCCTCCTTTAAGGTTTTAAGAAAAGAGAATGACCCTCTGGCTAAAGGCTAACAGTGCTGGTGGACCTACAATGAAGCAGGAAGCAGAAATAGGAAAATCTGAAGAGTATGCAGATACAGTTGGTCTCCTACCCTAAAGCTACCTGCTCCCTTTCCTTCTTGCCAGAACAAGCCCCTTAGTGTTCTCCTTCCCAAAGGCTTGCTCTTGTCAGGTGCCAGGCCTGGCCTATCCTAGCCCCAGGTGTAAAGCAGGGCTTGGTCTAAAGCCACTATGGTGTTTGTCTTGCTGCCTCGTAGGATTCTGCCTGTGAAAGTCAGGAGAGGAAGTCCACTGGGTGGGAGTTTCTGGGAGGTCTGCCTCAATATAAAAAGATGGGGGGAGGGGATATTAGCTTTATTGCCTACCTGATTTGTCTGCATGTGATGGCTGGAACTGCTGCAGCCACCTTGTAAACATGAGGGCCCTAAAAGAGGAAGTCAATTAGCACACTCACAGGTGTCTCTTTAGATGTTCCCTCACCTCTCATGAGCCAGAACTAGGGCACACACTCATTCCTAAAGCAAATAGGAATGCAACCAAGACAAAGGTGGGTGTTGAGATGGGAAGAAACTGGGGTACCACTGTGCTGCCAGGCTAGCTGCCACCCTACCCACAGTCCTGGCTGCTGTTCCTGGTGCTAAGCCTGGGATGGTGGAGGCCTGGCCCGGGCAGGTAGGAGGAGGGGCAAATGTAAGTGCAAAGCTCCCCACAGTTCTGTGCCTTGAGGCTGGGCTCCAGCCTCTGTGCCTCAATTTCTTCACCTGTAAAGTGGGGTTATTACCAGACTCTCCCTCGTAGGGCTGAGGCGGCCCATGGTTCACATGGCTAGGGCACTGAGCACCGAGCCCGGCACCACTGCTGACTCCAGTGCTGGGCACTCCCTCTTCACTGCTGGATGTACAGCCCTGGACCATGGCACTAAGCACCTGAGTCCCGAGTCCAGATTGAGATGTGGCCCCACAAAGAACCATCTCATTGATAATTTTTATATCAATTACATATTGAAGTATTTTGAGTATACTGGGCTGGATGAAACATTCAAATCTGTTCCACTCATTTCCTTTTACATTTTCATGTGGCTCCTAGAGAGAGTATTTGCTGACAACTCTACTGGAGGCACTTTGATCAGTCGTGTTGGGCAGCCCTGTGCCCTTGGAGTCCCCCACAGCCACTTCCCACTGCCTTGTCATGTCCCCACGACCCCCACCACCCACGCTGGGTAGGTATCATGATCCCATTTTATGGTTAGGGAAACTGAGGCTCAGCAATGACAGCTAGCCAGGCAGGGGCAGCCTCCACCCTGTCTGAGTTGGAGAGAGAAGCTGGGCACCCCCTCTGGGGTTACTGCAGCTGTGGAGAATGAGCTGAGGGGCCCTTTGACCCCTCCCCACCCACTTGGTCCCCTAATGAAGCCCGGGGGCCAGGCCGGGTGTGGGCAACAGGAACCATGGAAACAGACCCCCTGGCTGCAGTGCCTCTGCCCTTTGCTCTCAGTGACCCGCCAGAAGCAGCTGCCTGTCTTCCCACTGGTACATCTCTGCCCCTCCCCCAGGACTCAGGTTCAAGGTCCTTCTCTCTGCGGGCCCCACTCCCCTAAGCTGGGTAGGAGCAGCCTTCCAGGGTATCCACCAGGGCAACACCATGAGGGCGGGGGGACAGGGCACAGCCTAGGAAGGGCTCACCCACCACCCTGCACCGCCCTGCCCTAAACTTCTGCGTCCTTTGGTACTTTTGAAATTTTGGTTGATTATCAACAGCCCAACATGTGTAGGCTACATTTTTCCCCAGCATTTCTGAATGTTCAGGCTTTGTGAAATTTATGAACTTGTGAACATTTTCAAACATATAAAACAGCTGAGAGAATTTTCAAGCAACCCGCATAACGCCAGTGCGCACACTCCTCAGCTGCCGGCTGTGTGAGCGCCCTGCCTGGAGGGGCAGCTCTGCGAGTGCCACCGCCCGCGTCACCAGGCCTGGGTGCGGGAGTTTCCCATTCTGTGCACAGTCTCATGAGAATATCCATGTGGGGCTAGGCGCTCAATAAATGTCCCAGTCAGAGACAGAACAATGATAAAATCTGTGCCTGTGGTGCAGAGCCCTGTTTTTTGGATTTGAAACATTTTTTCCCGGATCACAGAAAACAGATTTAAGTAAACTGAGAGGTGTCAAATAGCAGCACAGGGTCCTGCACATGTGGGCCCTGCCCACCAGCCATCACTCTCCAGTCCAGACACCCCAAACCCGCCTCAGTCCATTAAACAGACCATGTGCTTTCATGGCTCCAAACTCTGCATATGCTGTTGCCTACACATGCAGCAGTATCCCCGAGCGCTTGGTTTCCGGGGTCCTGTCTGACACGGCTCTCTGTGCACCTAACAGTTAGACATCCCGTCACTGGGACAGATAGATGACGAGCTTTCTTTCCTTCTCTCTCTCTCTCTTTTTTTTTTAATGGAGGTACTGGGGATTGAACCCAGGACCTCATGCATGCTCAGCATGCGCTCTGCTACTGAGCTATACCCTCCCGCCACCAAGAGCTTTCTTATTTGCTCCTTTTTGCAAACCTAGGGATGTTTTGTTTTTTCCCAGTCGACATCTGTTGCTTTGGTAAGAAAAATAAATAGTTGTAATTGAAGGAAGAAGGATGCCAGGAAGGTGAAACTACCCCCAAATGACGGCATCTGGACAAGGACCCCTCAGCCCGAGGGCGGCCATCCCAGCAGCAAGCGGAGACTCCCTGTTGGTCTCCAGCACAGGAGGGTCCAGTCTCAAGTGGCACTTTTGGAAGATGGGCCCCCGGCCACCTATGTGACCAGTGCCAACCAGCTCCCAGCTTGCCCTGTGGGGAGGCCCCGGGGCTCGCCTGAAGCCGGGCCCCCTGGACAGAGGTGAGGTGGCCCCCGATCCCCAGGGTTCACCCAAAGGAGGCAGACCTCGGCCTCCTGGTTAAAGACCCTTGTCTGCACCGGGAGACGAGGGGAGAGAGCCAGCATTCCAGCTTTGCTTCCTCGAGTCACAGCCCCTCAGAGAAACAGCCACTTCTTGGTTTTCCCTGAGACACCTGCTGGCTGCAGTCCGCCGGGTGACCCATGCTCTCCTTTCTGTCCCCTTGGGCCCCGGGCTGTTCCCCACCTGCAGATCTCACCCAGGGTCCTGGGGTTCAGTCTCTCCGAACCCCACCTCAAGTGGGGACTCCCTGCCCATGCAGCCCCCTGGAGCCCCATCAGGGGCTCCTGACACCCCGCACGGCCGCTATGGCCCATCAGTTAGTCCTGCCCCCTAAGCTGTTGCCCTGGAAACCTTGATGCCCCCTTGCACCCTTTCTCCGGCCGGTGCCCACACCTGGGACTCTTCCATCGCCCATCCCTGCCCTACCTGTCCCTCCACTTCCAAGCTTGTAAATGGAGATGTCACCTACCCTGCCAGGACTGTCTCCAAGAGTAAGCAAGCTGCTGTCTGCAGAGCACTTGAGACGTTACTGGTACACATACAGCAAGTGACACAGAAGTGCTTGCTAAATAGGTTTAAATACAAAACGAAGTCTCCAACTTCCGACCTCTTCGGGCCAGGCCATTGCTCTGGACTGGATCATTGCAGCACCCCCAAATAGCCTACTCTCGCCCTGTATCCCCACAGCAGCCCAAGGACCAGCCCGACTCCCAGGGCACAAATCCAAATCCCCACATGACCTCCCTGGCTGGGCACAGCCCGGAACCTGCCTCCTGCTGCTCCTCAGACACGCCTGCCACAGGGCCTTTCCACCTGCTCCTCCCCCTGCCTGGCCTCTCCCCTCAATTCCTTCAGGCCTCATCCCAACCCCAACGTCAGCTTCCCGGGGACACACTCCCTGGCAACATCCCACCCTGAAACTCCCTCCCGGCAGTGTGGTTCTCAAGCTGCCGGGATGCATTTTCCAACTGTCTCCATCACCTTCTTCACTGTGAAAGGAGCCTGGCTGGGACGGGGCCTCGCACATCGCCTCCTACCAGGGACAGAGGTGGTCGGCGGCTCCCTCACGCTGCTCTTGAAGGCTGTGGTCTGCGTCCCTGACAGTGGACAGGCTTTGTGGGGACACGGGAAGACCAGCTCTAAGGGCTCGTGCTGACAGCCCACTGGCACGACAGAGAAGGGGGATTGGGGACAGCACTGCCCACTTCCCCAAGGCCCAGGGACCACTGCCTGTAGAATCCCAACGTGGGCAGGTTTTAGGGCCCCCTGGCCAGGTCCGGTGTCTCCTGCGCCCAAGATGGAAACACTGTCATCTTCCCAACCCCTCCACAGTTACCACAGGCTCCTGGTGGCCACGACCCACTGCACCATGCACCTCTGCTGCGGCCTGTGGCCAAGGCAGCAGCAGTGTGGACATGTGATAAGAGACGTCGTGGAAGGACGCACTTTGCAAAATGGTCCCCATGTTAAGTCCAGTTAACATCCTAAACCACAGGAACCAAAAAAACCTGCCCTGAGCAAACTCTGTAATGTCCCCAGGTGCCCCTTGAGGCAGGGGTGGCCTCTCGGAACCAGCAGCAGTAACATTCGATGGCACTGAGACCTTTAAGAACATGCCTGGCACCCCCGGGTTTGGGAAGGAGCCAGCCACCTGCTTCCTTTACATTTAAATTCAGAAAAGGTCCTTGCAGAAGGCCCATGGGAAACATTTCCCAAAATACACAGCTTTGGGGACACCCCCTCAGGCGTGAAGACGGGCCAGTCTCTGGCTCACTCTCCCTAGCCTTTCCTCCGCATCTTTCCCTTTTTCTTGGGACTGAGGGAGCTCTTTTCCTACCCCACCCCTTTTGTTGGCTCAAACCTCCCCACCCCCCACCCTTCCCCCAGCACAAGACTGAGAACCACCGGGGTCAGATAGCTTTTGGAAAGAGTAATGTTTTAAACAAAACATGTTAGAAAACAGCGGTCCCTACCACTCAAACCCCCATCCTTGACCTCCACTCACAGAATGACTCCCTGACCAGGCCTGACTTACTCAGCCGTGTGTGGGACACTGTCTCCTTCCCTCCATCACACCTGCTAGGTGAGTTTGACGAAACCCACACACCTTAGGGAATGGTTGGATTGGTTCCAAGCAGCTTTTTAGGGCCTCATCCTGATAGGAACAAACTGCCAAGGTCACCCAGCATTTGAGGAAAGCATTTAAACTTAAAGACTAGGATAAAAACAAACCAAAAGTGGATCCAAAAGGCATCTAGATACAATGCAAGAAACAGAAGAAACTGTCCAAAAATTACAATTTCCTTAGCAATCACAGCCATGAAAAGAGAACAAAATGCAACAATGAAGGAAGAAAGAAAATTAAAAATAACTACTGAGAAGCTTTAAAAATTGGTAAGCATTTGCTCACAACACGCCCAGCCCAACATACAGACAAACAGTCTCAAAGTGGAGAGACCACACCAGAAGCTTCCAGGGAGGAAGTCTGGTCACGTACTAAGGGGGCTGGAGGTCTTGTTTTGTGAGAAGGTAGGAGCCAGTGGAGCAACCCCTTTAATACTCAGCAGGAAAGTGAAATCCAACTGACAATTCTATACCCAGCCCAACTATCAACTACATGACACCTAAAAGCATTTTCAACATTTTACATCTCAAAAAAGCTACCTTCTGTGTGTTCTTTTCTCAGCATGGTACTGCAGGAAATATGCCACTGAAGCATCCAAGAAAAGAGGCAGAAAGGCAGGACTCCAGCCCAACCTGTGCAGAACAGCAGGCTCTGGAATAGATATGCCAGAGAAAAAATGACAGGACAGATAAGCTCTGTGAAAAACTGTGCTGGGAGGCATTTCAGTCAGAGAGCGAGGAAAGACAGACTCAAATCAAACTGAGCAACTGAAAAAAAGGATCATTATTAAACCTGGAGGAACCTCAGGAGTGGTGAACAAATTGTCTGAGATAACTAAGCTGTGTTGGCCGACCACACCGCACCACTTCTTGTAAACGAAATTGGATGGAACACGGCCACGCCCGTCTGCTCACACTGCTGCTTAGGCTCTGTGACCACAGAGGTGAGTCACCAGATAGTACGGCCCACCAAGCCTAACATTTACAATCTGGCTACTTCTCAGAAAGTTTGCCAACCCCCAGGTTACACTACACATCTGATTACTATTCGCGGCATAGGGAAGAGGAAGAGGGCATAAACAAAGTAAAATTTTCACCTATCCTAAGTCCAGACTCTGGGGTTACCTGCATAATGTGGGGCTGGACTTGGAAGTACAAGAAACTATTTTTTGTTTCAAGCCTTTAAAGAAACATTTGATTATTTAAACTGCATTTAGGTAGTGCTCTGGTAAAAGCAAAAAAAAAAAAAAAAAAAAAAAAGAACTTAAAACATTGAACAGAACTTACCAAGATTTAGAGAAGTGATGGCCACATCCCTTGGCCCTGCAGCCACTCAGACACCCACAGTCTATGGAGTCGGAGATCTAAGATGGCCACCACCCTCCCAGCCCCACCCCTGCTCCTCCTCCAGGATCTTCACTCAGCCTGCGATTTCCACCCTGGTGGCCAGGAGGGACAGTCCTCCACTCTACTGTCCCCATCCCTTCAGACTAAGATGATTCCCTCTTCCTCAACACCCCCCAGCAACCCCAAGGCCAAGCAGCAGGAAGGAGCAATGGACAGGAAAGAGCCCTCCCCTGTCCCAGCCGGACTCTGGGGTCTTCATCTAGGCCACCAGGTCCACACCCCGTCTACACACATGCTGCTTCCCAAACTTTCTTGGCCAGCTTGGGCCAACACTGCCCAGGAAGACACCGACCCCAGTGCCCTGCTCAGGATGTGCACACGCCACCAAGTGAGGGCCTGGCCCCTCTGAAACCCACCCTCAGGCCCATGGCGGACAGATGCCCACCCCGGCTCCCACCCTTCTAGGTCCTGGAAGTTGACAGACCAAGGAAAGCAGTTTGTCATTTGTCGAGAACAGTCAGAGAACAGAGGCTCCACGCGAAAGTCTTCAATCAAGCTTTTAATGAAAAGATCATAAAATAACAGTTTCTCATCACTGTACATTAAGACTGCACGCTTCTGAATGGAGAGATTGGTGGCTGCTTTACCATGACACTTGAGGGCTGCATACCTGCAGCTCTGACCTGAATTTATCCAAACTCTCGCGGGAAGTGAACTCAATGTTATGACTGACAGCGGCGGTGGCCGGTGCAGGAGTGCGATCACGGTTCCCTCCTCCTTTCTGGGAAGGGCTTATAGGACATGATCCCTCTTCCAGTTCTGATTAAACAAAACAGCTATAACCCCATCCCTCCCCTCCCCCTCGAGGTATTTGTGAGTGGGCCAATGCCCAGCCTGGGGTCCCCCAATGGGGGAGGGGAAAGCAAGTGATGGGTGGGGGACAGAGAGGATCCCCTCAGCACCTGGCCCCACGGGGCCCCGCCAAGTGGAGGGGGGGAGCCCTGGAGATCCTCTCTGCCCCGAGTGAGGTCTGTTATGCAGCATTTTTGAGGTCAATAAATTACAGCAATAAATAGCAAGGTGAGGTAGGGGGAGGGGTTCCCGGTAGAAAGTTAAAGTGGGGTGACAATCTGGGGGCCCTAGGTAGGGGGTCCTGGGCAGCGCACACGCACACCCGATTTTGGAATGTCAGACTGAGGCTCTGGTCAGGCCCCGCTCCACCCCACCCCCTCCTGGGATCGGATTCACAGGTTTAGTAACGCCCACGTGACCCTGGGGTTGGACAGGGCCTTGGTCCCTGCAGCGGGCACGGCAGGGCTGAGATCCCTGGTCTGCTCTAAGACGGGGCGCCTCTGCTTTCGTCCCCCAAGCCAAGGGGACTGGACGGATGCAGCCGCCCTGCCCTCAGCCCTGCTCTCCTGGCTGCCCAGGCCTCACCCCAACTCAGGACGGCCTCGGGGGGAGGGGGGCGGCTGGGGTCTGCCTGCCCAGCCGGCCCGGCCCAGATCGCACTCCTGCACGCGGCGAATCCAGTGAATACTGACGGTGGGGGCGGGGGCGGCGCGGAAGGGACGGCCCAGCGCCCCCGAGTGGCGACGGACGGTAACGCACGGCTGCGTGAGGTTCTGAAAGTCCGTCTGGGTCCAGATTGTTCGTTTCACAGGCTGAGGAGTATGGCTATGCTGCGAGTCTCTGAGATTCGTATTTGCTTAGAGGTTCGTCTTTTCCTCTACCTTTTTTGCAATCCTGGAGGAGCCCCTGTGACGGGCTGGGTCTGGCGGGAGCGTGCGGTGGCGGAGCCCGGCCTGCCGCCCGCTCTCCCCAAGTCTGAGAAATAAATACATTCATCACTGCACAAACATATTGATACAAAAACAACACTGTTCAGAGTGTTTGCACCGTCTGTGTTGGTAAGGACCGGCCCAGTGAGCCCCTCCCGTTGCCAGGGTGGAGGTGAGGGTCCCCGGGGGGTGGGGACCCGCTGGAGTCAACGGAGCTGTGCAAAGGTCCTGGCTTTTTGGCTTGAGAGGGACCCTCACAACCCACCCGAGGGTCTCGGGCAGAGGAGCAGGACAGCGGTGCACCTCCATCCCAGGGCCCAAGCCCAGACTTGGGTCCTAGGGCCAGAGCTGACAGCCACCCTCACCAAGCCAGCCGGCCAGGACCACCACGGTCTGGCCAGGAGGCCTGGGGGGTGGTCAGCACAGACCCAAGCTCTTTGGTGCCAGCTGGGCTGGGAGAGGCCCGGACTGGGGAGGAGGGCTCAGGCGAACGTGGGGGCCCCTCTGCCCACGAGCTGATCCAGGGATGACTCGGAAGGGCCTCCAGCAGTAGGTGGGGTTTCACTGGGACTGGCCTTACAGCTGCTGAGGTCTGAAACTGTCCAAGTTTATGTAAACAATGAGATAAATATATTAGTATCTTTTTTTCTGAGCCCACTGAGGTTCCATACGCATTCAAAATGTGCTTTGGTTTAAAAAATACGTTTTGTGAATTTGGGTATGAGCTTTTTTTTTTTTTTTTTCCTTTTTTTGTTTTTGTTTATCCTCTTTCCTACATGACATCTGCTATTTTCTCTGTTTCCTGTTTCTCCGAAACATTCAGGAATTAAGTGACTAAAGCAGAGAACTGTAAGCCGCCCTGGGCCTCCAACGGCCTAATTTCCTGGTGGGGCTCTAACACATCTCCACGCACGCTCGCACACACGCACGCATCCACGTGAAATCAAGGAAAGAGAAAACCAAACCAAGTGTTGTGTTAACCCCACCCGCCCCACAAACCCTTAAAGTCTTAAATAGGAAACTAGTGTTTTGCTTTCTTGTTAAAATACAGAAAAGGCTCGATACAATACTCAGGTGGGTACAATACTATGTCGCACGAAGGTCGAGTGAGGGCCTCTGCGCCCAGTCCCTGAAGCTCTGCCATGAACCACCTGCTTCGCTGGAAGCCACGCCCTGCGGCGTGTGTGCAGCTCCCGCTACAGACTTTTGTCGTGTGGCTTAAGTGCTGATGGAGTGGGGGGGGTCGGGAGAGCAGAGGGGCTGGAGGGGGCCTGACTTGCTGGAAGAGGAGCGGCCCGCACGCCCTCACTGGCACACCCACCACTCGGGTCCCTGAACTCAGGCTCTGTTTCAGCTGGAGGGTCTCTGGAGGGGTGGAGGAGGGGAAGGGGTGACTCCGGAATTTTTTGGTCTGAACTTAAAGTAAAAGAAAAGAAAGAAAAGTACGAAGCAAAACGAAGAAGACAAAGGCGCTGGCCCAGCCCCGTGGTTCCAGCTGGCGAGCGACCCCACGACCTTGGTCTGGCCTTGTGAGCGGGCTCCAGGCCCAGGGGGGTGTCTCAGGCTGGCAGGGAGCCCAAAGTGAGGGGCGAGGGTGGGGCCAACCTCGCACCAGAGAAACCATGGGCCAGGACTGCTCAGAGGTGCCAAAGCAGGGCAGGTCCCCTCCAATCCTCGGGGTGTCGGGACACACCCCTCTGGTCAGCCCTTCCGCAGTGGCCTGGCAGGGGCAGGAGCCACTGCTCTCCTGAGGTCACACTCTCGCAGGCCCAGGGGACAGGATGGGGGGGGCTCACTTCGCCCCACCCTGGCCTGGCAGGGAGCTGCAAGGGACTGGTTCCCCACCACGCGGCTACCATCTCCTGGCCCCTGCGCGGGGGGCTCCAGGGGGCTGCAGCACTCACACCTCCAACTCGGGCCAATCAGGCATGGGTGAGCTCCCTGACTCTCAGCAGCACACTCAGCACACCCTCAGGGTGGACGGCTAGCTGCATGTGCCCAGAGACGCAGGCACCGCTTCTGAGACAGACCTGTAGGCGGGGTCCCAGGAGGGCTGCCCGAGCCCACTCGTTCAACCACGTCTTCCCCTGCGTGCGCACAGACAGGAGGAAAACACACGTGTCACGGCCACAGCGGCCGTCACCAGCGTCCTGTTCTCTCCAATTCAAGAGGTAGCAAAAGGTCAGAAGTCTCTCCACCTTGATGGGGAAGGAAGGAAGGAAACGCAACACACGCACCGCGCACACCACACACACGGAGAAATGGAAACGCGTACCAACGCCTGGGCACCAAGTCCAGCCCCCCCGCCCCCCAGCAACCCCGGCCTTCCAGTTCAAACATTCACATAAACGTTCCACGGGGTTTTCTCTTAATAAAAAACAAGTACCTCTAAACAAAGAATATTTCTCGGGAACTATGGGAAAAGCACTCTCTCTCCTGAGGCGGCCGAGGCAGGGCTCGGGGCCCAGGGAAGCCTTTGGCCAAGAAGGGCTTCTGGGGCCTGGAGGGTGGGCGCCCGGCCACAGCCGTGCAGGGCGGGCAGGGCGGCCGCCCAGTACATTCAGTCCACAGACCCAGGCTCAGCCCCGAGGGGCCGGGGGAAAAATAAACTCTTGTTGGTTTTGGTTTAAAAAACAAAATTCAGAAAGAAAAAAGGAACAGATCAGTAGGAATAACAGCCACACGGGCCCAGAGGGCTCTTTAGTTGTGGAGAGGTAGGCGGTGGGGGCCCTGACTGTCCCGGTGCCAGCGAGCGGTGACCCCTGGCTTGAGGAAGGAGGGCTCTGTCCCCTCCTTCCAGCACCGCTTCCTGCAGAACCAGGGTGGCCACACACAGATGCCCTGGGCTGCAGCCGCCCTGCTTTCCGCAGCCCAGAGGGAGGCCCCCACTCCCGCTGCTCCGACCCAGCCTGCAAGAACGGGGCTGGGTCCCCAGGAGACCCCCGTGGCCCACTACTGCAGGCCCCGTGGCAGCCCCCACAGGGAGCCGATCGGAATGCTGGGCCAGGCGGGATGGGAAGTGCACGGCACAGTGGCCACAGGCTCGGGGCTGGGGCACTGGCTGCCCTCCTCTCTTCCCTTGGTACAGACTGTGGATTAAAGCTCTGGGTGTGGGGCGCTGGCCGGCCCCGGGGCCCTGGGCCTCCCGCTGGCCCGGCCTCCGCTCCTTCCTTCCAGGCTCCCGAGGCGGGTCTTTGGCTTCTAGGAGGGGGAGGTGTGCATGCGCAGGTGGCTGATGAGGTTGCGCTGCTGTGTGAACTTGCCTCCGCAGAGCTGGCACTCATAGGGCTTCTCGCCCGAGTGCACGCGCATGTGCTCGGTCAGGCGGTACTGGCGGGTGAAGCGCATGCCGCACTCGTCGCAGGCAAAGGGTTTCAGACCCAGGTGGCTGCGCATGTGGCGCGTCATGGTGCCGCGCTGTGTGAACATCTTGCCACAGATGTTGCAGGGAAAGGGCCGCGTCAGCCAATGCGTCTTCTCGTGCTGCCGCAGTGTGGCCGGGTCCTTGTAGGTCTTCTCGCAGACAGAGCACTTGAAGGGCCGGGGCTCGGCTGCATAGGCCGCACTGGGTGCCGACAGGTCCTCGGCCTCCTCCTCAGCGCCTGCGCTACCCGTCTCGTATGCACCCTCCTCCTTGATGAAGAGCTCCTCCTCCGTGTGCGTCTCCACGTGGGCGTTGAGCTGCTCGGAGCTGGGGAAGCCCTTGGCGCAAGGGATGCACACGTACAGGTTGTCCCCGTAGGACACCGTCTCGTAGCCCTCCTGCCGAAACACGTAGTGCGCGCCCGCACGGCCGCCGCCCCCCTCGCTGCCACTCTGCCCACTGTCCTCGCTCCCGTCCTTGCCATTCTCCTCCTCCTCCTTGCAGGGGTATGGGGGCTCCCCATAGGGCCCGCTGCCCGCCGCCACGCCCGCCAGGATGCCGTTGGGGACCCTGTCCCCTGGCCCTTCAGCCTCCTCCCCAGGGCAGGGACCCTTGGGCCCCGCCTCCCGCCGCTCAAAAGGGGAGGCCGCCAGGGGCTCCTTCTTGCCCCACTCCTTCTTGCGGGCCGAGTGCCGGAGGCTCTTGCGGGGCTGCCCGCCGGGCCCCTCCAGCAGGCTTAGGTGGTTGTCCTCAGCCCCCTCCAGATCCATGGGCTCATTGGGGGCGCCCCCCGGCTCGGCATAAGAGGCACTGTTGGCGGCGGGAGGAGCAGAGGCTGAGAGGGGCGAGCCGTGCTGACTGTCGCTCAGCTGAGCTGGGTCATCTGGGGTGAGGGGGGGCCCGGGGGTGGCGGGGGGCAGGGGAGGGCTCTTTTTGGACAAGTCCAGGCCCAGCTCCTGCTCGCAGCCCCCACTGCTCCCATTGGTGCTGCAGCCACCCAGGCCGGCCTCCCCGGTGGCCGGACAGACTGGCCGGCCCAGGCCGTGCACACTCTCCTGGTTGCAGCCACTCAAGAAGAGCTCATCATCTGAGCCTTTGGCCTGGGGGAGCTCCTGAGGGGTGTGGGCCCCCTTACGCCCATCCACGAGCCCTGGGTACCGGGCCTGGATGACGGAGGCCGCAGACAGCCGCTGGCTGCGAGGGGGTCGCCCCAGGCCGGCCCCACCCCGCCCCGAGCCAAAGGGTTTGCCGGCCCTCTTGAGTTTGCGCCGGCACAGGGCCGCCAACTCGGGCAGCTGGAGGTAGCTGGCGGCGGTGAGGAGCGTGCTGAAGTTGGGCTCGGCCGGCTGGTCGCTGGGCAGCAGCTTGCCCGTGTAGATGAAATCCAGGATCTGCTGGAATACCGTGGAGCTGACCATGTCCGTGTCCAGGTTGATGAGGTTGTCGTGCAGCACCAGGGACTTGAAGTAGATGCTGCTAGCAGCCAGGACATTCTTGTGGGCCCGGAAGATGGAGTTCTCCACCATGATGATGACGTCACACAGGAAGCCCTTCGTCCTCTGCTGGTTTAGCTGCAGCAGGAGCTGCTTTGAGTGGCTGGGCAGCTCCATGTCGGGCCCCATGTCCCCACGCCCCGCCCACACGCACCACCTGTGGGCAGGAACAGGCACACATGCATTAGATGGGGACCCTCTGCGCCAACCTGGCCCTGGCCACCTCCTGGGGCCAAGCGCCTGAGCAGGGAAATCACACCACCCACGACGCCCACAAGGGGGGCAGCATCACCCTTCTACAGGACATGAGAATGCAAGCAGGGGACAATGAACGTCCTTGGTGCCAGGCAAACGGGGATTTGAACTTAGCTTCACAGCCCAAGGTGCTACCTTGTGACTCTGCAGCCCGCCCCCACCCGTGCCCCCATCCCACGAGGCCTCGACTCCCCAGGCACTGAGCACTTTCCTAGCCAAACTCTAGCACTGCTGGGCCCAGGGCCTTCCTGAGGGCAGTGCTGTCTGAGCCTGGGAAACTTGCCTGACTGGCAAAGATGCTAACTGATGTCACTGAGTAATAAACACGCAGAGGCCCCCGGCCTCCACGGGAACCCTGTGGGTGGCTGTGTGGCAGTGGGCACGGGGGTCTCTGGGAGCAGGTGCCCTCCCACAGGCAATGCTGTGAAGCCAATAAGCAACCTCATGTCCTTCCACTCAGGACCCAAGCTCTGAAAGGAAATGACAGCTCGGAGCCTCCCCAACCTGAGGTCCCAACTCTCTGGGGCAGAGCCTGGAGGAGCTGCGCCCCCCACACACCTTCCTGTGACACAAAGGCTGCCCCTAGCCTTGTTTGCAGAGACAGAGGCAAACTCTCACAAGCATGGGCACCACAAGGAAGGCTTCGAGCACACTGTGAAGCCATGTGGGCCAGCACTCAGGGCCTGGCATCAGGAGGCAGCAAGTGCCAGCTGCCGTGTGAAGTTGCTCATCGGGGGCTCAGAAGCTGGAGCCCAGGTCCCAGGGGAACCAGCCCTCCGCCACTCCCTTCCCCCTAGCCAGGCAGGGACAAAGGCAGGAATACCCAGCCCCAGGGAACTGCAGTGTCAGCTTGGCCAGCACCCAGGATGGCTGGTGCTCCCATCCTGGCACTGGGACAGGCAGAGGGCAGGAGGTCCCATCATTTGGGAGCCTGTGAGCCCACAGCAGCCCCTCCTCCCCAAGTCCCGGCCCCCTCCAGGCTGCCCAGCACTGCCCGTACACAAAGGACTGCAAGCCAGGACGCAAGCCCAGAGCAGCGGGCGGCCCAGAGAGTCCCCAGAAGAAGGGGCAGCCGCCATCCCTCCGCCGTCTCCCCAACACCTCCCCACCCTGCCAGCTCCCCACCAGGGCCTACCGGAGTGCCAGGGGCCCAGAAACCATGTGAGCAGCAGCCAGCGGGGGTGGCCTCCTTGAGTGCGTGGCCTCCCTGGGGGTGCATCAATGCCTGGTCACCTGGAGGGGAGAAGATGGACACGGTTACACAGACAGGCAGCAGTCGGGGGGCAGAAGGCAGGAGGGGCGGCGAGGGAGAGGGTGCCTAGGGGGCCTGGAAGCCGTCATCCCCAGGAAGGTCTAGGGGTCTACCCAATTGGAACGCCGGGGACAGCTGGGCAGGAGACAGTGGCCAGCGCCCACAGGTAGGGTGATGGCAGGAGAACACAGGCCTGAGGAGCAGGGTACACCCCCCCCAAAAAAGACTTAGGATACTCCAAGGGTCACTTAGATCTGGGGGAGCTAGTGGCAGGCACTCAATTCCTGGCAGCAGGCGTGGTGGCAGGAGGCCTGGGCAGCCCTTCCCAGGCTGGCTACATTTACATAACAAAAGGTCAAAATTGGAGGCACTGGTGCAGCGGGCTATTTATAAGAACCAGTCTCAACCGCTTCTGACTCTCCTGCCTCCTTCCCTTCCCTCCCGGCTGCTCAGGCCCCCTCCCTGCCCAGAGGGCCCAGCCCCCTCCTGTCCTGCCCAGCCTGACCACATGGCTTTTGCAGGCTCGCCCTTTCAATACCAGCCCGCCAAGGCTGCTGGCAGCTGCCGCCAGGTGCGGGTGGGCTCCCCATGCACCCCAGGCCTTCAGGCCCTGCGGGAGGGGTCCTGCGGCATGGGCTCCAGGCCCCCCACTTGCCCCCCACTCAGGCAGGCCTGGACTCCACTGGAAGGAAGCCAGGGGTGGGGGAGGAGACCTGCAGAAGCCTGGAGCCCATCCCTGCCCGCCCTTCCCCCGCCCGCAGGGCCAGGGAGGCTCAGCAGGTCCCTCAGGAATGTGACCAGACCCGGGGTGCGGGGTGGCCGGGAGGCCTCAGCTCCAGCCTGCCAGCTGTCTCTGGCCCTCGCACAGCTCCCTCTCACAGGGGTGGCCGGGGGGAGGGGGCACAGTGGGCCCAGAGGGCAGCAGAACGAGCTTTGTGGGTCCAGCACACTGGGAGAGTCCACATTTCACGGCCCCTCACAACCAAGAGAGGCCAGAGACGGCAGGCAGGACAGAGCCAAGCCCAGCCTTGGGATGAGGGACAGAGACCACCCCAGTACTGGTGAGAGCAGACTGGAAGAGGGGATGGGAGGCCACACCGGATGCCGCACTGAATCCCAGAACAACCCCAGCCCCACTGGCAGAGCGTCCACCTGCCCAGTGGCCCTGCCTCAGCACGTGCGAGACCTGTACCTAGGAGTTCCTGGTCCCGGTCAGAGAGATCAGGCAGACCGGCCCGATCAGTCCAGCCTGGGAAGAGCCGGGTGACTGACCAGGTGTCTCCCCCTGAGCCCGACCCCCCACCCCGGGGGGAGGCTCAGCAGGACAAGGCCCAGCAGGCCTCTCTGCACCATCCATTGTGGGGGATTGCACAGCACTGCCTGCTGGGAGAGCACCTCCGGCCGCAGACCCGCCAACAGCCCCAGGCCTGGCCAAGTGTGGGCAGGGCTGCCACCAGGTCTGTACCCAAGGATGCAACCTCATCGCAGGTGAGGGCCAGGGCCCCTTCAGAGGCCTGCTCCTTCCCTCTCAGAGACCTCCGCCTTATCACCACAGCAAGCGCCTACCACAGCTGGGGAGGGATTAACTAAAAACACAGCTGGGGGGCTAGCCCAGCAGACTGGTAGCACAGTGCCCACTGGGTACTGGGCTGATGCCCAGCCCTGGCAGGGCCCACCATGGGCTGGAATGAGGCTGCTCTCTGGCCCGGCTCTGGCCCCCAGCAACCCCTGACAGGAGGCCCAGGCAACACACCTAGCAGCCCCCAGTATCCCAAGCCCAGTGCAGCTCTGCTGCCCGCTGGAGTGCAACTCCAGGATGCCCAGGGTCAGGGCAGCAGGGCAGTCAGCCAGGCACTCTTTGAAGGCCGGGATCTGGCCCTTCACGGGAGAGTGGGCAGCTGTCCCCACAGGGCTGAATACGAGGTGGGGAGCAGCTCTGCCCTCCTGTGGACACAAAGATCTGGGCCACCTCCCTGGGTCCGTATTTACACAATGGCCAGCACTCACCTATCCAAAGGGCTGTCACACGGTGAGCTGGGACGGGTCCCCGCTGAGTCCCCATTTCCTTTGCTGCCCTCCAAGCCCCACCTCTGCTCCCCATGCCCAGGAGGGCCACCGCCCCTCTGCTGCAGTGCTGTTGTGAGGAAAGAAATTCCTTGGGCCACACACCCAATTGCTAAATGAGGTCTCTGTAAGTTCATTTCTGTAATATTCAAAAACTTTTAAGTACATTTTACTTTAAATCCTAAAAAAACAAAAAGAGAACTGATACAACAAACATGGATGAACCTCAAATTCATCACTCCAAGAAGGGACACCTTAGCCAAGGATACAGACCGCATGGTCAGGTTCTGAAATGGGCAGAGCCAATGTGGGGGAGAAACAAAGCCAGCTGGCCGGGGAGAGGGGCCGGGGACATCCTGGGGTGAGGGTGGCTCTACATCCCGGTGGGACTCTGGGCTGACATGGACATGTTCACCAGTCAAGGGACCACTTGAGTTCAGGTACCATGTCATATTTCCCTCAAGTGGGAAAAAAGCCCCCCAGCAAAAAGCCAGAAAGAACAGACACACCCATGCTCATAAACCTGGCGCACCCAGCCGCGGCCCCACACCTCCAGTGTGTTCCACGCTCCAAGAGCCAGGACAGAGCACCTCCTGCCTTGGCTGGAACAGGGAGCCTCTGCCTCCACTCCCCCACGTCCCACACTGCCCTACAAAGCAGGAAGGCCCTCCCCACTGCTGGCTTCCAGCCCACCCAGGGCCGGAGACCTGGGAGGTGGCTCCTGAGGGCAGAGTAGCTATCTGGGATCTCTTGGCTCCTCCTGCAGGCAGCACCACCTGGGCCAAGGACGCCCTTCCCGTCCACCCTCCTTGTACCCACCCCTCAAACACACACCAGCCAGGAGGCCCGTGAGGACAGCAGAGGCGGGGACAGCACCCCTGTGGTTCACCTGCCTGGGGGGGTTCCATGTGGCCTCAGGGGCTGGTGGGGAGCCCCCTTGCCAGCACCAAAGGGCAGAAGGCAGAGAGAGGAGGTCTTCAGATGAAAGCACCCTGATCAAGCAGGAAGCCCAGGAGAACGACACCTACCCTGGTCTGACAGGAGCTGTCCCAGACACCCACCCCTGCACACGCCTCCCAATTTCAGGAAACTTCCACCAGCCCGCACCCAGCCAGGACAAAGGGTCCCAGAGAGAGGGGTGAGGGTGGGGAAAAGGGCCCAATCTCTCTCTGGGCAGGCCTCTTTGCCCACGTCTCTGTCTCCAAGAACACTCTACCGCCACCCCCCTGCTGTGGCCCCCTCACTCCCCAGAACACACCTTCCACAGGAGCCTGGAGTCATGCTGCGTCCCATCCCAGGAGAAGCTCCCACAGGGCCCACCCCAAAGCTGCCAACAGCTGGCTGTTCTTTCTCCGTAACTACCTCCCGGCTCCAGGACACCTAGCCAGAAGTCACAGAGTGACACACAACCTTCCAGCTGAGAGTTGGGGCTGCCCATCCCCCACGCAGGGCTCCACCGCCTGGGGGAGGCACAAGGACACCAGGCAGCCTCCATGCCCCCAGGGGCTTATGCACACCTGCCGGAGAGGGCCCTAGACACACACGCTGGCCACTGGCCCCCAGTCTTGGTCCCAGACAACCCACACTGTGGCCACCTGGTGCTCCAGATATGGCCCCAACAGGTGCGCACCCTGCCTCTTGCAGGCTGCAGGGGGGCGGCTGGAGGGCAGAGACCTGGAAAGTCCAAGCAGCCCAGAATCCAAAAGAGCCTCAGGCCCCGCCCCCAACCCAGCCACCAGCCTAGGAAGTTCGTCCCTCCCCAGGGTCTGGCCTCGCCCTGCACCAGTCTGAGATGGCATCCTGCCTGTGGGGAAGACTGCGGTGTTATCTCCACATCAGATAAGACCACAAGGTTTGGGGGGTTAAGCAACTTGCCCAAGGTCACAGGAACAAACAGGTGGCAGAGCAAAGACTCAAAGCCTGACTCCAGAGCCAACTTTCCTACCCTGGGGATGGACACCAGCACCTCCTCCAGGGGCAGAGGCGCCTCCACCCTCACCTCCCCTCCCACTCCTGCCCGCCTGTCCGTCCCAGCAGGGCCCCACCCTGCCCAGCTACATTCTCCCCAGCTTTGCGTGAGGACGTCAGGCCTGCCCAGCTCCTCACCACCACCTGGCAGCAGCAGAAGCTTCTGGCTAGAGGAGACAGTGGGGTCCCTGACCCACAGCCTGCTTGGGGGACCCAGGCTGCGCCCGCTGCTCCTGTGACCTCTCCAGCCTGCCCCTCCAGGCACGGCTGGTGGTGAGCGGGACTCTGGGCAAGCCCAGCCGTGTAATCCTGCCCAGACCTGGACGCCGGCCAGCAGCTCCTGGCTCTCCTCCCAGACCATCCTCCTGGAAAGCAACAGGCTCCACGGATGCCAGGAGCCCAGCCCTCTTGACGTGACTTTCACGAAATAAACACCCGGGCTCCATCAGCGTGCTGGTGACACGGGGATGGGGGCCAGGCCCGGCTTCCTTCCCTACCCCTCAGGCCAGCCCTGCTGCCCCCACCAGCTCACTCGAGCAGTGAGGGAGATGGCGTCCACCATAGCCCAACCTCCCTGAGTCCATCCTAAAATCCCCGCTGCCCCACCTTCCCACACACGCACGCCCATCTTAGAGGCATAGGGAGGCCTGGCAAAGCCTGCTTTTCCAGAGGAGCCCTGCATGCTGGTCCCTGTGATCAGGCCTGCAACCCACCTGCCACTCCCACTGGGAGTCAACAAGGGAGGCGGGACCCAGGGGACCTGCAGCTGGTTTCCCCCACTGGCACAGGCACAACTGGCCAGCTGGCTGGAAGGAGGGTGTGGGGGAGCCCGTTGGGAGGCCCCTAGCCTGGCCCCATCTGGCCAGGAGCGCGGGCCGGGTGAAACCAGAAGTGCTACCGGGAAGCAGCAGGTAAGTGCTGTTCAAAGAGGAATGACCACGATTACTATTATTACGAAAACTGTACTCATTTCTATGCACCCATACCCCCCCAGGGAGGGGCCGAGCTCCTGATAAAAGGCAGCGAAAGAGCCAGAGCCTGGAGGCAGGCGGGCCTGTGGAGGATGGCGGGCAGGTTGGCCAACAGGGCAGGGGCAACACGTACTCCCTCTCAGGAAGGAGCAAGGGACACCCAGGAGCTACTCTCCGAGGGGGTGACAGGTGCCCTGCACCCCCGCCCCACGTCCTACTTGTCCTGCTGCTTGTCAGGCATGGCCCAGGGGTTTCAAGAGACACGCAGACACTCTGGTCTCACTCCAGACCTCTTTAACCCCGAGGGCCCTGCACGCACACTGGAGTCTGGCATGCGCTGGGGCAGGTACAGCTTTCTACCACCCGGAAAGCCCACCACTCTGCAAGGGCAGATGCTCAGCCGATGTGGGTCAAGAGGAAGGAGTCGGCCCCAAAAGGACAGACATGTCTCCAGTAAATGAGCTGAGAGTGACTAATAAACACCACGGGCATCGGTGGCCTCAGGCAGCAGGCAGAGGACTGGAGGGAGGGAGGAGAAGCAGCAACAGTGGTGAACAGGTGGAAATTCTGGGCAGCCAGTTGGGCTGGAGCCACCCCTTACCTGCCCTGTCACCTCTCAGGAGTCACAGAGGTGCAGCTGCCCAGCCCACGGCTCCAGGACTGAGAAGCCAACATCACAACTTCAAAGCCAATCCCAGAAGCTGACAGTCTCTTACGCCCAGTAAGGGCTACCAAACTCCATCATCGCCACTCCATTCAAGACATTTCATAACGGAAAAGCAAGAAGAACCACCTCAGTGCAGATGGGTCCCTCCCCCGAGAAAAGACCCGTCCACCCACATCGCTGTCAGGGTGGCAGGAAGCCCGAGGCTAAAAGAGCTGTGGCCCTGCCCACGGCAGAATAGGGCTGAGGCGCGTGCTATGGGAGAGCTGTAAAAACAGACACCCCCAAACCTGGTGCCAGACAGCAAGGATGGCTTTAACTAGCTCATCAAGGACAAAAAAAGAGTATCTTCTGGGCAGGAAAAAGAAAGGTCAGATTTTAAACAAGACCAAGACTGAAAACATGCAGACCCTGGGGCCCACTCCCCGGAGCAGAGTGGCCGCTGGTGCAGGGCTCCACCCTGCGCCTGGGCTGAACCTCGCGACTCTGCCTCTTCGGGGCAGGAGGAGCTGCCTGTCAGCAGTGTCCATGGTCACTTCCACATACGGACAAGTTCCAGCGGGCTGCTGAGCAGAGTGGCCAGACCCAAACGGGACAAGGCAGGTGGTTCCGGCCCAGGTGGAAAGCAGGGGCTGGGGTGTGAGGTGGGGGCCCAAGGCCCCTTGAGGGGCTCCCGGAGTTAGATTTCTTGTGCTGGATGCTCGATGCATGTCCACTTGGGAAGAGTCTGTGGGGCTGTCATGCACAACTGCTTCTTAGGGCAAAGGCACCTCCAGGGAGGGGTGGCAGGGCCTGTCCTGGTCCTCATTAGCAAGCAGACCTGAACCCCGGCTAATCACGAGCGTCCCAGGACAAGAAGCGGATGCCGACAGGACAGGGGGGAGTGTCTGCCGCAGAAGAGGGAACTCGACAGACCAGCTGGGAGCCCACAGGAAACCCAGAGACCACCTTAAGTTCTCTTATTAGGGGCAAGTGGTGGCTGCCACCCAAAGGCAGCAACAACCCAATGACATTTTTAATTATCCCAGTGCCCAGGCTGACACTTCCAGAGAAGAGGGAAGGGGCTCCTCAGGTCCTGACGAGCATGCCCAGGAGAGGAGAGGAAGCCGGAAGCTGGGCAGGCAATGTGCACACAGTGCACATTGATGGCACAGGGCTGCCAACAGGGGCCCGAGCAGGAGCAACGGGCGCACTAGAGGCAGGAGGCCAGGAAGAAATCGGATGAGGCCCTGAGGGACTGGAGTCAAAGGAAGCTGCCAGGCAGCAGGAAGGGATCCCCTGCCCTGTGTGGAGGACCAGCCCCCAACCCCAGGGCCTCCAGCCAAGGGCTCAAGGTGCTAAAGCCAGAGATCAAGGGTCAGGTTTAGTCCAAAATGGGGGAAAACAAACCAACAAACCCATGTAGAGACACCTTGGGCATCCACCAGAGCTTTTTAAGACGCATCTTTAAGGATAAAATTAGGAAACTGCTATGAAAACGTTACCACCTGTGGCCGTGGGCCTCCAACGCCCCCAGGTCCTGCACTTACAGAGAAGAGGTCTCACCTGCCCAGCAGGTGACGTGATGGGTGTGATAGAGGAGAGGCCTGGCACTCTGAAAGAGAAGGGAGCAGAAGGGCCCCTAGGGCTTGAAGAACAAGTGCTCACAGTTTCCTAAGATGGAGTCTCCGGGGTGCTGGAAGGGCTACTTGGCATTAAAGAACAGGGTTTAGGAACAGAAAAATAAACAGGCCCTTCTCTGCCCAGAGAAGCAGAGCTGGGGGTGAAAACTGGGCTTCTGAGGTGGCAGCAAAACCCAACACCCCAAATGCTCTCAGGTGGGCCCTGTGATGACTGTGGGACAGGGCTACCTTGGAACACTCCAAGTGGGGACAGAGGCACAGAGACCACAGCGACACCCAGCACTCAGGTGAGTCTCAAAAGAGCGATTAGCACCCAGCTCCGTGTACAGAGAACAAACCCACTGTCAAGAACCCAGACAAACACGAGGACACCGCACAAGCTAGGGAACAATTAATCCGAGATACAGGTGAGCAGTGACCTCAGGAGGGAGCCTGGGAGCAGCAGAGCATCAGGGGGACACCCAAGGCACGGGGGCTGTTTCTTACCTGGGTGTGTCCCCCACTATTTACGCCTACAGGTGTGCGCTGTAACTCACATGTGGCACAGTCTCAGATCTAGGAGGAGCCAGTGTGCCTGGTGGGAGACGGGAGAGGGACACACAGGCCTTCGAGATCCAAAGAGGGGCCGAGCCCCGCTCCCATCGCCTGGCTCACGAGACCGCCCAAAGGGCTGGCAACAATGTGTGAATGAGGGCTTGAGGGGGGCCAGTCCCACAGGACATGCCCAGAAAACATCCCTCAGCCCAAACCGAGAGCAACACAAGCCAGAACCTCTGTACGGGGAAGGCGGGAGCCCCACCCTCAGGAGGAAGTCCCAGGAACCCTCTCCAGGACTGGAGGAGAAGGGCTGTGTTATAGCCACTCTGGACAAAACACCAAAGTCTAGCACACTTCTCCCCCCTGCAGCCCCTGCCCCCTCCAATTCGGAGTCCAATCAACCCAGTTATCTTTCTCAAACAGCGATCCCATCGAGTCACTCCCCTGCTCAAAGCTTTCAATGGACTCCCACTACCTGGATAAAGCCCACACCCTGGCCTGGTCTGCGGGGTGGGAGGGCTTCCCGGAGGGCCTGGCCACCTCCAGTCACGCCCGAGGGTCCCCTCCTCGGCGAAGCCGCCCTGCACCCCCACCCGCATGTCAGCACCGGCCACCCAGTTGCCTCCTTCCAACACCTCCCCTCCTGGTCATCCCTTGCCAATGGGCTCCCCAGGTCAGCAACCCTGAGTCCCACCAGCCCCACAGCCGCTCTAGCCATGCAGCAGGCCCTCGTGCACGTCTACAAGGTGAGCAAGTGACGGCAGGGAAGGGCAGTGGGGGGAAGGGTGAAGTAATCCATGAGTCCAGGTGTGGAAGCTGCCTGGCTGGCCCTTGTCCCTGGTTCCAAAACTCCTGTCCATGTTCTTGAAAATTAGGAAGGACACCCCCAAAGGACTCTTACGTGACTTGTGACTTGTATGTTACTGTTCTATTTACTGTGTTAAAAAAAAAACTGATCATTTAAAAATATTTGACTTAAAATGTCAATAATAAACCCATTTTATGCTAACATAAATGATATTTTCATGGGGGAAAAAACTATTTCAAAAGAAAAAAAAATCAGTGAGAAGTGTGGCACTGCTTCACATTTTTGCAAATGTCTTTAACGTCTGGCTTAATAGAAGTGACTGGATTCTCAGCTGGCCCTGCACTCAGTCTGTTAGGTTTTGACTGAAATCTACAAAGAAATCCAACCATACACAGACAGAAGAAAGGAGTGTTTTAACCTTTTCAGATAAAGACAGCTGTTCTGCCTTAATATTACACTTAAACTCAACAAGTGGCAGTTTCTTGAAGGTTGCAACGTAGAATCTGAAGTTGTATCGGTGACTAACCCATACCTGGTTACACAAAACCACCGTTCTGCCCTGCACTCACCCAGGATTTTGCAACATCGAGTACTGGTCATTCGGAAAATACGGGTTCACTGAGGCAATCATATCTTCCAAATGTTGTCAGACTTCATTGTACAACACTAAAAAATCCAAAAACCCACTGACTGTATCAGAAGAAGTCTTTAAGTCAGGCTCACAGAGAAGAAAAGGAGCTTTCCAGACCTTTCCAAAATGTTCCCCTTCCCCGTTTGCTGGCTCTATCACTGCCAACAAACACTGTCAGCTGTCTTCCTTCAGGCAGCCAGGCTCACTTTGTTGGTCTGAGAAAAGGTCTAACAGATTCTCCGAGGCTGAGCAACCACCGGCCTGTCAGCTACTCATTCAGGTGAAACAAACATTCCACGAGAAAGAGCAGCTTGCTCTTCCTGGAGATGACGTCATGCCCATGCCCCCAGCTCGGCACAGAGAATGCCAAAGATGTGTCCTCTGAGGATGAGAGTCACCGCCCGATCATCTGTCCAGCCCCCAGGACATGCGTGACGAAAACCAGTGGTCCTGGCCCCAACGCCGAGGCTGGAGAATGCCGCTCCAGTGATGGGCACCTCGGGCAGTGCCACCCACCACAGCATGGCACTGATGGTGTAAGGGTCTACCCAGGAACAAAGGCCAGCAACTTCCAAGTTTTTTGAAGAGTCCTGAGGACCCCAAGGGGTCTGCAAACCACCCTGAGAAGGGCTGACAGCCATTATCTCAAACACCAACCCCTTTTACAGGCACAGAAAATGAGGCGTGGAGAGGTAAGGTCTGGCACGTGGAGGAACTGGCCTGACACCAGAGTTCTCGGTCCACAAAATCACAGTTGCTCACCAAATGCAGAAATCTCAGGCGAGGGGCCCCCTGCCAAACCCGAGTAACGAACATCAAACAAATAAGAGGAATCGCCACTTCAGATGGCCTCAGCAAGTCCCCTTGGAGGCAGGGCGGGCAGAAACCCTGTGGGGCCTCCAAGGCCTGCTAACCGCAGAGCCCAAGGTGCCCCTGCCGGCTGTGGGACCTCGGTGCTCAGCCGGCAGAGGTGTGCAGAGTGGGAGATGGGGAAGTGGGGAGGGGTCTACAGGAAGGTGAGCAAGCCGCCTACCCACCTGCCCACCTGCCAGGGGCGCGCAGTCAAACCCCCGACCGCCCAAGGCGCAAGGCCAGCCCTGGCGCCCTCATCAGCGTCAACACGCATGGAATGTGGAACTTTGGAAACTATGCTGTCCCCTGGCCCGCACCCCTCTGGGGCTCAGGTTCACCGACCACAGCCACCGGGGCGACCTCAGCCAGCAGCCTAGCCCCCTGGCAGTGGGGAAAGGCACCTGCGGGTGGTGGTTACCCAGGGCCCTCCCCTCATGGCCGCCCACCAAGACACAGCCCCACATGCCCAGAGGGAGGCCCCATGTATGCCGCCACACCAGCACCTCTCCTTTGCCCACATCATGTGGCGCCCAAGAGGACAGGGGCCCTTTCTGAGCTCTCGGACTACGTCCCTCCCCCACACGGCTCTCCTGGAGGTTTCCACGGGGCAGAGGGAAGAGCTGGGGCTGGACGGAGGAGGGTGGCCTGAAGAGTTCTCTTTGCCCTGCGTCCAGGACAAGGGACCACACTCCACTTCAGAACTGGACTCCCTGGCTCTGTCCCACGCAGCTGCCTGCAACCCCACTCGAAGCGAAAACCTCGCTGCCCTCCAGCGCGAGCACTGCTCAGCAGAAGGAGCCCATAGCCGTATCCCGCTGTGCGTGTCCTGCTCCCAGAACCTCTCCACCACCACCTGACTCCGGGCCGAGTACTAACCTCTCCCAGCTGCCTGTACAGCGCGGACTGAGAAAACGCTCAGGGCTGCATGCGTCTGTCCCCCTCTTCTGCCACCATGTTCCCAGCATCCCATCAGCGACTCCGTGGGAAGCATCTTCCCCCTGGTTTCTAGGCCAAGCTACAAGCTACCAGAGAAAAACCTCAGCCCCCTTTCTACCAAAGGGGAGGGCATGAGGTCCCAGGAGAGGCCAAGTGAAGAGGCAGGAATCCACTCACTGGAGGTAGAACCCGCGGATCCATCTACCAAGATGTGCACAGGGCTGAAAACGAGCCCACAGGGGACACCCTGACAGCCCCTGACCACCCAGCCAAGACCAATCTCAGTCCCAGCTCCTCCCCTGCCCAGGCCAGGCTGCTCCCTCCTCTAAAGGGCAGCGCCTCCCACCCAGGACAGCAACCAGGCCCGTTTCAGACCTCACCACTTTCCCGGAGCGGTGAGCTGCCCAGAGCAGGCAGGCAGGTCCTGTCAGCCCTCAGAACAGCCCGCTCGCTATTTCATCCCAACAAAGGAGGCCGGGCTACCCAGACCTGGCCTGAAGCTCTGCCTCCTGTGCCCCTCACGCCCCCTCCCACTCTGCCTCCTAGGCCCTCATGAATGGCCCCCTCGCACATCTGTCCAGATAACAGCCCAGGAAACTAGCCTCAGGACCAATCTCTCTCTCCCTTGAGGCACTTTGAAGTCAAAGAAAACAGAAGGGACTGGACCCAGGTCTCAGGGGTCCCCTGCTGTGACCACAGTGGGTTTGTTAGGGAGCCACCAGGAACTCCAAGGTCACTGCACCAGAGCACACAGAGGCCAACCAGGGCCCAAGAATTCAACCAAGAGAGCAGGGCAGGCAGTCTCTGAAGGCCAAGCAGGACCAAGTGTCCTGGGGTCAAGGCAGCACCTCCTAGGAGACGCCCCCTTAGGGCTGAGGTCCCTCCACTGACCCTGGGGACCATGAAAAGGGGGAGCCCCCTCTGCACCTGAAGCTTCTCCCAGACCCTGGTAGCAAATGGAGAATCGGCGGGCTTCCTCTGTAAATCCAATGCGGCTGGGCCACGGTAGGGCAGCAGTCTGGGACCACCCCTGCAGTCTACGTGGAATCATCACCTCCTTGACTCTGCCATCAATGAAGATTTAGCTCCTGTTAAAGCAATGATTCTCAAACTTGCCTGCACAATGGACTCATTTCAAAAGCGTTGGGAACCATGGATGCCTGGGCCCATCCCAGAGATGGGCTGGGCGGGTCTGGGCTCCTCCACTGCAGGTGACCCAGCTGTGCAGAGCTGAGAACCAGGGCACCATCAGACAGCCTTCGCCAGGCAGCATGGGAACAGCACATTAGGAGGTCAGCATGTAGCCCGTGCTCATCACAGGAGAAGATCCCTGTGTCCACGTGAGGCAGGCCACTGAAGCCCCAGGCCCCAGTCTCCCAGCTATCAACCTTTCTCTCTCCCTTCTCATTCATCCTGAGAACAAGAACTCACCAAGAGCTGACTGGCTCCCAAAGCAGCACAGGTGAGGGAAGTGGAAAGGCCCTGGGGTAGTCCTACCCTTCAAAAGGCCTATAACCAAGCTGATGAAGAGGCCAAGGGGCTGAGACCCCAGCATGGCAATGGGAGCAGCACCTCCATCCACCTGTGCTTATGGGGGTACTGTTCCCAAGGCACTGGAACAGCCCCTCCTCCACTCACCTGAGAAATCCCACCCACTCACCCACCCACCCACAGGCGCTGCTGGGAAAGAAGCCTGAGACCATGGCAGCAGCCCTGACCACTGGGGACAGTGTGCACAGTGGCCACACCCCTGCCAGAGCCAGCGGCCCCTCCCTCTCCTCAAGAGGCCAACTCCCCACCTAGAAGCACCCCCAACGCCAGCCAAGCCCCAACCCTGCCCTTCCGTAGGGGCCCTTGGAGTTCTCATGGACAGGAAGGGGAGAGCTGGCAGGGCACCGCAGGAGACCAGAGACCCAGCCACCTGCCTCTCCATACGCCCTCCCTCCTCACCCACCCCCATGTGCTCAGAGGAGGTGGCTTCCCAAACAGGAAACAGGCCCCACTCTGTGCTGCACAGGCAGCAGCAGCAAGGCCCTTGACAGATGACCTGCTCGAACCCCAAGGCCACACTCCCCCACCCCTCCACTCAAGGGACAGCCAGAGGAGGGGATCTGAGCCCCTTTCTGGCTGGGCCAGGCAGTTTCTCAGAGTCTCCCTACTCAGTCCAGCCACACCCTCCCAGGTGGCGCTCCCTCAGCAGAGCCACCCTGGCCCCAGCCCTTCCCTCCTGGACTGCGGTGGGGCTTGGAGTCAGCTCCTGGCTTTCCTTTCCTTATCAAGCTCACTGGGGGCCCACTCACCATCCCCCCGCCCCCACCTGCTTTTCCGGCTTGGCCACTCCCAGCTCAAACTGGGCTCCCGGGCCTGCCATCCCTCTAAGAGCCTCCCCCAGCCCAGGTCCCTAACCCTCAGGGCAAGGCCCCTCCCAGCAGGAAGCGCAGCCCTGCGCTGCCAGGCAGAGTCAAACTGGCTGCCAGGCAGAGTCAAACTGGCCCGGCTGGCTGGGAGGCCCCTACCCTACCCTGAGGGAGCCCTCTCCAGACTCCAAGCCACACGAGCCTTCTTACGCTCCGGAGTCAGAAGCGTTGTCCCCCACCAGCCCCAGCCCGACCAGCCATGGACTTGCAGCCCCAGGACATGACTTAACCTACCAAGTCTCACCTGACAGAAAACTCACCAATCCCCCTAACTCCTGGGCGACCGCTTGGCAAGTCTGTGAGCACCAGAGGGCAGAGTCTAGCCACGAGAGCTGGGCGCTGCTTTTCTTCTCAACACATTTTTGTCGAGTCAATTAAAAGTTTGTGAAGTCGCCTCCCAGGTGCCTGGCACACAGTGGATGCTCCTGTGTCTGCGTCCGCAGGCTCCTGCTGCTGCCCTCCTACCCGTCTCCCCAGCCATACTCACACCGCCACTGCCTTTACAAAACTCAGTGTCCTCCCGGTTAAACCCCGCTCTGGCCGCTGACCTGGACTCAGCAGGCATCCTGCAGCCCAGAGCCGGCCCCTCCCTCCGGGCCTGCCACTACCCCATGCCCTCCACACTCCACGTGGCACGGTGCCAGTCCTATCACCCCATCTCACAATCGTCTGTTTGCTTGTCTGTCTGCCCTAGGCTGAGCTCTGGAAGGCAGCGATACGTGAATGTAAACTCCAGATCTGTTCCCACTTTAGAAATGGGGACACTAAGTCTCAGAGTCAATCACTGTCCAAGGTCACACAGAGAGTAAACAGTGTCGTGCTCGACCTTCTGACTGGGTACAGCCCCTCTCACCCCACTCCAGCAGTCCCTCCACAGTCCAAGGAGGCTCCAAGGGCCAGGACACGGAGGAACCAGGTTTGTGGTTTCTTCTCTGCAGACACAGCCAGGATCCAGAGCCCCGCCCTCCAGTGATCAGGTGGGGGTGGGCACTGGCCCTCAGCCCCAGGGGGCCAGGCAGGCAAGCTGTGGGGTGGGGCTGACTGCTCCAGGCCAACAGGCCAAGCAAAAGGGCAGGGCAGCAGGTCCCCTGGGTAAACTGAACTTTATTCCTTCCCCACTTTTCAACTCTCCAGGACTGCCCTGCCAGCCCTTCTCCAGGGGCTAGCTGCCGTCACCCCAACCCCACCCCCAGACCAGAGCTCCGGGAAGGCAGCAGGCCTGTCAGCTCAATAATGCAAAACCCTGTTGCTCCAAGTCCACGACAGCTGACTTCAAGTGGATCGGAGGCTGTGCTTATTAACAAAATGAGAAATCTGATCTATGGAAAGAAAACACTACGTGAGGATTAATCCAGGACTGCAGCTTGTGGAGAAGGCTGGGCCACTGGCCAAGGCCAGGCAGAAAGGACGGGACGGTGTCTACCTGTCCCCGGCAGGCACCTCGCTGCAGGACAGGGCACATCGCCTCCGCCCACCAGCGCCTCCTCCTCTCTTTTCAGCAACTACAGCAATCATTTCGGTTTTGCTTTAATTAAAGGCCTGGCTCCCTCGGGCTGCCTCTTCCTCTACGCAGAGCCAGCAACCAGAGGGAGATTTTTCTTTTCAGGAATTGCTTGTAAAAACTGAGTGACTAATCTGCAAGTCCCAACAACTGGCAGGAAAACACTGCAGGGAGGAATCCTGGGCGCACATCGGCACTCCAGGCAAGTGGCCAGAGTTGGGCAACAGGCCTTCGGCAACTCCCCAAAACGGGCCTGCAGGAAGCCAGGAGCAAAGGAAAGCTGACCAACCTGGGAGCTCTGACCCCAAGGCAGGCAGGCAGGTGGGCTGCCCCCTTCCAGCCTTGTGAAGCTACTGCCTGCCCACAGGACCTAGAGATTTTCATAAGCTCAACCACACAGGCGAGAAAGTTCACTTACAGGCAGGGCAACCTACTCTCCAGCCAAAGGACTCAGCGCAGCCCCCAAGTATCAGTCTTGCATCCACCACCACCCCACCGTGACCCTTGGTGCTAAGAGCTGGCTAAACCAGCAATCTCACCACACAGCTTTGTCTCTGGAGGCCGGCCCATCTGCTTTTTTTCAGACCACTCCAGCAACCCTGTTCTGCTGAGCGTCCGCCAGCTCCTTGAGCCAGGGCTACAGACTGGCCACATGGCCTGTGCTCCTGAAAATGTCTGCTGAAAGACCCAGGGAGTCCAGACGCTGGCAGATGGGAACGGAGGGGAAGAAGTAAGGCCAGGAGCCAGGAAGCAATAAATGCTTGCTCCACAAAGGTCTTGGGTTTGGGTGACCCAGCTACATCCCTCCAGCCAGGGTCCCTGGAGAACAGGCCCAAGTTCAGTCTAGGAGCCCTGGAGTCCCCTCCACTACCTGCCAGCACACCCCCCCCCCCCCAGCGCGAAGAGGCAGAGCAATCCGCACATCAGTCAACAAGCCTCAGGATTCCTACGGGCAAGGCTCTGCCCCTCCCCCCCCCCACATATGTCAGAGGGGTGGCCTCTCTGGGCTACACCCCTCCTGCTGGGGTAGGGGGGGCCAGGAATCCAGCTTTCCAGATGTGCTTGGCAACTCCTGCTAGAAAGGACACTGGAGGTGGAACGGATAGAAGAAAACGGATAAATAACTTCAAAAACCATTCCGGCCCATCCGGGTCAGCACCGGGCTCCCTTCCCCAGGAGGACCCGCGCAGTTCTGGGTGGGGCCGCTGGGAGCATTATCTGGCCGTGTTCCCTCCTCTCGAGAAGTCACTGCCCCCCAGGGAGAGGCATCTCCGCCTCCCCCCGCCCCCCAGCTAAGCCTGTGTGACTATGAACCATCTTGGTAGATAAACAGAGAGTGACAAGCTGGGGCCCTTCAGCCCCCCTCCCCCTGCCAGCCGACCCCCTCCCCCAAGCCCATCTCTCTTCCTGCCAAGCGGCTGCCTACAGAAGAGGTCTGGGGGCTGGGCAGCGAACCCACCAGCCGCAGGGCCTGGCCCTGCGGGAGCAGCCCCTCCAGGCCTGCCCCAGCCCCTGCCCCTGCCCGCGCGCAGTCGTCCTCCTGCGGGGAGGGGGCTGGGGAAGGGACGAGGACGCAGCGGGGCCGCAGTTGTGGAAATGGCAAAACGCCGTAAGAGGGGCGGCGGCGGGCGCGGGGCCGCCCGCATAATGGGAGCCCGCCTGTCAGGCAGCGCCGCGCCCCGACGCTGCTCGGATTAGACCGCTAATGAAAAGGCACAAAGAGCCGGCGCCCGCCGCCCCCGCTCGCAAACCCGCGCGGCCGGGGGCTTTGTGCCCGGACCCCGCAGCCCGCGTCCCGCCGGCCCGAGACCACAAAGCCGGGCGGCTGGCGGCCGGGGGTCCCGCCCCCTCCCACGCGCGCAGCCCCACGTCGCCGAGCGCGCGCCCGCCCACGCCCCTCTCCCGGGGGCGCGCCCGCCGCCCGCGCCCCGCGCCCCGCGCCCCTCACCTCGTGTGCGTCGGCGGCGGCGCTCGCCCGCCGGCCGGCCGGCCCTCCCGCGGCCTCGTCCTCGGCGCCGCCCGCGCCGCCCGCGCCCGCCCCGTCCGCCCGCCGCCGGCCCGGCTCGGCTCCCCGCCCCGCGCGCCCGAGCGCCGCTCACAGCCGCCCGCCCGGCGCCATCTTGGAAGCTTGTGACGTCGGCGCCGCCCGCTCACCCCTGACCCACATCTGAATGGGCGAGCGGCGGGGCGGGGCCTGCCACGGGCGGGGTTTGAGCGGGGCGGGCCCGGGGCGGGGCCTGGGTGGCCGCGCGACACCGCCGTGGGGGAGGGGCGCGCGCGAGGAGTCGGGACCCCGACCCTGGGCGCTCTGGCACTCGACTCCGGGTGCGGGGGTGGAGCCGCGACCTCGGCCCGGGAGCACTCTGACCGCATCTCGGCGGAAGGGGACTTTGGCCCCCACTGGCTCTCGCCCAGCCCCCACACTCGGAGCCGACCCCTCTTGGGCCTGACCCTGACCCCTCGCAACCGCGCATCACGGACCCCTTCGCCGCAGCGCTCGGTGCCCCCCGCAGGCGGTCAGCGTCACCGCGCAGCCGGGGGCTGCAGATGGCGTGGTCCGGCCCGGGATCGGGGGGCTGGTCGTGCGGATCCGGAGAAGGAAGCCCCCTGCCCAGCCCAGCGCCCTCACGCAGCTTGCAGGTCCTACCTGCTCCGAGGGCGCAGAGGTCACTGTGCTCCGTGTTCTGCCAGCCCCTTCCGGTGGCCGCAGCCCCTCGCAGGCCCCCGGGGTCAGGCGACGCGCCCAGGCCGGCCGGACCCAGGCTGTTCAGAGGGGCTGGAGCCGGCCCAGGGCCGCGGCTCTGCGCTAGGGGTCACCTGATGGACCTCTCGGTGCACTGTGGGCACCAGACAAAAGGAGGCTGAGAGGGTCTCAAGTTTACCGTGTAGTTGAGACTGGATCCAAGTCCCCCCAGGAAGGCTGGCTATGCCACTGGTGTTCCAAATTAACATATACGTTTGATGCAACCTTAGCAGGGCAGTTCTGAGGCTTAACAAAGTTCTAACTTCACCTGGAAAAATGAATAGCCAAAAACAGCCACCGTTTCCCGCCTTGGGAACAAAAATAGGAATGAGGGTGGACTTGCCCTAACATATTAAAACAAATTGCGAAGCTACTTCACTCGACTCAGTGCAGGTAAACCAAGAAATAGAAGACCTACAAACAGATCCCAGAAATGGTAAGAACGGAATGAAAAAGGAAGTATCAAACATCAGCGAAGAAAAGAACAATCTTGCACGAATAGAGCTCAGTAGAGGACTATCAGAAGAAAGTACTGAAAAACTCATCACCCTACTAACCAAAGACATGCAGACTAAAACTACAAGTTGCTTTGTTTGTTTTTGGAACAAATTAGAAATCAGTTTCAAGTGATAACCTTCAAATACAGGCAGGGGTCTGGTGAATAATCACTCTCATGTACTTTTGAGCCCAAAATAAAAATCTTTTTAAATGGTCACCCCCCTGGGTCCAGTAATTCCTCTTCCTGGATTCTTTTCTAAGGAAATTAACCACATTTGTGGTCTGTGTGCCTGATTATCTGTCTCTCTAACCAGACTGTAAGCTTGGACCCCACTGCCAGGAGCACTCCTGAGACTAAGCACTCAATGGTCACTTGTTTCATTTGGGGTCCAAAAATTAATGTACAATCATATTTTTCAAGTGTTTATAATCATGAAAAAAGTCAGACACAAAGTAAACGTCTGACAGTAGGGACTGATTAAATCATCCACATGATGGAATGTTAGGCAGCCACTAAGAATGGTGTTTTTAAGAATACCATTGCACGTCCAGAAGCATGCAAATGATATTAAGCGGAAAAAAAACCAAACTACAAAATTGCATGTACTGGATGCATGCAAAATATTGATCCATGGAAAAGCAAATGAAGAAAATACATCAAAATGTTTACAGAGATGTCCCCTAGGCTTTGGGATTTTATATACGTATATATGTACATATGTTTTATTGTTGTGTTTTATTATAAAGGTAACATTTCTAGTTGGAACAATTCTAGCTATATTGAAATACATTTTTTAAAAGTCAGTAATTCTCCTCTCCCATCTGTCCTCTGAAGTATCAACAGTAGTACATCTGCACTCTGAAGTCAACACGTATCTGTTCAACATGTTACAAAAAAAGACCCTACTTTTTTGAAACTATAAGACAATATACTATATAAACTGTAAGTCATTATAGAACCTAAATTACATTTGCTCTTTGTCCCCTAAGAGTCCATCACAACATCTTTCTAGTGCATGTCCACATTTGTTCTTTATTAACCGACTGTGTTCCTTCTTTAATAGCTGATCAAGATTCCAGAGTGTGGAGGTTCTCTTAATCACGGCTATTCAGGTTATTGATAGTTTGAAACTTTTTTAGTTTGTTTTTGTTTTTGAAACTTTTTTTTTTGATGTTTAAATTCTTGGATATATATCTGCACGTACTCCTACCTCTAGTCATGTAGAATGGTTTTCTAGAATTAGAATCTGTGGGTTATGATATGTAGGTATTTTCAATTTGAATAGGTCCTGCCAGGTGTACTTTTCCCAAATGGTGTAGCGATTCATATCATGCGAGTGAGGTTTTATCTTTCCTGCTTCTTTAACTTCCCAGAATATTCCGAAGTTTCCATACTTAGTACATTTTCCTTTTAAAGTCAGAGGGTGGAAAAAGTCCAGAGACCAGGGGCAGGGAAAGTTCTAAATCGCAGTGAGCTAGACCCTCACTGTCTCTGTTCTGGTAACTGGGCAGCCTTACATGGTGTCCCCACCTCCAGTGCCCACCCCAAGCCCATTTCTTGCCAAGCACTTTATAAAGTCCAAGCATAGTTACTTCCCCACTTCTAGTGCAATATTACATAGACACAAACTTAAAAACTTGGGGTGAAGTTTTTGATCGAATATTAAGTGAAAATGGTGGATTTCCAAATGTTATTTTGGGGGCAGGATGTAGCTCAGTTGGTAGAGTGCTTGCTTAGCCTGCATGACGTCCTGGGTTCTATCCCCAGTATCTCCATTAAAATAATAAGTAAATAAATAACCTAATTACTTCCCCCCAAAATAAAAAATAAAAATAGATAAATAACATTTTAAAAATATATTTTAAAATGTTATTTTATATGACAGCAACCCTGTAAGACTATGTTTGGGTGGAAATTAACCTGGAAATATAAAAATCACACTGTGGTGGGGATGGGCAGAAAGAACCAGGTGTATATTTTGTGCCAACAGCCTGTGGGTTTTGTGTATCTAGTACTGGACCTAACCTCTCTGATCATCTTTCATCATCAGTCATTTGGGAATAGTAATGGCGCCTGCCCCTGGGTTCCAGGAGGGCTCAGTGAGATGAGGCTGGGCAGGTGAAGTGGAATCAGGCTCTGGAAGCCCTGGGGAAAGTAAGGGCAACTGTTCTGTCACACAGGGCAGCTCAGGTAAGGGCGGGAGAGCTCATGCACTTCTTTTACAGTCATCTTTTTTGAATAGAAAGAAAGAAAGAAGGAAGGAAGGAAAGAAACAAAGGAAGAAAGGAAGGAAGGAAGAAAGAAAGAGGAAGGAAGAAAGAAAGAGAAAGAAAGAAAGAAAGAAAGAAAGAAAGAAAGAAAGAAAGAAAGAAAGAAAGAAAGAAAGAAAGAAAGAAAGAAAGGAAGGAAGACAAAAAGGAAACACAAGATATCCCAAAAGGGTAAATAACTACTTCTTAATACAACAGCCAGATTTAAGGAATAAAAAGGATGCCCAGTTGAAATTTGCATTCCAGGTAAACAACTAATAATATTTTACTATAAGTATGTCCCATACAATATCACATCTCACCTCTCCCCACCTCTACACTGCCCCAAGCCACACTGCAAAAGTCTCTGTTCCTTTCATGTGTCTCGATTTCTCCTCTCACCTCTGGACTTGAGCACCCAGGGCTCCTGCTGCTTGGGCCACCCTTCCTCCTCCTCCCCACCTCTGCCTGGAGACCCCTACCCAGCTCAGACATCACCTTCTTCAGGAAGTCCCCCTCCCCTATCCTGGCAGGAACACCTTATCTTGTTCCTTCTCATAGACCCAGTACCCAGCTCATGCCTGACACCGAATAGGCACTCAATGAAATGTCAAAGGAATGAATGAATGAGTTTCCTCCTGACTTCCCTTCCCTCCTGTAGCGACCTACCCCATCTGCTGCTTCTGACACCATGTGTGTTTCATTCATTCCTCATCACAAGGGATGTGGTGCGGGTGGTACACACAAGTGACAGAGTGGCACTGCAGAAACTTGGCGTTCAGGTCACTCAGTTGGGAAGCAGTTTCTCTTGCAAGAGCAACAGCCCCATCCCAATTGAAACTGCTGATAGTGGCTCCCAGTGTTGGGTCCTCACTCTAGGGACAGGCAAAGCACTTCAAACACAGAAGCTCGCTACTCTTCATCACCACTTCGGAGAGTGGTATGTTACTACCCCATTTCCTAGATGAGAAAACTGAGGTTCAAAGAGGTTAAGGCCATCTGCCCAAGTTACACAACTGAGCTGGAACCCAGGTCCCCACCGACAGGCAAGAACTCAGTGCAGCCTCTTAAAACAGCACTATCTGAGTTGAAGGCCCTGCCTTGTGACAGGCCCCCTCCCTCACCAGCCACCTCCCCTCTCTTTGCCCTCCCACGGCCCCACTCTGAGTCTAAGAGGGGCCACCACACTGGGCTGCCATTCAAGCAACAGTTGCTGACACTGAGGACATGGGCACCATGTGAACAGCACAGTGGGGGACCCAGCAGACTGTCTTTGATGGGGAGATGCAGGCTGCTCTGCAAGGTCCTAGCAGGGAAACTGACTGCCCTGGTTTGCGGGGCCTATGCAGTGCCCACTGCGGGGCACCCTGTCCCTCAGCATCGGCTCCAGCGCCCCTTCTGGCCCAGCGTTCTCTGACTGCTTGCTCCAGAACAGCTGTTCCTCACCCTTCATCCTAGCTCTGTTTCCCTGCACCACCGTGGACGCCCTTGTTGTTGTACGGGCTGTGTGGCTCTCACGACACTATGACTTCCGCGAGAACCAGGAGCAGCCACTGCCTGTGGCTGCAGCCGGTACCTAGGATGCAGCCAGCTCCGACGTGATTAGTAATGATTTGGTGCGTGAATGAATAGGTGAGACCCCAAGGCCAAACTCAAGTGCGAGGCAGGGCGAGGCCAGGCAGGGGAGCAGCAGATCTAAACTCCTGAAGGAAGAGAAGGCTTTTCGAGGCACCCAGAGGAGGTTGGGTGGGTAGGTGCCAAGGGCAGGGGACCATGGGAGGTGGTAAGTGCCCAGGCCAGCATCCGGGGTGGTAAGCAAATTTGTGCTGGGGGAATGTGAAGGAGACCAGCCCACGGGTAACCGAGGAGAGGCTGCGGGGAAGGCAGGACAGCCCTGGAACCCAACTGAAGGTGGTGACACTGTCACTCAGCATACAGACAAAGAAGGGTGAAATGTTTACTGTTCAGTCGGCCACGACATCCTGCTAAGTGGAAGAAGAAGGATCCAAAACAGTATGGAAGATTCACTTAAAAATAAAATAAAATAAAAACAGTATGAATGATGTAATCACATTTATGGCTTCTGGAAATTATATGCGTGTTTCCATTCCTATACACGCTTATAAAGAAAGCTGGGGCATAGACCCACAGGAGGAGGGGCTTGGGGGAGGGGCAGGAAGGGAGCCTTCAGCTTTAACTCAAGTCCTCCTGTATTGTTGGAATTGTTCCTGCATGTCTATCTATGACTTTTGTTATTTTTTTTTAGAAAAATATTTGGGAAGTGAAGAAAAAACAATTTTCAGTGAGGCTGCCTCCCTGTCTTGGAAAGCTTTGCCTGCCCCTACTTCTCGCAAACTCCTCCAGACCCCCGGCTTTCTGCTTCTGACCAACCCCAACCTTGCTCTTCGGTTTCTTGGTTGCCTCCCCCATTAGACTGGCAGGGTCTGTTGTGGGGTCCACCTGCAGGACGCTGTGGCCCCTGTATCTGGCCCAGGTGAATGGACAGATGAAAGAGGGGGCCCAGTCGTCACTCTGAGATGGACAGGGTGGAGACCAAGCCTGGCAGGTCTATGCTTCTGAAGGAAGCCCATGGAATTGGACTTGGATCCAAATCCTGGCCATGCCACTGACCAGACAGCTATCCTAGAAGTGACCTCCAGCAGCCTTAGTTTTCCCACCTGTAAAATGGGGCTGATAGCAGTGTCTACTCAGTTGGCTTAGGTGGGCAGGCAGAAGCCCAGCGGAGCTTCAGTAGGTGAGGAGAGGGGAAATGTGGGCAGAGAGCAGTGCCACAGGACAGAAGGGGGAGCCAAGGTGAGGAGATGTCCCATTTAGTTTCCTCTCCGGCAGCTGAGGGGGCAGCAGAGGAGAGCAGGCCCCTCCAGAATCCCAGTTGGAGGACAGGGTCCTGGGAGCTCTGCCCAGTCGCCAGAGGGATGGGGGTGGACCAAGGCTGCACAGGATGGGGGGGTGCTTGGAATTGCCAAATTCCAGCTTTGCCATTTTCTTTGGGGAGCCTCTTCCTCCCTCCCCAGGGCCTAGTGGGGCTTCCTGTGCAGTGGGGGAGGGGCCCACTCCCTCCTGACCTGAACACCAGGAAGCCCCAGGGCTGTGACAGCCACCTCTGGTCACAGTCACGAGGGAGGCCAGGCCCAGCGGCCCTTATCTTGCCTGACCTTGTGGGGCTGACCACTCCCTGCTTCTGGAAAATGTGGCCCCCTGCCCTCTCTGAGGCCTCTTTCTCCTTAAATCCCAATGGTCCTGGGGTGGGGCCTCAGCGCCCAATTCTGCCCCTCGGCCCACCACGCTAGGGTGCCTCTGCTGGCCCCAGCCCACGCCACCTTCCAGAAACCTTCCCTGGAGACCCCAGGGCATCTCTGACTCAGCAGTCCAGTCTGTGCCTGCCCTGCTGCCCCATCCCTGCTCCCCACTCCCTGCTCCCCCCTCCCCCACCCTGTGCAGCTCACAGAGGGCTCTGCTGCCCCAGCCCTAACTACTGGCCACTCCCAGGCACCTCCCGCCCTCCCCCCAGCCAGCTCTACCAATTTGAATTCCTGACTGTCCCTCCCTCTGGCCTCCTCCCTAGACCCAGGCCCTGCCCCCAGCAGATAATCTTCCAGATAAGGGCAAGGGGCCAAGGGACACACCTGGGTTCAGACCCCCTGCTTTGCCACCAACTTGTGAACGACCTTGATGAATGACCTCCCCTCTCTGAGCCAGAGTTTCTCCATCTGTAAAAAGGGGAAATAATTATACCCTCTGGATAGGTTGGCCTCGAGCATACCTGAGCTGAGGCACATGGTGAGAGCCCCACAAAGGTCAGTTCTCATTGGGAAGTGCAGCCACCAGGTGCCCCAGGCCAACCATTTTTGCAGGCGGCATCTGGTTTGATGTCTGCCTCACGCCGGATCGGGATGCCTGCATGGAGGGTGCAGTGAGGAATAAGACCCAGTCTGACAGCGGAGGCAGCAGAGTTAATGAGTAATTCCAGAGCATGGGGATCATGCCTGCAGGCCATCCGTGTGCCTGGGAGGGGCTGCTGAATCCAGAGAGGGCGGGTGGGGTGGGATGGCTGCCCACCCCAAAACATGATGGAGTGCAAGCTGGCTGAAGGGCAGAGCAGCTGGAAGGCCAATTTTAGGAAAGAAGAAACTGAGCAGGAGGGGCCCTGCCCCCAAGGGGGCACCCTCTGACCAAAGAACCGTGATGGAGGGGATGCAGCCAAAGGGTTCCCCCAGGCCAGGGTCAATGTCCTGAACGCCCAGGCAGGTGGCACAGCCCGTCAGGTGGTCAGTTACTCGAGGATCTAGTTAAGGGGAGTTTACCTGCAGGCTCAGGACACAATAGGGTGCAGCACCCTGTAGCTGGGTATCAGAGGCCAGGGCTCTTGAGAGCAGGGAACCCTCCAAATATAGGCATTCCCTCCCAGCACAGACCCATGGCTGACCCCACTCATTACTGGGACTGGGACTGGCAGAGCTGAGCCAGGAGGCTGGCTGGACCTGTGGGGCTGACTGGGGAGTCAGTGGTGTCACTGTGGCCCCAGGAGCCCTCCATGCCCAGGTTCCTGGAGCCGGCTCCACCTGGCCACATACTTGGTTTCATGAGAACTGAGCTGGCCCCTGAGGGTTCTACCTTAGGTGGAACCCCTGATCTCCTGCACACCCCCACCCAGCCTCCAAATCCAACCTCCAAGGGGTGAGACAGGGAAAGAGGGTGTGCCTGAAAGGTAGAATGAGCTTCAAATGGGCCTCAGAGGTATCTCAACTCCATCTGTTGTGACCCCCCCCCACCGTGGTGTGCTTAGGAACACAGATTTCACATAAGGACTCTGAAACTGATCAGCTCACCTTACATTTGGAAGATGCACATTGGCAGAGGGTGAGGGGGACAGGTCGCTGAGGGGCAGAGGGGGACAAATGGGCTGGTGGCAGGGTCCTCCAGCTGGAGGACCAAGGTGAGCCTTGGAAAAGGCTAGAGGAGCCGTGACCACTTCATGCTGGTTTACGACAGTGGCTCTTGCTTCCTTAAGTCCCTCTTGCTCTTGGGGAGTGAGAAGGAAACAAGGTTTCTCATGAGAAGTGATGGGGGAGGGCAGGGGGAGGGCTGGCAAGGTGCTGAGCAGAGGCCCCTGGGCAGAAGTGGCCGGCGCCAGGACAGGCTCAGTGACCCTTGCTCCAGAACTATCCAGACTCTCCGAACACTGCCCATCTGCCCACTCCATAGCCTCCTTTGCCCTCTGGCCAGTTGGGCTTCCATCCTCCATCCCGTCCTGGGCAGGCCTGCACAGGCTTTGGGCCTCCAGGTCACCTGGTCAGTTGGGGAGGGGCCTGGTGCAGGCATCTGCTCCTTCCCAGCTGCTCACCTCGCTGGACATGCGTGGCCTCTCCCTGCCCCTGCTTAAAGCCCTCAGGTCCTCAGGGCCCCTGGGGGAAGCAAGCTGGGCCCACAACCACCTGCCAAGCTATGGACCCCTGCCACCTCTGTCCTCATCAGCTTTCTTGGTCTTCCTTTGGATCCTGACTCTGGCCCAAGCACTCTGAACACATGATCTGCTCAAAACAACCCTCCTGCCCCCAACCCTGCCACAGATGAGGGAACTGAGGCTCAGAGAGGCCTCCCAAGTGTCTACTGGCAAGCAAGGGTTCAGACCCAGTTGGCTGCTCCGTGGCCCTGCCACCTGCAGCCTGTCAGGCGCTACGTTTCTTTATTCAGTCACTGACACCTCCTGTGACCCCAGGGAAACTGGGATTTGCAGGACTGCAGGAGTGAAGTGGAGTCTTTCCTGCAGCTGGGTGTCAGACGTGTCTGGCCCATGTCGGCCCCAGGTCCCTTGGAGGGATGGCCCCTATGGGTATGCGGGGGCTCCCTAGGGTGCTCTGAGGAGAGAGGAGAGAGAACAGGGCTGGGTGGGGCCTGAATCCCAGGTCTGCTGGGTCAAAGAGACATTTCCTGACTTCCAGCTTGCCCAGACCCTGGGGCTCAGGGCCTGAGCAGACAGGTGTGGGCCCAGGTGGGCAGTCCCTGGGGAGCAGCCCTTAGCACACTCAGGCTGCCCCCTGGTGGCAGCATGAGAAAGCTCCTGGGGACCTGGAAGCCCTTCCAGGAGAGGGGGCCCTGTCCCCAGTCCCTTCCTTCCCTGCCCCCGACCCCATGCTGCTGGTCTCTGAGTTTCCCCAGATGTGCAATCACTCATTATTCTCATGCACCTGGACCTCAGCTTTGGCTGTTCCTGCTGCCTAGGATGCCCCCGTCCTCACCTACCCATCCCCTGTGATCAGGAGAGCCTTCCTCTTCTGCTTGGGGTCCATGTCTGACTCTGTTCCAGGGATGGGGCAGCCCAGGGTGTGACGTGAGCATTCGGAGCCTGCCCAGGGGCCACACATGGAGGATGGTCAAAAACTACTCTCTCCTTCATTCAGCTTGTATTTACTGAGGATCTACTATGTGCGGGGCAATGAACAAGCCAGAAAGGTCCCTTCCTTCATGTGGCTTACATCACCTGGCAGGGGGCGATGTGGCTGTGCGGTGGGACATGGAACAAAGGAAAACCAGAGGTAACATACCAAGGGTGGGTGATGGCTACAGAGAAAAATAAAGCCAAGTGAAGGCTGGAGTGAAGGGTGGGGGTACACACTCATGGCCATGACACAAACTTCTGTGCAGATTTTGGGAAAAGGTGAGCCATCTGGGCTTATGGTCAGGGAAGGAGGTTAAGTAAAAAGGGATGGAACAATGAAGCTAGCATAATTCTTGCTGGGTTCTGTTTGTGGTTCCCATGGAATGACAGCTCCTGTATTCAATTTGGAAAGTGCTGGATTCAGTTTCTATTCTCTTGCTAAATTCTTTGCCCTTCCAGTGCATGGAAACCATACTGGTGTCCACCCGTAGACTATGAGCAGCCCACCGAGCCTCCCTCACAAGTTGGAGCCCAGGAACTCCTAGCAGTTTTCTTATTCCTCATCATCCTCTGATGGTTTGAAAAACCATGAAAGCTGAGAAGAGCTGTGAGAATACCCACATTCACAGCAGCTTGATTCACAATTGCCAAAAAAGTGGAAGTAACCTAAGTGTCCATGGACGGATGAATGGATAAAAAAATGTAGTCCATCTGTATTGAGCTGTAAAGAAGGAAAGAAACTGATACTGGCTACAACATGGATAGAACTTGAGGACGTTATGCTGGGAAAAATAAGCCAGACACCAAAATTCACTGTGCAAGTTCACTTTGGTGAAGTCCCTAGGGTAGTCCAATTGGTCCAGACAGAAAGTAGGGGCTGAGGGAGGGGGAAGGGGAGCAGTTGGGTAACAGGGTAGAGTTTCAGTTTTGCAAGATGAAAAGAGTCCTGGTGATATGTTGCACAACAGTCTGAATGTGCTTAATGCATGTGAACTGTACCCTTAAAAAATGGTTGAGATAGCAAATTTTATGGTACATATATTTTATCACAATTTTAAAGAAGAGAAACTGAGAGCCAGTCTGGGTTTTCTCCTCAAGCCAGCTGAGGAGCCTCTGAGCCTGACTTCTCACTGTGAGATGTGGTGGTTGCATGCGAGAGAGGACCAGAGTGGCCCTGGGTGGACGCCTTCCTCCCTAGTCGTGGCCCGCAGCTTTCGCTCACAAGTGGTCAGTGTGTGTGCACACCACACTGGTTCCAGTGTTGAGGATAAGGCAGCAGTGAATGTGTCAGGCTGAGGGACCCCCTGGGCCTGCCCTTCCCTTTTCCCATCTCTAGCCCTGGGGACAGGGTGGTGGAACATTCTAGATCTGATCCACCAAATCCCCAGAGAACCTGCCTGTGGTTCCAATTCTTCCAGCCAGGATGCCCTGGTTGGTTCCTCCTGTCCCCCAGGAAGGTGGTGCCCTTCCTCTGATAGCAGCGGGGACGTGGGGAAAAGTGGGAGCATCAAGCAGAAGTAGAGAAGAATGAAGACCACCCTTGGTCCCCGCCCTCCAGAGAGGGCATCCCGGAGGACCATGGGAGGAAGTGGCTCTGCAGTGGTGTGACCTGAAACCAGGGGACCCTCTGGCTTCAGGGGTTCTTCTGTAAATGGGGTGAATGTGGACATGCCCTCCCAGGGAGGCCCCTCAGAAGTGAGAAGCCCTGGGGAAAGGGGGCCGTTACTAATGTGGGGAGTGGGGCCCCCAGCTGGGGGGCTCTGACCCCACCCTCCACAAAGGGCTGAGCCCTGGCGCACAGCCCACCTGTAGTGATGCCCGGCTTCTCAGCTCTGACTCTCTGCTGGACCCTCAGACACTGAGCTGAGCCCCCTAAAGATCATGACCCCCAACCTCCATCGGGAACATGTGTCTGCAGCCCTCGAGGGCCCTGCACAGACAGTGAGGAGAGGCAGGCTTGTTTCCCTGCTTGCACTTTTGCTTCTAAAATATTCTTTTTCTTTTTTTCCATGAACATTTTAATGAGGAGTTGAACATAAGATAGAAAAATAACATTCAGGTCACTTTTTTTCTTTTTAAGAGGCGGCTTTTCTTGAGATGTTCATACAAGGCAATGGGTGAATAAGGCTAAACTCCTAAGGAGAACGCCTACTGACAGATTGCAGAGAGAGGCACTTCTCCAAACACCCGCCACGGAGACCGGCCTGCCCACCTCTCAGGGGGCTGCTGGCTTTCTTTTGGAAGCAACTCAGTTTAGACTTCTGCCCTGCTGCTCTGGAGACCAGGGGAGGCCTGGGCTGCCGTCAGTTCTGCAGGGGGCCTCGTGGAGCATGAGCTGCTCATGGAAGTGGGGAGGGTGCTGGTGGTGGTCCCTGTGGGCGAGGGTGGCCAGAGGTCCCTGCCCTGGCAGGGAGCTATGCTCACTCTGTGGAGGGACACGTGGTCCAGCAGGTGAGCTGGGACCAGGCCTCTGTGGCCACCTGACTCTCCATAGTAGAATCCCTTGTCATCCACAGGCCCATAGACTGTGACCACATCCCCCACCCTCAGGGACAGTTTGCCCTTCACCGAGCCCCCTGCCTGCCCGTTCCTGGGGTCATAGTCCAGAGCCGCCATCATGGTGGTTGGGGTCCACGGGGAGGGCCTCCTGGAGCTCCCCAGGGGCATGGGGAAGGAGCCCAGGGGGCTGGTGAGTCCCTCAAAGTCGTCAATGCGGGCCCCAGAGGGCAGAGGCCCTTGTCCCGGCAAATGCCACCTCCTGCCAGTCCACTCTGTGCCCACCTCAGCCTCGGCCACCAAGTGCTCAGGGCTATTGCCCACTTGCCCATCATGCTCGCCCCACACTTTCAATAACTGCCCTTTCTGGAAAGCCAGCTCCTCCTCTGCAGCCTCAGGGCTGGCAGACATCTCCAGGGGGTCATAATCAGAGAGGGCCACCAAGACCCTGGCTGGGGAGTCCACCCTCGTTCCCAGTGCAGGGGGGTCAGCCCTGGACATCCTGATGGCTTTGCTGGATGGAGCAGAATACAGCGCCAAGCTGGGCTCTCGGAGCCAGCACTCTCTCTTGCCCCCCAGAGCCTGACCTCGCCCACTCTGGCTCCTAAGCTCCTTCCTCTGCTCTTGCCCCTCTGTGGCCCACAGACACAAGTGCCCAACTTCCTCATGCAAAATGTCACAGAAGTCAGACACGTATCGTTGGCTGGCACCCAGTGGGGCAGGGGCAGACACAGGGGCATCTTGCTTTTGTCTGAGGACCTTCTCATGGACAGTCTTCTTCTGACATGGCTCCTTCCGGGGCCCACACTCAGGAGACAGACGGGTGCCTCCCAGAGCAGGGCTCGGGCTGGTGCCTGTGTGTTGGTAGCAGTTTTCTCCCCAAGCCTGGCCTCTGGGCAGGGGCAGCCTGTGGTTCTGGGGATTCTTCTGAAAGAGCAGGTCCTTCATGCAGAGCTCCTGGGGCTCTGTGGGCCCCTGGGCTTGGCTGCCCAACCCTGCACTTGGACATTGTCCCTCTGATCTCAGTTTGGGCATCGGGGACTGCCTCCTTGGGGGTTCTTCAGGAAATGCTTCTGGGAACTGGGCCTGGGGCTCCCCGCAGCTTCCAGAGGTGTGGGGGCTGAACTTGGCACTCAGGGGAGCCAGCGCCAGCCTCTGAGGCCAGATGGGGAAGGTGACTCTGCAGGTGGATGGGTCCCCACAGGTGTAGCTAAAGGGAGAAGTCTTTGGACATTGGAGACAGGAAAAGCAGTCCTCAGGGATCTGAGCGGGCACTGAATCCAGGGACTCACCGCAAAGCGACATGGTTCTTACTGAAATCTTCTGACACATCAGGGGCAGCTGAAGCTGGGAAAATTCCAACAGGGTGCTCCCAGCAGTGCCATCGGTGACCTCTGCGACCTTGAGCCCATCGGCATACACAGCATAGCCAGTGACCTGGACGCCGTTGGAGGACCCCGCTGAATCGATGGTCACAGGGAGCCAGCTCACCACCAGGAGGCCTGGGGAGGTGTGGCGCTCCACCAGCACATCCAGTGGTGGGTCAGGGGGTCCTGCCAAGGGAGTGTTGAAGGTGATGGTGGAGGACATTTTTTCCCAGCGCACTTGCAGCGAGTTCCACAGTGGGCGCACCTCCACTCGCGCCTGGTACCTCGTGCCAGGATGCAGGTGGTGGAAGGTGTAGCAGCTCACACCCGCTGGGGTCTGGGTGCACTCCACATCACCAAGGTACACCATGTGGGGGTAGCTGCTGCCACCCCAGGTGATCTCGGCCGATGTGGCTGCAATACTTCTCAGACAAAGTTGTGTGGGGGCCACACAAAGGATCTGGTTGGCTCCCAGAAGAGGTTTGGAGAAGCCTTGTTCGTCCACACTCTGCCAAGAGCCCAGCCAGCAGTCTTCCGTCTTGGCATCTGAGCTCTCTCTTGCCACTCCTGTCTCAGAGCCCACCCACACTATCTGGCATGGCCCCCTGTCCACTGTCCCCTGCGCTTTCCCAGGTAATAGGCTGTGACCACTGTCATCTTTGGAAGCTTTGCCCTGCCTGGCTGGGAGTCGAGTGGGGCCATGGTCAGGGGACTCAGGGGGCAGGCAGCCCAGGATGTCGCTGTCTGGAATCTGCTCCACCAGGTGGGATGGCACCAGCCCCTGCCGGCCGTCCTCCAGCTCCCCTTCATAGAAGCCATCCTCATCCATGTCCCCAAAGATAAATACATAATCCCCAGCCGTGAGGGGCAGCTCACTTTCAGGGTACTCATTGGGCCCCTCAAATGGGTTGTAGCTATACCGAGCCAGGAAGACTTTGAGCTTGGGAGTGGCAGGGGCCTCTGAGCCCCCCACTTCCAGGGTCAAGGGCACACTATCTGGCTCCAGGTCCTCCACCTCGCTGGCTGTGTCCACATCTAGAGTGGGGCAAGATGGCACAGTGGCCCACATGGACTCCACCTCAGAGGTGGAGTTCGACTGGGAGCTGGTTTTCTTGGTGTAGGGGCTGGAGTCCAGAGGTTGGCTGGTTGGACCTCTGTCTGGCACTTGGGGGGCACTGGCTGGCTCCCTGAGGGCAAATGGGTTCTCCTGCAGGGAGTCTCCCTTCTTCTCTTGTTTGTCCCTGCTGGGCTGGGATGATGCTTGGTCTTCAGGCTCTGGCTGAAACTTGGTTCTTTCCCAACTTTTCACTTGGGATTCTGGGGCCTGGGGGCCCCCCTGGAGTTCCTGGGGAAGGTGACCAGGATGACACTGCAGTGCCCGCATCTCCTCCCGGGCAGCCTGGAGATCACACAGGGCCTTCTGCAGATCGTGCTGCAGCTGTTGCTGCCTGTCCTGCCCTTGAGCCGCCTGCTGCAGCAGCTGCCCGGCCAGAAGGCCGGCGGCATCGCGCTCCTGGCACGCGCGGCCCAGCTGCCCGCGCACATCGTCGTTCTCGGCCGCCACCTTCCGCGTCCAGTCGGCCTGGGCCTGCAGCCGTGCGTTCTCCGTGGCCAGCCGGGAGCCCTGGCGGAGCGCCGCCTGCAGCTGTGCCTCGGCCTCTTCGCCGCGTCTCTGCGCTGCCGCCGCCTGCGCGCCCAGCTCCTCGCACTCTCGCCGCCGCGCACCCAGCTCCAGCTCCAGCGCCTGCACTTGGCGCCGCGCCTCCTCGCGGGGCGCGCTCTGGCCGCCTGCCTCCTCCCGGGCGTGGCTGGCGGCCTGCTGCAGTGTTAACTGCCTCTGCAGGCGCAGCACCTCCCGCTGGGACTCGCGCTGCAACCGGTCCAAGTCGCTGACGTTAAGCCACAGGGCGCAGGCGGCGCCCCCGCCAGGGAGCTGTGCGCTGCTAAGGCCTGAGGCGACACGCGCCTGCAGCAGGTGGCACTCCTGCCGCAGCTCTTCAATCTGCTTGTCCTTGGCCAGCAGCGCGCTCGCCTGCTCCGACAAGTCCCGCGCGCGTTGGCGGGCGAGGGCCTGGCACAGCTCCAGGCCAGCAAGGCTATCGCCGGGCACAGGCGCGCTCATAGCCCGCAGGTTGGTTTCCTGCAGCTTGCGGGCCCGGTCCTCCAGGCGTCGCGCGAGGCCAGTTAGCTCGGCGTGCTTCACCTTGAGCCGCTTCACCTTCTCGTCCGCCTCGTCGGGGAAGCCAGCGCGCCGCAGCTTCAGGTTCTCTTCGCGGAGGCTAGAGCAGCGGAGGGCCAGCACCTGCAACGCCTCGGTCAGCTCTGAGTTCTGCTTCACGAGCTCGCCATAGTCCTGGCCCGGCGACAAAGGAGTCAGGGCTTCGCAGGTCTGGCTCCTGGACTCTTCCCCTCCTGGTGGGTCGTCAGGTCTCCTGTGCTCCGATGGTGGCGGCTGCGGGGGGCACAGGGAGCCCAGGATGGAGGCATCTGGCGAGGAGGATTCCGGGGCCTTGGGGCGACTCAGGGTGCTGTCGAGCGAGCGGGAACTCGCTGGTGCCAAGGAATCGAGGGAGCTGACGCGCACGGGGAGCAGGCTGTCTGGGGAGCCGGAGCTCGCCGAGGGCACCCGTTCGAGGGAGCGGGAGCGTGCGCGGGTGCCCGCATTCAGGCTGCCGAGGGATTCGAGTCGACGTGCGGACTTTACGGCGGTCTCAGGGGACCGCTCTTCCGAAGATTCCACCGCCTGGGGGTCGGGGACGCCGGACAGAGCGGGGTGCCAGCGGAAGTGCTCCAGGATGTACTTGAGGAAGAGCTGGCGTTCCACGTCGAGGGCCGCCTGTAGGTGGCGGATGCGCGAGGCCTGCTCGCCGTCCGTCTCCCAGCGGAGCTGCGCCAGCACTTCCTGCAGGCGACAGCGGCACTGCGCGGCGGCGACTTCGGGCGCCCCCGCGCGGCCGCAGTAGCCGCGGTTCACCAGCTCCTCGGCCAGCTGGCGCTGCAGCTCCCGGGCCTGGCGCACGACGCCGTCACGCTCGCGGTGCAGCAGCTGCTGCAGCTGCCGCATCTCGGCCTCCTTCCAGCGCAGCAGCTGCCGGATCTCGACCTCGCGCTCCCGCAGCATTTCCTTCTGCAGCTGCCGCAGCTCCCGGCCGCGCTGGGCCTCCCACTTGGAGCGCAGGTGGTCAACCAGCTGCTGCTGCTCCCGCTCGGCCGCCTCCCGCAGCTGGCGTGCCTGGGCCGCGAAGCGCCGCCGCTCGGCTCGCCCGCGCACCCGCTCCGCCTCCAGCTCGGCCCGCAGCTTCACCAGCTCCCTCCTCTGCTCCTCCAGCACCGCCACCGCCGCCGGGCCCGGAGTAGCCTGCTTCTTGGGTGTCGCGCGGCCCCCGCCCAAAGGGCTGGGCGAGTCCTTGGTCATGGTGGCCGCGGCCTGGCCAGACGCCTGACCTCGCCTGGCCCAGGCCGCCGCTCGCCAACGGCCGCCGCCCCGGCCGCGGCCAACCGCCCCGCGCGCCCCTTCCGGCGCCCCTGAGGGTCTCCGCGAGCTCCTTCCGCCTCTGGGCGCGTTCCCCCACCCCCTGCGGTGGGAACACTAGCACGCACTCCTCTCTCGGCTGCCTGCGTAGGGGCTGGACTCTACACACCCCTGCTCAACACAGCGCTTGCCCTTCCCAGGATGCCCAGGGGTGTCTCTGACCCCAGGCGTCTCCCTGTTCCTGGTACCATGTCCCTTGTGACCCAGGTACCACATGACCCCTTCCAGGACAACAGCTCATGGGAAGCCTGAGCAGCTTCTCTGGGCCTGGAGAAAAGGGCTTACTTAGCATGTGAGTCAAGATCACCAATGCGGAGTGAGCAGACCCCACCTGGCCAGGATACGGATTCAGGTGGTGTGGTGACTAGAAACCACAATAAGATATGCCCAAACTTGGGGGTGAACCCTGGGCAGGCAGCTGACTGCTGCACCCCCACTGCACCTACCCTGCCAAGGACCCCTTCCAAAGAGTTGCATGCTTTATATATGATATATATTACCTATAAACCTCCTATGACCATTTGACACAGAAGTCTCCAGCCCATGGCCTGGGCATGGTGCCAACTGAGACAGGCGAGAAGGGCTCCTTTGAGGACCAGAGGCCTGACCTGTGATTTCTTGGTTCACTTTTACAATCACCCTGCAGGGATGCTCCCCACCATCCTCCCCACGGTCACATAGCCGAGAAGTAGCGACGTAGGGATGCAAACCTGCAAAATTCTGCCTCCAGATTCCGTGGGCACCCGGACTCCATCCAACCAATCTCAAGGTTGTAATTGGGAGGACCCCTCCCCAGGCTTTGTCCCAGCGGGGAGCCTCACATTTGACGTCTGCAGAAGGAGAGAGGGTCAAGTGGAACCCCAGGGTGGGGGCAGCAGGGAGGGAGGTGAGAGGATGGGGCTGATGTGAGGGCCTAGCCTGCCCTTTGGTCTGGCCCAGGAGTGCCTGGGGCTGCCTGCTTTTCCACAAAGTAAAGCCAGAGGCCCTCATGGGCCCAGCTGGGTCCCTAAACCACCTCCCTGGAGACAGCAGGGCCAGAGAACTTTCCATGGCTCTCCAAGGGGCATTGTGTCAGATGGTTAGAGCTGGTGGGCCTTGGGGTCAAAGAGTCCTTCAGCTTTTTGAGTCACTCCCATGTTGTCATCTGTAAAATGGGCTAATATGTGGCTCCCTTCTGTGCTGTGTGACCTCCCAGAGTTCCCTGACCTCTCTGAGCATTCATTTCCTCTGTTTGTAAGGTTTCAAGGAGGTGAGAGTGTCTACGGTGCTCAAACAGAGCAAGGCTCCCTGGCAGCTCACTGATTTTAATCTTAGGCCCTCTTTCACAGGTAGGGAAACTGAGGTCTGTAAGGCAGGGATTGGGCTGAGGCTGGGCAGGGCTGTCATGGTGGAAGCATGCAGGTACTCTCTGTGCTCCCTTGGACTCACTCCCAATGCCTTGTGGCAAGTGGGAAGCCATCCAGGCTCTGCCACTTTTTGGCTGAAGGGCCATTGCTGGTGACCTCACCTCTCCCAGCCTCTGCACAGTGGGTGTATTAATACCACCAGCTTCCCAGGGTTGGAGGGACATGAGGACTCTGTCAGCTGAGGGCTGGGTGTAGAGTAGGAGCTGCAGAGGTATGTGTAAGTTCCCATCTCGCTCTCCAGGGCTTGGCTTGGATCCTCACAAGCTGCTTCCAGGAGTCTGAAGGATTCTTCTGGCTCAAAGGCCTCTGGGCCTTTGCATGTGCTGTTCCCTCTGCCTTGGATACCAACCTGGCTGGAGACAAAAATAACACTGCCCACTGCAGACCTACTAAGTGTGTCTTGTTCGGTGCCAATGCCTGCTATACATGATTTAAACCACCCATTTTCCAGATTAGAAGTCCTAAGTCCCTTGGGATTAGGGTTCTGCTCAAGGTGACTGGGCTGGCTAGTGGGGTGTGTCCACTCACCTACTACCAATCTTGTCTTCACTTTGGCCTCTATTTAGCAGTGCCTCCTCCAGAAAGCTTTCCCCAACTCTCCAGGCCAGGCTTGGTCAAGCCAGGACTCTGCAGCTCTGATCACACAACCTGGTGCCTCTCCTTTTACAGCAGGGATGTGTCTGATACACATTTGTGTCCCTGCCCAGGGTGGGCTCAGAGGAGGCTCAGAGGCGGGTAAGTGAAAGTCCCTCCCTAGAAAGGAGGGTTAGGGACTCAGGGCCAGGCAGGGAGGCAGGGCATGAAGGGCATGGCCTCACCTGGTGACATGGCTGGCCAGCCTCCCACAGTCAGGTACCAACTGGCAGCAAGGGCTGTGTCCTTAGGCTCCAGGCTTCCCACTGGGGTCTTGAGCAGAGGCATCAGGCTGGGCAGGGAGTGAGGCTCAGTCCTCAGCAGAGATGCTGGAGGGTCCTGAGCTGCAGAGAACACACACACACACACACACGGCTTCCTGCCCCAGCACCAAGTGGCCCCCTGGGAGATGTGGATGGACATCTGGTACCCGGCCACTTGCATCCAGTCCTTATCTTGTGACCACATGTGATCCATCAGAGACCCCTTTGCTTCTCAGTGTGTGTGCCAGCCTGGCCTGGGCAGCACTGGGCCTTTCACGACTCAGGCTGTGCTACTCTGAGGGAGGCTGTCCAGCCACAAGCCCCCACAGGACCCTTTGAGTGAACTTCCTCTCCCCTATACAGCCTCTCTTCTGGGACCGACCTTCCTGGGTTGCTCCTGGTGCAGGACAGACAGACACTCTTCTCACAGTCAGGTCCCCTGGTAGGCAGGCAGATGATCTTGGCCCCAGCTCGCAGGTGGGAAAACCATGGCTCAGAGAAGCACATGCTGTGCTCACAGCCTGGGGCTGATGGGCTCCACCTTTTCTGCCGTGATCTGTATTTCGGACTGAGTTCCCTTGAAGCCCGCTGTGGCACGGGGGATGCCTTTGGACAGCAGCGAGTAAGTAGAGCTCAGGGACTTGTGGCTCCAGGTGCTCTTTTGTTTGAGAGGTGAGAGGGATGTGCCAGGTGGTTGTGTTGCCACGGGGAAGCATGTCTTCATGGGGCCCTTAGCAGAGCTCTGTGTGATGGAGGTTGAGGCCCCGAGGCTCAGAGGGAGTGGGTGGCTTCCAGGGCACAAGGGCAGCTATGACGAATCTGGGTGGGGCCCACAGCCTGGCTGTCCTGCTGCAGCTCAAGCAAGGCCTCTAGCCATCAGGTCTGCATCAGGGAGGGGACCCTGGGTGAGTCTTGGGGACACAGTAACCATCCAGCGACTGCCCATGCTGGTGCCACTCAAGGCCCTTGTGAGTGCAGTCCCAAGTATGAGCAAGCTACCACACACTCATCACATGTACGGTGACTGTCCAGTGACCTGCCTGTCACCCCCAGGGACTCTGAGCTTGGGGAGCCAGACCGTATTCTCTGAGTCTCAGCTTTCTTGCCTATAATATGACAGGGATAGATTACATGGGTGGTTTTCAAACTGGGTTCCTTGGGGTTCCAGGGCTCCTGGGAAATACTGAAGGGCCAGAGCTGGAGGGGAGACAGTGTCCCTACCTGCTTCGATGAGACACAGCCACTGACGAGTGACATTTGTCAGATTTTTAGGGTGACTTAAAACTCTAGAAACACCATTAAACTCTGAGCTCTGCAGAGCTGGTGGCCTTGGTGAGGGCCCTGGGCTCCATCCTGAGAACCCAGCGGAGACCTTTAAGCTCCTAACCTCCAGAGCTCCAGAACCTCCAGCCTTCCAGCCTGCTCCTCTCACTTTGGGGTCCATGTGTTTTCTGCCTGTTCTCCGATGTCTCCTCATCTAGGAGGCTGCCTGGTATGTGGGATGTGCTCAATAATTACACAACTGAAGAAGGCAGAGACCAGCTGGCCAGAGGTGGCCTCTGTCCCTGTGGCATTCACAACCTAAGGGCAGATGCAGATGTGAAACACAAATATGGCAAAGGAACCAAGTGAATTCAGAGAGGGGTCCAGTGAGGGGAGCGAGGGGTATGGTGCTTACAGGGTGAAGACCCCACCAGAGCAGGCTTCCCAAGAGCTAAGGCCAGAGACGGTGTGATGCTGCCCAGAGCTAAGGTCAGATTTAGGCCGAGGGACCTGCCAATCCCGTGGCCCCGTGAAGTCTGGCCGCCTGCACCAGCCCTCCCTGCACCCCCACCCCCACCCCTCGCCCTGTGCCTACCCTGCCTGGGGCAGGCCTACTCCCTCCTGGCTTCAATTCTTCACAATTCTGTCTTGGTGCTCCTGTGCCTGGGGGAGAAACTGGAGCTCACAGAGGGTCCCTCAGCAGCACTGCAAGCAGAACTCCCTGTTCTTGGTCATGGGAGGCCTGGCACTACCAGCACTGTTCCCTCCTGGATAGAAACCTGGAGAGGGACCTGCCGGTGTCTGCCTCTGCTTCCTGGGCTCTGCAGCTGACCGTGGCTGGTCCACACCCTCCTGCGTGGGGCAGTGTGTGCCAGCTTCTAGCTCTCTTCCTCTTACCTGGCAGCCCTGGCCCTGCTTCCCAGGTGTATGCCAACCCATCCCCACCAGCACATGACCAGCCTTGTCCCTGAGTCCTCACCATAGCCAGGGAAACTGGCACTGTCCTCTCCAGAGGAGGAAACTGCCTCGGTTCCACAAGGACTTGTGCCCAGGCCCATGTGACCCAACTCCGGGCTCTGAACTGGTGTCGATATGGTCTGGCGCACTGGCTCTGGCCACTGGAGTCCCATTGTGACCCCTAAGCTCCCAGACAAGTGGCTGCTGCTTCCCAAGGACCCTGCTGCTGCTGGCAGCATCTTGGCTTCCGCCTGCCCACTGTCACCAGGACAGACCCATCTTCTGTCTTCTGCATCTGCCTTTCTCTCCACTCTGGGCCTATTCCAATCACCCTCCTCCCTATGCAGCCTGAAGGCTGACTGACACCAGCGGCGATAACTTTTGTCCAGCCAGTTGGCCAAGGCTCTAGGTCAGGGGAGTCTTTCCTTCCTCAAACATTTGCCAAGCACCCAGTCTGGTCAGGGCAGTAGGTGGGGGGCAGGTGCTGTGTTAATTTCTTCATTCACTAAGCACAGAGAAACTCTAGTGGAGGTTGTGAAGGAAGGGAGGAAGGAAGGATGGAGGGAAAGAGAGAGAATGGGGGTGGGGGAGAAGAGAAAGAGGGAGCCCTTGGGTCGGCTGAGTCTCCCAGACCTTGCAGTCGGAGAGTAGACTTGGGCTTGATCCTCTGACCAGCCAGGTGGCTGAGGGAAAACTTGATTGGCCCCTTGAGCCTCCGTGTCTTTCTCTGTCAGTGGGGCTGGTAACAGTTCTGACCTCAGAGGCTGTTTGCAGGCGTCAAAGGAAGGCTTGTGCATTCATCCTGGGGGACCCAGCACACTGCAGGCTGTCAAGTTCCCCAAGTGGGCGTGGAAAGTCATGCTAGTCCTGAGGCATGACTACCACCTCCCAGATGGACAAGGGGGTGCTGGGGGAGGGAACGAACAGGGCACCACAGGCAAAGGGCATGGCAGAGGCTGGGGCACTGGTTGGGGGAAGGAAGGGATGCAGGATGCGAGGCTTTGGGCCACAGAGGGAGGTCAAGGTGGAACGTCACCACATGGACCACAGTGGGCTCCACTCCTGGAGCTCCCTTCCCAGCTGGGTGACGCAGGGCAGGCTACTTCTCTCAGGGCCCCAGCTTCCTCACCCGTGAGATAGAGCATCTTAGTATGGCTCTGCTGTGCCAAGGAGCTCAGTGGTGGGTGTAAATGTCCAGCCCAGAGCCAGGCACCGCTCAGTGAGTGCCACTGCCAGTTTCCTGCCTTAGCAGAGGCACTTCACCCTGTGATGCTTCCTCCTCTCCTGGGCCCAGACCCTGGTCCCGGTAAGGACCCTCCACTGAGCCTGTGCACCTCACCAAACCCTCACACCTGTTTTCCTTTTGCCTCCCTAGGGTGTGACAAGCCTCTTGACAGCAAGTGCCACCTCTGTATCTCCTCCCCTGAACCTAGCAGGTGAACATCCAGGACCTGAGCTGATTGGAGGAAGGAGCAACTGCGGTCAGTTTGAGCAGGAGGGCCTGGAACCCAGAAGGAGAGGGAAGAGGAGGAAGAGACCATTCTGGATGGGAGGCTCGGGGGCATGGCATGGAAAGGTCAGGTCTGGATGAACAGGGTGGGTGGAGTGGAGGAGAGCTAGGGTGACAAGAAGACAGGGGAGCAGTGGAGGTTTAAGAGCAGGACAGGGGCCCCAAAGACCAGGCAGCTTTCATACTTGGACAGACCATGTGCTTGTTTAACCACGGCACTCTGCTGCCCAGGGCCTCTGTTCCCTACTTGCAATGTGGGCGGAAGAGAGCCATCTTGCCCAGGGGGTGAGGATATGGGAGAAACCACAGCAAAGGCTAGTTCTCAGCACTCACCTCTCCCAATCGCACTCTCTGTTCCTGGTTTAGCATGTCAAGGTGAGGGGCAGGAACCATGCTCCCTCTGTGACCTGGGCCCACTAAGCACCAGGTCCAGTGCACAGTAGGACCATGGAGTCAGTTCCCAAGCCAGGTTCCCAAGTCTCCTCCAGCTCTAAGGAGCTGGCTTATGGAGTCCCTCATACATTTGCCAAATTTTTACTGAGCTCCCACTGTGTGTCAGCCCTTGGGGGAAATAAAAGGCACACAGGGTCCTTAAATGTATAAGGTTTATCATCTAGTTTCTGGGTTTTTGTTTGCGGGGGGAGGTAATTAGGTTTCTTTTTTATAATTTTTTTAATGGAGATACTGGAGATTGAACCCAGGACCTCGTGCATGCTAAGCACATGCTCTATCACTGAGCTATACCCTGCCCTCCTAGCATCTAGTTTTCCCCCACTCTTTCCCTGTATTAAGCCTGGGCTCCCAGATGCTGGGTGGGAGGCTGGCTCTATTCCAGGCTATACATCTCCAGTACCTTTTTCTCTCTCCTCTCATAGAAAACTGCTTTTTTTTTTTTAACTGATTGCTCTTAGAATGGAGAAAAATTCCATCACCAGCTTAAATGATCTGAAGCTATACCCTCCTCTTTGCCTGCACTGCCACCTGTGGTCCAAACCACCATCACCTCTTTGCCCCGGTGGCTGCAATGGCCCTGCTCCCCTCTCATCCTCTACCTACCTCATCCTCCATCCTCCAACCAGAGTCCTCTCCTTACACACGCGCGTCTCGCTCTGTGGCTGCTTGCTGTTCATCCGCCGAAGGCCACTCACCCCACGGAGAAGAAAAGCCACATGTCTCTGGTTCCTACAAGGCTGTCTGTCACCCACCCTCCTCGCTCACTCTAAACTGTCTTACTCCATTCTGGCCACTCGGACGGTCCCATGGTTTCTGCCCGTGCTGCTTCCCCTGTTTGAAGCATTCCCCTTCCTCCCTCGGGCTGCTCCTTCCCAGGGTCCAGGTCCCAGCGTAGACTGTGGAGCAGCAGTCGGGCCCTGCCCCTGGCTGACTGCGTGACCTTGGGCAAACCCTGGGCCTCCTCTGTGCTTCTGTGAAATGGAGCTGTTCACGGTGCGTGTTAGCTATTATTAATTTCTTCTGTTCCCTCAGGGAGGCTCCCGACGTCCTGATGAGAAGTAGGTCCGCACAGCCACTCCCGTCACCCGGTTTTCCTTTCGCCCTTAGCAGCGCTTAGCAGTGCCTGGCTGCTCACCCATCTCATGTTCACTGTGAACCTACTGTGTGCCAGGCACTGTTTCCAAGCGCCACCGCACTGGACGCCCGTGAGGGCACGGCCTCCTCGCGCTGGCCCCGCTCTCCCGGCCTCCCGCGCCGCCGCCGGCGCACAGTAGGCGCTTCGCCAGGCGCCGCGCCGCCGCCCGCCCCTCCCCCGCTCCAGGAAGTGCGGGGGCTCCGGCGCCCGGCGGCCGCGATGCATTCTGGGCCAGCAGCAGCACCAGATCCAAGATGGCGGCCAGCAGGAGGCTGATGAAGGTAAAAGCCATTCTCCGGCGCCGGCGGGCGGGCGGGGGGCGGCGGCGGGCCAGGGCCCCGCGGCCGCCCGGGCCCCTCGGGCGCCGCCGCCGCCGCCGCCCCCCGCCCCGTGCGGCTCCGCCGCCACGGGCCTTGCGCGCTGAGGGAGCTAACGGGGCCGCCTAGGCCGCAGCCCCGACGGGAGCGCCAGGCCGCGCCGGCCCCCGGCCCCCGCCGGCCCCGTCCAGCCGCCCCGCCCGGTCCGCGGGCTCGCTCCGCGCGGTGGCGGCCCCCGGGCCGGGGCGGCGGCGACAGGCCCACCGGCGCCGGCGGGAGGCCCGAGCGCCGGAGCGCGGCCGGAGCGAGCCCGCGCCGCGGAGCCGCCCCGCCCTGGGCCGCAGCGCTCCGGGCTGGGAGCCGGCCGGGCGGGCCGCGCGGGGCGGGGGGCTCGCGGGGAGGCGGCCGCGGGGCCAAAGTTAGGCCGGTCTGTGGCAGGCGCTCTAGGTTGCGCCGGGTGCGAGCAGACTGTCGCCTGTGACTGCGGAGTCACACAGCGGCAAGTCCTGCCCCGGGAGGCGGGAGGGCGGGGGTCGGCCGGCCGCGGCGCGGGCCTCCTGCCCAGCTCCTTCCCTGCCCGCCCCTCGTCCTCCGCGCTCCTTCTCCTGATAGAGCAAAGTGCCACCGGCCTGGCCGGGCCGAGGGGGTTGGAGTCAAAACCGGCCAAAGTTTATAAAAATAACTTGGTACTTTGTATCTTGAATGCAGCAGGGTCCGTGTTGCTAATTGGCTCCTCGGGTGAGGAGCACGGATGCCACCCGAGCCTAGTTCTTTCTCGAGTGTGTTTGCCAGCGTCCCGCGGAGCCGAACTCGCCTAGGGTTGCGAGCCGGCTGCCCGGCCGAAGGTGCTGCCGGGCTGCACCGGCCGGAAATAAAAAGGGCCAAGGAGCTGGTTTCCTGAGGGGAGATAAAGGGCTGGGGTTCCTCCTGGGTAGAGCAGTGCTCCGTAGAACCAGACACTGAACTTGGAGTCACAGCCCCTGGGCCCTCCCTCCCTGGGAACGTTTCCTTTCTTTTGTTCGCTAAGGGCTGGAACGACATTGAACTACATAAACTGGATTGGAAGTGGGCACAAAAGAACCGTCAGCAGACTCCAGACTTCTCTGTTGGTGACACCATCATTCACACAGTCATCTGGATAAGAGGACTGTTATTCGCTTATTTCCCTTCTCTGCTCCCCAAGTCATCCAGGAAGCCGTTCGGATTTTAATCGAAAGATACCTGGATGTACCTTCCTCTCTCATCTTCCTGAAATTTCTTGAATCTATACCTTCATCTCTCGGGTGCCTTCCAGAGTTCTCGCCTTCTCTGACTTGCCTTCACAGCCTCCACAGTTCTTTTTCTAAAGCAAATTTTAATCCATTCACTCCTATCAAATTCCTCTGTGCTTTTATTGTCCTCAGAAGTTAATCCTAACTTCTTGGCATGCCAGACCCTTAGGCTGCTTGAAAGTAATCTGTTCAGTCACACCTCCTGCTCCGTGGTTCCCTACCACCCTTACACCTAGTCACAGTAGCTTCCTTTTCCTTAGCTTTTACTTTGTGCAGCTCTGTCCTTCACATTCTTTTTTTTCCTAAACTTTTTTTATTGAGTTATAGTTATTTTACAATGTGTCATGTCCTTCACATTCTTGATCGTGCTTAATCTTCCCTGTGAAGTAGACCCTGTTATTCGCAGTTTGTAGGTGAGAAGGTGGAATGCAAGGCTTGCCCTAGTTTTCCAAGCTAGGGGAGAGTGTGCTATGATCGACTAGTTCTGACTGACTCCAAAGCCCCTGCCCTCACTGCCCTTACCTGACCACGTGCCCTGAGGTCTCCTTTGCACCTGCTGTTTGTTCTACTTGAGAAAGGCTGCCTTCCCCTCGACTTCCCCCCTTGCAGGGAATTCCTGTGTTTAACTCCAAGGCCAGCTACTCTGTGAGGCCTCCCGTCCCCTCCCCCTTCAGAATGAGTTGTTTCCTCCTTTGTGTGACCACAGCACTTTCTTTACGTTTCTGTTTGAACACTTGTCACAATTGGATTTGTGTTAGACTTGTCTTTCCTACTGGGTTCCTAAAGGGCAGGGATCTTGACCTAATTCACCCTAGTATCCCTTAGTCTAGCCAAGCTGACCCAGTGTGGGGCTCCCAGGCTCGCAGGGGTCTGAGATGGGTGTTACTATGGTTTTTTAAATAATTTTTTTGTTTGTTTTAAAAGAATTGTAATTCAGAAAAAATATGTAACATTAACTGAGTACTTAAGCACTAGATCATTTGCTTAAGTTTTTTCCTATCTTTTTAATAACTCTTAAAGTTAGTGCATCATCATCTTTATTTTACAAATAAGAAGGGTGTGAGACTTAGGTTAAGAGTGTTACTTAAGGTGGAGCAGCAGCCCATGCCGGGGAGAGGTGACATGCTACATCTGCCTGGCTCCAAATCCCAAGTTCCGTGCTCCTTGTCACACTGCCTCCTTTCTCCTTCCAAAGATGCATGGAGGAGTATGTTGTTTCTTGAATTGTGGATGAAAGTTTTTCAGTTCAGTAGGAATGCTGGTTACAAGAGGCTGATCATTGGCTCTGAGAGTCAGGTTAGGTTATATTAAAAAAAAAAAAAAATTATCCATGCAGGTTGATGGGTACATGGGGTGGATACTAGAAAAGATTTTCAATGATGAAAAGTAAACAGATGTTGACAGTGATGTTGAAAATTCTTAAAGAACTTTAGATTTCCTCAGAAAACTATTTTCTGACTTACTTGGAATCAAAGATTTCTTTGTAACAATGGACTGTCTGCAGATAGTGTAAGATACATTATTAAAAGTGGAGTGATTTGCATATATGTGGATGAGAAGTTACTTTAGGCAAAGTGAGTATGATCAAGTCTTTAAAAAGCATTTACCAAAAGTATTAGCCTTTTGAAAACCCTTTTTAGGAATTACAATGTTAACAAAACATTAACTACATTTTAATTTGCAAGCAGCTAATTCAGCATTGATGGCAACAACCAGATTGTACCATTGCTTCAGTCAGGAGGGGAAATAGTTACAAAAGTGAAACCTGTAGGTGTGGCTGAGGGAAATTGGTTGCCGTCTGATCATTTCTTTATAGCGTCTGGATTGCATTCATCCCCTCTAAGGGCCTTCCAGCTGGGTGTCTTCCCAGAAGGGCTTTTCACAGTGGGGAAACCTGTGGGTTTAAATGAGGGGTGACTTTTTATTAGTTGTTATGGTACAACTATTGAGATAAGGAATTGAGATTTGTGGCAACCTTTTAATGCTGTTCAAGTAACATTTACTCAGAACTCCATACTCATGTACTTTCAGTCCATAGTCACCTGTGGGTGAGTAGGAGGGGTTTCCGAATGACAGTTCATTCCTTGGAATTCATCATACTAAGCAGTGAACTAGTTGCTGTTGAGCCCAGGTTTAGTATCTGTGGTTGGGTAATTAACACGGAGGAGTAGTGCGTGCAGGTGGTAGGTGTGTTATGTGTCGGGAGTTTTACAAATGGTGTCGTGCCAGTGTAAGCGTTCTCAATCCACTGGGTTTTGGGGAATCGAGGAAAGCAGTGCATTTTTTTACCCAAAATTCATGCATCCTAGGAAGTTGGGACTGTTTTAGCCTGCCTTAATGATGTTCTTTGTAAATGTTTCTCTATTAAGAGGTAATTGGGACAGGCCCTGGGAAAGAGTGTCCTTGTTATTGCAACATTGGGACCTTTTCTTGAGGTGTCCACCAGGACAGAAACATTTGTCTCAGGGTACTGGGACCTTTTTGCTCTTGTTACAACTCTGAGTTAAGAGACTGTTGATTTAGTGTTTTATTATGCCAGGTCATTTGAAACTATTCTCACTGTATTAGAAAGTATCACTAAATGCTCAGGGGCTGTTTCTATTTTCTTTGCTGCAGCAGTAAGTTAGGATTTAAAGCTTCGAGAACCAGGAAGACGTCCCTCCTGAACCCTAAAACTCTGTATCCACCAGCCTGGAGAGTTTCCTTTGAATGGCGCTTGGACCTGCAGGCCCCTGGGTCTAAACCCCTGCCCATGCCCCTATTTCTGTCTTGCCTCCCTTAGTTAATGGACCACTTGTCTACTCCATAACCAAGGAAAAACCTGGGGGAGACTGCCATGCCCCCTCCCCCCATATCTAGCCACTTGCCAGATTCTGCTGAACTAGGCCTTTATCTCTGTTCTCTGCTTGTCTTTTTTCTGCATCCCACCGCCGCTCCGGAGTTCGGGCCATCCCATTTGTGGCGGACACCTGCATCACATCACTCAGTGGTTCTTTGTACTCCACACCAGTTAGCTTCCTCAGGCCCACGTGGTTCCCACCCAGCAGTGCGTCGAGGAGACGTGCACGTGCCGAGGCCCTGCGCTCAGAAACTGGAACCTAATTCAGGAAGGCAGGACTCTACTGAAAAAGTCAACATCCCTTAGCATGCTCCTTCCCGGTCCGGTCTCGCCAGGCTTGTCCTCCTCTGACTCACCCATGGAATCCGCTAGACACGCATGCTGTGCACACCCAGGTCTCTGATGGGCACCCAGTCTCACCTCCTCTCTGCACCAGGGCTGCTCCTTGTCCTTTAGACTCAGCTCAAGGGGCGCCTCTCCTGGGCACTGCCCTCAAGTCGCTTAGTGAGGAAGGAGAGGTCCTGGGCTGTCTGCGCGTGCTGGTTGATGGACAGAGAGCAGGCAGGTAGACCCTCTGTGGGGAGGAGGCGGCGGGGCTTGGCCTGGTCCTCCCTCCGCTGTGTGTGGGGTGCTGGGAGTTGGCCGGTGAGCTGGAGGCGCTCTCATCCTTCAGGATGGACGTGGGAACCCCCAGTGCACCCTCCTGCTTCTGACCTTGCGCCATCCCCTCCTTGGGTTTTAGCTAGGCCAGCCCCTGAGGTGCTTTCCAGAAGCACTGGGGGACTGGTCTGGTTTTACCCTTGATTGGCCTGCCCTGCGCTGGCCCTCCAGAGCTACGAGTCCTCCTTCCCTCTGCCCAGTCAGCGCCTGGCAGGGCTACCTCTCCGTGAAGGGGCGCCAGGGAGGGTGGATGCTGATGGCTTTAGGGATAGCTGGCAGAGGGATGCTGTGCCTTTCAGGTGAGGGTTCAGCATAGCCCCGGGGGCAGCGTTCTGGAGGGGCTGCTTGCTTGTGAGGGCTTTGCTGGCATATGTCACTTGCCCTGCCTCATCCTGTCTGTCTTGAGCATTTCGATGAGCCTAGCCCTGCCCCCAGTAAAAGGGGGCGAGAAGAGTCTTCCTATTTAGGGCAGAGCTCCTGAGAGGGAGAACACTGAATAGTGGTTAAAAGTTCAGGTTCCGGAGGTTGCATCCTGGGCCTGCCACGTCTTAGCTGAGTGAACCCAGGCAAGTTGCCTAACCTCTCTGTGCATTAATCACTTCACCTGTGTGAAGATTCAGTGAATTAATACACAGCAAGCACTTAGATGAGTGTTTGGCGTATACCAAGTGTGAGATCCCTGTGGATGTCACCGCTGGGAGGCAGAGAGCAGCTGGTGGGTCGGGAGGGTTTGGGTTTGGAGGCGGATGGGTGCTGGGGTGCAGAGGTGGGTTGGGGCCTGGTCTGGGCAGGCCTGCCCGGACATGACAGCCACTGGCTGGCCCTCTCGCCCCAGCGCTCTCCTGCCTCTTGAAGTAACCTGTTCCTTAGGGTTAGAGAGAGGTTTACTGAGACAGCTGCGTGAGTATGTCTTTGTTTAAAGATGTTTACTTTTTCCAGCAAAATTGGAAAGCTCTTGAATTCAAAATTTGTTTCTGAGAATCTCACCATGCGTATTTTATCTTCCTGCCCTGAATGTGTGCGCACGGCAGTGGTGCTCACTGTGTCCCAAGAGGAGCCCGGGTACGGAGCTGGGAGGAGGGTGGGGTTTGAAGGAGCCCCTCGCAGCAATAATACTGCAGCCTTTTGTCTTCTCTTTCAGCCTTGAAGCAGAAGTTAAGGAAGGCTGCTTGTGGTGGCTGCCCCGCTCCTCCCGGCCCTCGCCCCAGTGTCTCGTGGTCCAGAGTGGCAGGGCCCCTGCCAAGGGGAGGAGGCCCAGGCTCAGCGACCACCCGCAGGTGGGGCGAGCCAGATTGCTCCTTGCCCGGTCTCCCTGCTCTCAGGGTGTTGCTCCTGCTTTCACGGGGCTGCTTTGGGTTTTTCAGGAGGGGCAGGGTGGAGAGTTGGCGATTTCATCTCGGGTTAGGTGATGTTTGGTGTTTAGTGCTGTTTTTAGTGGTTCCAGGTCTGTGTTGGTTGTAGTTTCTGGTACTTTGTTATCTTGTCAAGATTTTGCTTCTGCTTTTTACAAGCAGGTTTGGAAGAGGGGTGAAGTGCTGTTAGACAGCCCCAACTCTGGGGGGCACATTTGCAGCCAAAGCAGTGACTGGCATCAAATCCAGTGCCTGTGATGGTGCTCCCTCCCTGAGAAGGGACGCTGCCCACACTGTCACAAGTGGGGGCAGCAGGCGCAGCTCACAAGTGGAACAGCCCCGGAGCCCTTCCTGGATAGTTTGTAGATGTCTCCTTCCCACCAGCGTACCAGTCGTCAGGAACCTGGGCTCAGGGAAGCGGACCTTACAAAAGGACCAGCACCTGCGTCCGCATCCTCTTCCTGGGGCACTGAACTCTGCAGGCCGTGGTGTAGGTCAGACTGCCATGCACACCATGTTCAGATGGAGACAGACACGCATCCCGGAGCCAGGCGGCCGGCCAGGAGCTGACTGTGGAGATGGCAGGAGGGCCCCACTACTCTGGAGTGGGTGGGCAGTGCAGTCCCTGAAGCCTGTGCCGAGAATTCTCCTAGGGTGACCTGGGGACTGGACCCCTGCCCTGGAACAGCATGCTGTGGTCAAGTTATCAGGGACCTGGGTTCAGATCTTGATCTCACCGTGGACTTGTCTGTGTCCTCGCCTTGAGCCTCTGTGTCCTGATTTCTCCAAAGGGCTGGGGGCCTACCACACTGAGTTAGGGTTGTAGCCAGGTGTAGTGGTCCAGTGTGACTTGGGGTGAGGTCACTGACATACCATTGGCTCCTGGGAGGGGGACGTGTGGGGCTGAGTAGTAACTGAAGTAGGAGAATCTGTGTTCTGGGCTCTGTGTTTAGATTTACAGTGTGGTGAGTGGCATTAAAGTCATGATATGGTGTCATTGCCGCCAGCTGCTTTGTGCAAACTTGCAAAGTGCATTTCTGTCACAGTTCGTCACTTTGATACAGTCACATGAGCAGGAAGTGGCTCTTTCAAATCACTAATGTCCTACCAGTTGTGTAACTGGTGTTTGAGTGATTCTGTACTTTCCCTCAGACTTTGGGCTCCATCTGCCAGGTTTCGTTTTGCCCAAGCAGGAGGAGCCTAGACCCTGACTGCTGGGCTGTGCTGGCCCAGGCAAAGACTGTGCACTTCTGCCCTTGCAGTCTTGAGAAGTGCTGTTCGAAGCCTGCCACATCCTCCACAGGTCCTAGTGGAGACTGGAGGCCCTGCCCGGGTCCGGGTCCGGGTCCTGGTCCTGGTCAATGGGAGCCTGCCCTGCCCTGATGCACTGCTCCACGTGGCTGAGGTCTTCACGGAGAGCAGTTGGCTTGGCTCTCGTCCTGGCCTCGCCCTGTGCCCGGTCGGTCTATGACTTGGGCTTCTCCCAGCCTCTTTTCAGCCTTACATCTGTGAAGTAAAGCTGACCTGCCTGATGTGCCCTCCTCGGGATGCGAGGCTCCAGTCAGGTCCCCGTGAGTGTGGAGCATTGTTTCTCACCCCGCCTCCCCCACCCAAGGTCTGGCCTCTGCTCTTGGTCTTGCAGAAAGGCACGCCCCTTCCCTGGCATCCCTCCTTTTGGTTCTTTGCTGGGATTCTGACAATGACGATGCCCTCCAGAGGGGAGTGTGATATGCCCCTGGCAAGCCCCCTTCTTGTGTTTCTTTTCGTTTTCTCTTTTATTTGAGATATAAAGGTTCAGATATTTCTGAAAGCTTTGTGCTAACAACCGTAAACATATTCATTTCTCGCTGAGGACCCCGTGAGTTCTGGTCATAGGGTGTAAACGCCATGGCCGTGTCATATCTGTGGAAAACACTGGTGCCCTGGCACCCCTAGATTTTAAGAAACGTGGTGATACAATTATGGAAGGGGCTGAAACCAACATTGTTGAGTACCTGCTAGGGGTGCCAGCTGTTAGGCCCTCTACAGGGTACCTTGTAAGGCTCAGCAGGGCCCTGTGAAGTAGGTTTTCTACCATTTTCAGGTAAGATGGAGACTTGGAGCTTCAGGTGTGAAGAGTGGGGCTAGAGTTGAGCCCAGGCCTGTCTGACTCCAGAAGCCTCTGCTCTTTCTAGTCCACTGATGATTTGCTGAAACAACCGCATGCCAAAATATATTTCTACAGATAATGTATAAAATAAATGTTGAAGAGAATGGTTGGGGATTGGAGTATTCTGCTTTTATTGCCCATAGGATGCTTCAGAATAGACAGCAGTAAAATAAACAAGATAAGTCACAGAAAGCACTCACTTTTCAAGAAGAAGTTCTATGTTTCTGTTAGTGTGGACTTGTGATCCGAGGGGTTCCTTGCACTATTTCTGTGTGACTGGTCAGTG